>NC_134486.1:40285748-40600748 GCF_040206685.1 Ascaphus truei
AAAGTAAATTAGTCCCCTTTCTAGGCACTGGGTTAAATTAACCCCTTCTGCTGTGTAAAGTGTTCATTGAATGTATTCATATTTAGGTTTTCCTGTATTTTAGGTCTCGCTCCTCTATTGTATGTAAAGACACAGTTTTATTTTCTGTCTGCTGCACTGAAGAAGAAAAAAACAAGCCAAGTCAAGTGTGTAGGAACTCGATATATCATGATTGATTATTGATATTATTGAGGATAGTTGAAGTCTATGTTTAAGTTAGCCGTTTTCTGTGGCTCTCCGTGCTGCTCCCTTCTGCTTTTTGTGTTTATTGACACAGCCACCTTTCAAATAGTCGTCTCCTCGCTTAAAAAGAAATGCATTCGCTCTCCTGTGTTGAGCCACAGGACTTGTGCTGCCCTTGGAGCAATGGCTTAAACCCAGTACTGCAATGCGTTGCTGTCCCTCCATGAATGCAGAATTTATAGAGCTCGGAAACGCACTTGCAGAGAAAGGGTTGTGCGCAGATAGAAGACCAGGCACCACCATTTTTTTTTTTTTAGTTTATCATTAAATATTCTGAACTAATGCAGCACTTTGCAATGAAAAATATACCGTCAAAGTTCTGCGACTTACGGGCGTCGTTTTCGAAATTGCCTTGTACCTCAGGTGTGTGCAGCCAGTTATGCGTTAAAAAATATTTCGTAAAACGCGACACAAATGAAGATATTTGGAAGGTATGGACCCGTGTTAAGAGGATCATCTCCGAGTATGTAATAACTATGTTGTCTAGAACGTAAATGAGTCGGTCGCAATAATAAAGCAGTTAGATAGACTAATAGCTAATGTCTGTAATATATATCGAGAGAGATAGCCGCTGTTAAGAAATGATACTATCAAATCAACTTGTAGGAATTCTACAAAGATATAATTTCTAGCTTCAGTATGAACAGACAGACCATGTATATATACTGGAAAACAAAATGTAGTCATTACATAAAATAGATTTGATGACATGTCACTGAAATCGAGGGTACAGCAATGCATTTTTCTTCCCCCTTAATTAGTAATTTGTTAATAGAAAAATGTATGCATATTTTTTTACGGTAAACCATTCAAAATGTTCTCATATTCAATATATTTTTTTGTAAAACTATAACGAATGGCAATGTTATTTTAGTTCAACCTGGGACCAGATCAGATGTTTCAGTTGTGTCACAAAACACCATGAATCTTAACAACTGTTCCCAAGAGCAATCCAAGGGGTTAAGTGGGAATTCCAGATAACCGAATAAAGACGGCAGGGCGGCCCATTATAATGCCGCTATCAGAAAGGGATCGAGTGCAGGTGGTGCTGGGTCATATTAGAGAGCCAATCACGGGATTACATTAGTGTGAATGATACCTGTCCCATCAATCATAAGGGCCTCTGTGTCACAGATGGAGAAGGAAGAATTGGCCAAGGTCTGGGGTCTGAAATGCTGGTCACCACTGGTGCCTCCTTGCTATCAGCAACAAACCTGTCCTTAGACACCCCCTACGTCTGGAACCAAATTCTGTAATGTTGTTAGCTCTCAGCCAGGAAGAAGGTGATATGTTTGCAGGACACGGGCATCCAGATATTTCTGTGCCCCACTTGAAAATCTTTAGCCGTGGTATAAAATACGTTGCATTGTGAAATAAATTAGGGGGGGAAAAACCACTACAATAACTTTGCTGTCGGAGGTCAGGGCAGTGCAGTCGTGCATTTCAGGCTGCAAATTCAATAACCCCTTCATTGCCAGAGATGCGCGCAATGCGTAACATTGACTCTAAAAACCAATTAATTAGCTTCGCATTGAAAACATTTGTCTTGGGGTCATGCATAGGGCACGTGACTGCCAATTCTCATTCCCCCGAGCTCGTGCACTACCTGGGATTTCTTGTTTAAGGGTTTCTTGTCTAAGAGAGGAGGTCGGCAAATAACACTGCCCTGTGCGGGAAGCTATCGCCCGGTTACGGCTGCGCCCTTTTCTGTCTCATTTTCCAAAAACAACATATTTCTACCTTTATACTACTCTTTATGTTTTTACCCAATCCCAGGATCATATATTTTCTTTCAAACACACACTGTGTGTGGACTTTACAATGTCATGTAGGTGCCCAGGGCACAGAAAAATAAAGTGACTAGAGCAAGGTCACCCTCACTGGGATTGCAACTGGAGTTCGATGCTTGCTACCACTAGAATACTCCTTCCTACCCCCATTCAGTTTACACTGCCTTAATTCCAGCCCTACTTCCCCCTTTGTCAGAGAATTCTCTTAGACCTCTAGCCAGAAGAAGCACATTTCAAAAGCTGACAGTAGTAGACTCATGTCAGTGTATTTTCGCATTCAGGTGCTGCAGTAAAACACTTTTTAAGTCACCTGGCTGCCAAACCTAGTCCCCGTTTACTCACACAGGTCCAGCTACCTCTGGTTTTATTTTAGGATGAACTTGCTGAGGCTTTGCCCTTCATATATATGATGTCTCCAATGACAGCTTAGTGGAAAAGTTCGGGGGGGAAAAGGGAGTGGTAAATACATAAATCAGTCTTCTGTTACAGGTGGTGTAAATGGATACATTGCTAGAATAAAAAAAAAGGCTTGATTGGCACTTGGGTGTCCCACTTGGGTAGAAAGTATGGCATACAGTATGTACTTTAATATGCAAATTATTTCACTTTGCTGACAAAGAACCTACAACACATGGCATTAGGGTACCAGTTCAAAACCCAGGCCGGCTAGACCTGTTAAGGGAATTTAGGCAACAAGGCATCCCGCGTAAGTGAAATGTCTCATCGCTCTGTTCTACGGGAGATAATGGGTATATTACTAATGCAAGCAGACCTTGCTGCAAGTGCCACGGTAGTTTGCTGACTTATCAAACATTTCATCCCTGCCCAAGAGGCGTACCGCAAAATAGAGGGGGTGGGGAAATATTAAAGCAACAGTTTATGACGATTGGATAAGGGACAGTAACACCCTCTCTTGAAAACTGATCACTCTACCATTCTATTGTATTTCTCCATAAACATCCAGATACCCAATTACCCTTCTTCTTAGGGAAAGTGTAGTGCAAGGTAGACCTAGCACACACACCCCAGTCAGCCTCGCTGTTCTGATTGTAGACAGCGTACCAATCACACTCACCCTGGTAGAACCCTCTGTGACTGTATTTTTATGCTGCTACTGGGCATCCGTTGGGTTCAATATAATATTGAGCGCGGAAAGTCAAATATTTCGAGCATTACCCTATACAAGAACAGGTTCATTCGCAGGGGATGAGAGGGAAAGTCCAAATATAAGATGCTACATCCATACAATTGAAAAATAATGACGCCGCAAATCACAGCCCTCTTTTCTAGTCCAACTTCACGGCAGCTGCTGGGCTTACCGTTGTATCGTTCTCCGTTGCAGACATCCCTCCAGGAGAGTAAAGAGTTAACGGCAGCTTTCATAGAAAAGTAGATTTGCACTAAGATTTATCCTTACAGTAATTCTTGGAATCAGGCACGTTTCGGATAATGTCAGCTCACAAGTCACCACAGTGCTATGTGCGGAAACTGAAAAGATCAGTGTTATTTAGCAGTTTTGTGCTGGAGAGCATAGCTGTGAATAAAATGTGAAAACATGTCACTTTCTGAAATCTTACTGGCAATAACAAGGAATCTTCATACGGCAGCTGCAAAACCTTCAGCTCCTTAAATAGGCCGCATTTCTTTGCTGAATTCATTGGGCATAAAGGTGTTTTGTCAAAAGGTCATTTAAGCTTTATCTTCCAAAAAGGGAACATATCGGCTTGGCTTTGAATAACCGAACAAAATGTACATGTTTTAATCTTTTTTTAATGATTCTTTTTGTTGCCACTTATGTGTCCATCAGTTAAATACAGAGAATGAAGAGAAAGACATATAATGTGAAATGCGTGAGATATGGTATTTTAGGAGTTCCCCACAGCAAAAGTATCCATGCCACAAAATGTGTTGTGTACATGCCAGTATTTTAAAGCCTTTCTTTAAGTCATTAATAGGTTTCAGGACTGTGAAATTGTAAAACACAGCACCCGATCTATCAAATACATAATAATCGTAGGTTTCCATGTTGATAGCGTGCCGCTGGTTTTGCAATGGTTTTGCAGCGAGCAGTCTTTCATTCGTAAGACCTGGTACAGTATATAATATTCAACCAATTCATACTCAATAAAATACAACTCATTTGATATTGTCCAGAGCAGCAGTTCGGGCTGTCTGGGTTTTTCAGCCAAAAGCCCCGTACTGCAGTATCGGTGAAAATAATATTACCCCTTAAGATGCAATAGAATTTTTAACTCTACTGTGGGGTGACTTGACAAAAACCACGGGGCAGTGGGATTTGGGGATTTAGAACCGTTCCTTACACTTTTTCTTTAACGAGCTCCATTTAACTTGTACAGCTCTAACAGGTATAAATATTGTCAATTCTGTTGTTGTTTTATTCAAAGTTACTCCCACATACAAAGACAAAACTATTTAACGTTTTAAATTAAGAAACGAACATTACAATATGCATGGACGGCGTTGTATGGCTGAGTGCTCTCAGTTTATTGCAACTGTAGCTTTAAGAGATAGCCCATATGAGTTTAACACATGGCAGATAGCGAACATTATTATCAGACTACACTGCCGATTTTGCTTTATGTATGATTGTGTGTAAATACAGTTAGTTAGTTGGATTGATCTGATATAGCCTAACACGCAGAGAGAAAGAGAGGAGCCGAACAAACTGTTTTCAGTAACTGTGCTGTTCACACACCTGATAAGATTGAAAGGGCTTTCGAAACGCTGATATGCTATGAATAAGAGCAGAATAATCACTTTTACTGGCACCGTCTGATATGGAACGCAGTAAAATGCCAACACTTTTACATTAGCAAAAGTAAATGTTTCAGACACTGCGGGTATTTTCTTTTCCTATTGAAGTAAAATACTGAGATCTCTTGTGGGGCACAATTAGGGGGGGGGGGGGGAGTGGATGCATTACCTTCCCTAAATTACAGGTTGAATACATTCTTAAGAGAGCATTTGGAAGCAATAAGCTGACTGAGTGAGAAGTGGGTTCCTGTCATTTTCTTGTATTGTTTTAGACCAGGGGCGGCCAACTCCAGTCCTCAAGAGTTACCAACAGGTCAGGTTTACAGGATATCCCTTCTTCAGCACCGCTGACTCAATCAGTGGCTCAGTCTTCGACTTAAAGTGCGCCCTTTAATAAAGGAGTGTTATTCGACTGAGCGACTGATTGAGCCACCTGTGCTGAAGCAGTGATATCCTGCAAAACTGACCTGTTGGTAGCTCTATTTTTACTATTGAGTTCCATTAAATGCTTTTGCAAACAAGGATGCCACATCAAAAGAAGACATTATTTTGATTAAAATGAAATCTGCATAGTAGAAACCTCTAATATCAAAGGGGTTCAGTTTTATTTTTCTAAACTGCAAGGAGGGGGGCTGGGTGTGAGAAGAGGTGCTCAGCATCACTGTGTTACACACTTTCATCATTTCAACATTAAACAGCTGTTTTACAGGTACAGTCTCACTTAGAAAGAGAACAGTGGAGTTGTAACAAAGTGATTCTCCATGTAACACCTGTAACACCCATACTATTTGTTTTACAGTTTGTACAATTGCTTTTCAAGCGGCGCCAAGAATGATTTCAGATTAGTATGGTTCTGCGAAACTCGGAAAGTGAGTGGAGATTTTTAGAATGAAGTATGTGATATGGGTGAGAAAAAAAAAAGAGAAATGATTTCTGAATGTTATATGCAGCAATATTTTGGGCAGACTAAATATAACTGCGCCATTAGCAGTGTTCTGTTGAGGTTGTTATACATGGGTATGCTCCATACCACTCTTTAATGCAGATTGGTCATTTTGGTGAGAGTAAGGAAATCCCTCTCCCTGCTAAGCAATCAAATGTGTATTCAAACCCTTAGTCCCAAAAGACCCAACATATTACAGGTCTGTAACAGTTTAACACCGATGCAGAGCAATGCAATGCAGGCTTCGCTGGCAGCAAAGGTGTTACAATATGTCTAATAGGTTTTTATTTTTAAACATTTAAGCCTGAAACCTTCATTCCTAAAAGCAAAATGACAAATCCCACTTAATACTTATTTATTTATAAAATGTTCTACCAGGAAGTAATACATTGAGAGTTACCGCTCGTTTTCAAGTATGTACAATGCAGTTCCATAGTTATATACAGGCATACCCCGGTTTAAGGACACTCACTTTAAGTACACTCGCGAGTAAGTACATATCGCCCAATAGGCAAACTGCAGCTCGCGCATGCGCCTGTCGTCACGTCTTGAACAGCAATAACAGCTCCCTACCTGTACCGAAGCTGTGCACAAGCGGGGAGACTATAGAGCCTGTTACAAATGCGTTATTTACATCAGTTATGCACGTATATGACGATTGCAGTACAGTAAATGCATCGATAAGTGGGAAAAGGGTAGTGCTTCACTTTAAGTACATTTTCACTTTACATACATGCTTCGGTCCCATTGAGTACGCTAATGCGGGGTATGCCTGTAGTGCAGTAGATGAGGTTGAAAAAAAGACATATGTCCATCGAGTTCAGCCTATATTAATTGTAGACGACAGATCCTTATCTTATATTTGTATTACAATATGTAGTCCTGGAGGCTAGCTAAGGAATAATACTGAAATGCTATAGCACGTTGCAGTGAGTTCTAAGTTGCAAGGGTTTGTGTTGAACTTGTAGGCATTGCTTTAGAAGAAAATGACAGTGAAAATGAATTTTACATCAGCTGGTTATTGGAAGTGAACACTAACAGATCTGACAGTGAAGTGTGTGTTTAGGATACACAAAGATGAATAAAAGAACTGTATAAATAGGAGTGATACCCTGTCGTCCAATAAGGAACGGCAGCAGCTGGCATTGCAGTGCCTTCTGGTACTGATTGGGTTACTGGATTGTCAGAATTGTCTATGCTTTCATAGCATTGTTTATATTCCCCTTCCTCTTACTTCTCTCTGTCTCCGTTCCTCTCTGTCACCCTCTCATTTTTCTTCATTTTATACTTGGAAGTGGTTGTTGCATTCTGATTTGATAAATGATAGTGCAAAAAGTGCTGTGATTGATTTTGGATTACTATTGATTGCTCTTGATTAGATCACTGACACCCTGGAATCAATACGATTCGATAAGACACGGTGCCTCTTTTCCACCCCTCTCCGCAGGCCGAGGGGAATTCAGGAAAACTGAATGTTCACAGATGATAAATTGACCAAACGTCCATCTTCAAAAAAAAACCCAGTGCATAGCTCTCAAGAACATGGAGTATTGTTTGTAACAATTGGAAATGGCCCAGCATTTAATTAATAATATGAAGCACTGCAGGCGAAACTCCCCTTCTGTAACCCCTATTCAGGAACCTTCTACTACAAACATACTGAACTTTGCCACCGGTGTTATAGTATTCTCAAGATTAACCAAGCAGTAAACTTAATTTTTGTATCTGCTTTTATTAGAACAATGAACATTTGATAGAATACTCTAATGGGGGAAAAAGCTGCAATATTAGGAACACTAGATATTTCCAGCCATCTGAAGCTACTACTTAAAACAGAGAGTACAATTAAAACACTATTTAAAAAAAATTACTATTATCGTTTATTTGTAACGGCCATAGCACGGTACGTGGGAGGAACAGTAGTTCCAGTAAGTGGAATGACATACAAATGAATGCAAGCCAATACAAAATGGACTGAGGGCCCTGCTCATGACAGCTTACTACCTTGAGGCAATAAAGGGCACAGTTGAAACAAAAGGTATAAACTTGGCTGCTCATTGTGGGACTGAGTATGTCTCAGGATAGAGTTTAGCCCATTACTCTGGTTCAGAGGTAGAAATGTGGTTCGCGTACAAAGGCAGCGTGTGAATAATTGAAGTGCTGGGGTGTTTGACGTCGAATGGTCACCAAACAAAGGGAGGTATGGTGTTCTGACCGGGCACAGCAATACTCAGCCAATGGTATAAACATTGAACACAAAAAACTGCTGCAATGTTAAGGGCAATGGGTTCTAGATTCATACTGGTGTTGAAAAATGGAAGTGAAATAGGGGTTCCAACCCAAGGAAAACAGTGTGTATATAATCCCTTGCATCAGGCAGTATATAAAGCTGGCAAGTGGTTTTGTAGCAAATCAGAACTTCACATCAACAATTATATGGAAATCAACTAAGCAAGCAGCCCTTCAAGGCTGGCAACGAATAAATGGCATAGATCATGAAAAGTTTTAGGGAGAAATACACTTTGTATTAGAATAGTCCCATTTGTAAAATACTGTGAGGCAAATACAGTAGCACTGGTCATATAAGCCAGCGGTGCGCAAACTGGGGGGGCGCGGCAGTTATAGAGGTCCCGTGCCCCCCCCCCAGGCATTTACAATACATGCTGGGGGACCACGCGAGGCCTCTATAATACACTTACCTTCCCTTCCAGCGATGCGTCGCCCTAGTAATGACGCTGCGGGGGTCACGTGACGTCACCATGGCGCCGTGACGTCACATGACCCCGCACGTCATTTGATGCCGGGGGCACGAGGCACCGAGGAGAGCAGGCAGGGGTGCGCACGGGGAAAAGTTTGCGCACCCCTGATATAAGCAATGCAGTGATTTTATACCTCAATGCAGGAGAGCATGTTAAGAACGTGACAAAGCTTATGTTGATACCATATGTAAAAGGTGTATTTAATTATACAATATAGATAAAAATAGAGAGCTGTGTTGACGCCGTATTTATAAGATTCTAATTTAATTATGCCACATATGTTAAAATGAAGGTCTTTTAAAAATGGCCTCTTTTCCTTTAACCTCTGCTAACATTTACCACTCGAGTTTCCAAAGGACCATACACGCCTTGCATTGCACACCATTAAAAAGGTATTTTTGCAATCATTTTCTCGACCCCCCCCTCTGGCATTAATACGGAAATAGATGGCTGACTTGTAACACGCAACAACAACCAAAAAGGCAGCGACCCCGATTATAATTCAGTATCATCATCACACTCCAACCACTAAAGCCCAAACGAAAAAAGAGACAGAGTTTGAGCACTTCCTAACTTTGTTGCAGTATCAGATGTCAACGAGCTGGGAGTGGTCACCTCTGCACTGTTCTTTTACCCATTCATGACGCCTGCTTCCCGTCTCACCATTATTCCTCTTAATGTTTTACTTCCATTTGCTCTGGAATGTAATTAATCAGCCTTTATTGGTGCGACGAGGGCTGATCCTACGTGGCGGTGAATATTTTTCATGAGGTCTCCTGATTGTCCCGTACGCTTTTAATGCTTTCCCACATGTCGCAGGTCGTTTTCCTGCCTTATTTTTAATGAGGCGCAGAAAATAAGCAGTTTCTTTTCTGATTTTGACATGGTCTGTCTGCTTTTACCCCATAGCTGCCAGAGGAGCTGGCCACACATTGCCCTGCTAATAAAATCAAGAAGATTAGATGGTGTATCAGGAGTGCCACAGGGGGGGAACATAAATAAAGCAAAATACAGTGAGAGGCATTAGAAATCATTCTGAATTTATTATAAAACAAAACAGGAAAATGTCTTCTTTTTATCAAAATGTGATATGATGTATAAACAAGGGAGTTTAACAAAAATGCCACTATTCCAAACCATTGCCACAGTTCCCTATGCCTTTTAAAGGGATATTGGGCATTAGATCCCTGCCCTGTAGAGCTAACAATCTAATGTCCGTGCCCGAGCCACAGCGAGATAAAGTCACTTTACTCAAGGTCACCAGAAGGTGACACTGAGATTCAGTCCCGTGCTACTTCATAATATATTTTTCATTATCTTCGAAACCTCTGAACCCCGCTCTGGCACCACGGATAATATAACCCATGCCACTGTTCATGATATCACTGCATATTGCAACATATCACAGTGCCACAGATTTCCCATAGGGTACTATAGTAATGCTCCCTCCATTGTGCTACAATACCCGGCGGTACAGATCACATCTGTATGTTGACCGGAGGTGATTACTCAGCATACAACTTCACTGATTCCTCCCCAATGTGTAGGTGGAAGGTGAACTCATGTAGAACTAAATTCAGTGTTCCCTTGTAAACAAACAGCAAAAAAAAAAGGGTTCTTCTAGTAAAAAAAAAAAAAGATGCCAGGGATGAATACCCCCATGACAAGATTTATGGCACCATTCCCTTCAATAACACCCACTCCATGTCAAAACCATTTAACAGACTTGATTGCTTTCTTCCACCCCTGTACAGCTGAACCCCAGGCCTCTGCCCTCACTTAAAGAGTATTTAGAAACACATCCAGACAACAGCCACTTTTTTTTACACGGGCACAAGCATCGGACAGGGGCAGGGTGTCTGGTTTAGCCAACTAGGTTTGGAAACGCCGTTGCATTGCATTATCGTTGGCAGAATATGGCAAAGGAGCATGGCCTTTATCTAGGGTACTGCATATTAAACACTACGTATTTGTGGTGCTGTATCCTTGAAAAATCATTTCTATGCCTCGCTTAGTCTATTTTGTTTTATTTCTTTTTTGTTTTGTTTGATGTTGCACTCCAGATAGATATTTTTGAGTTTTCTAGTTTTTATTAGAGTCTATAAATCATACCATATAGGACAGTATAGATTTGTTTGCATTAGTATCGCATCGGTATTAACTTTGCTACTTTGTTGGGGTTTCCCCGTTGGTGCTAACATTGCAAAGCTGCTTTCCTGTTCACAAACTGTTCATTTACATGCATTTAGAATAATAATGGGGTCCACCACTAGGGGGAAATAATGAATTCAATCCTCGCCCCCCCACCCCCCTTTGCACATTTCAGGCACCATTAGCAGATTGCTGTGCTATGCCGAGCGATGGCAGGCAAGTCTCAGCTGCTGAATAGGGCCACGGGTGTGTTGCAATATCAGAGATGTCCACTTCTGACCACGGAACGATTTGGGGATTCTGGCCCATACATTCTATTTTAATGGAATTATAATGATTTTTACCATTGAGGCTCAGTGAGTGAAGTCTATGAGACCTCTGATGCTAAAAATCAAAGCGACTGGCTTAAAATGAGTGAGGCCAGCAGAAAGTCCGTGAGAGCTGGCAGGTCCCTCTGCCCGTAAGTGTGTTACATCTGGATTGTCTATACAAATTCACATTGATAAATGTGTACTACATTGTACATTGTACTACACAGTCAATTACAAATTGCAGGCTGTCTTATAGCACGCAGTGCGCACCAGTCTTATAGTTATATTATATTATGTTATATTATAGTTTTATAGAATTTAGGAATCATAAACGTAACAGAATTGCATATGATATAACAGCTTTTAAATTGGGAAATAACTGTTTAAATTAAGAAAGGAAAATATATACTAACACTAAATGTAACTTTTTTATGGAACAATAATCTACCACTGCACTACAAACAATGTTTAACCTCATCCCTATCTGCCTATAGGATGCATATTACCATGTATTTGTAACCACGTATCTCTCAGCATAACTCTGTGCCCAGGACAAACTTGAAAAGGAGAGGTAACTCTCAATGTATTACTTCCTGGTAAAACATTGTATAAATAAATGTATAAATAAATATTACAACTCCACGCTGTAGTATTTTCTACGCAATACTAATGCACATGCAAGAAGAAGGCGGAAACATTTGAACCCAATGAATTCTCTGGGGAATGCGTTTTTGTCTTTGTAATATTTAGGTTTGCAGAAGAATATCTTACACACGTAGAAAAGAAAAGGTCTTGTCTATTTGCTAAACAACTGCGCAGTGGCTGCATTTTTGAAGTGGTTCTTTTTCTACTGGTTTGGAGCTGCGGTGTCGGGAGCTTTCCATGGGACCTGCTGTGTTTGTTCTGCTCAACTCCAAAGCAGTCGTTTTGTGCAGAGCGAACTGCAACCGATCAGCAGGCAGCTAGTCTGCAGCAGGTGTGAACAACATAAAACAGGATTAACAGAGTGCCAAAGTGTACACTAAAAACAGAACCTACACGCCCCTTTTGCCCCATCTTCAAAGGACAGTCAGAGTCAGAAGTCACTGCAGTCCTGCATTCCTTGTTTAGTAAACTAGTGTTCAATTCACTGTTCAAATGGATATGTAGGACAGTAAGCAGGCAGCCAGCACACTCATTTAACCCACTCAGGGGTTGAAAATAAACCCTCCAGTAGAAGAAGAAAAGACGTGGTTTTGTTTTATAAATAGTTTATTGAGTTTGATTCGACAGGAGCAAATATTTCTCTATGTAACCCCCTGAATTTATAAAATATTTTACCAGGAAATAATACATTGAGAGTTACCTCTTGTTTTCAAGTATGTCCTGGGCATAGAGTTAAATGACAAATAATACATGGTTAAAAATACAGTTACATAAGTGAATAGGGTATACATTATATACAAGACATTGCATGCACAGTTAGAGATAATATATATTATAGGTGTATGTAACAGTTACAGACCAGATTCAAATGTGAGCCAGCTTTGGTTTTGAAAGACCTTAAACTGGTAGTGGATGCGAGAGTCTCCGGTAGTTGGTCCAGTTTTGGGGTGCTTTCTCTATGCCTATGGGAAACCACAGGAGTTTACGCATGCTGCATGTATGCTCACAGGAGGCCTAAGCCTCCGCTTCTGGGAGCCTGGTGTGAGCTCACTCTCGGTGCAGCACCTCCACCTATGAGGATCCCAGCATAAGCGGAATTAACTTCTCATAGGAAACAATACGACCAGAATAATACAATCAATGTATATATAACACACTTTACTAACACAATAATACAATTACACACACGTCATAACAATAATAAAGACATAACACAATGATGGTTTCCCCAACATACTGAGGGTGCCCTGGGCACCTGAAACCCTGATGTCCGCAGAACAATTCCCACACCAAAGTGTGTGAAGGTAGTGTTACCCTTCCTGAGGCGGGGTGGTGCACGGTGGGTACCTTCCTGGCTACGACTAAGGAATTAGGGGAATCCTCTGTTAGCAGAGCCGCATCGGTGGTCTCACGATGCATGGTCTGCAAAATTCCCCTCACGCCTTACAGTTGGTGGTCACGTGCATCTTGTCCGAAGGCCGCAGCATCAGCGTCCGTCCAACGGCACAGTGACGCGGGTTGTGAGTCTATAAGGGGGAAGAGTCCCTATCTAGGGCCTTCCCTACAATACTGTGCTCAAACAGTGATCAGGGCCTAACTAGGGCCTTGGGGCAAAGTTCTGACCAAGTCCAGGGGCTTACTAGCTCCCTGGATGCATCCGTACTCTTTGCTGCCTCTCTGGTGACTAACTGTCACCTCTAGAATTCCGCTGAGCAGTTCACTGTTCAAAACGCACCACTTTGTTGCAAAGCCTTCTGGGACTTGTAGTTTTTTTACCCTCAGCTGAAATGACCGATGTGCACAACTGCGCATGCGCGCGAAACAAAATGGCTACAGCCACTCCTGCTCGATAGCATGGAGCAGCGTAGCCATTCCCCGCATCGGAGGCAGGTAGGGGGGACCATAGGGGGCCTCTGCTACATCCTCCCCTTGGGAAAAAATCCAACGCCCCCGCATGAGAACAACAGACATGTATTATATAATAAAAATGCAATACATACTTATATAATAAAACATATCAGAACAACAATATACAATTAAATACTTATCAGTATTTCAGTTAGAATCACCATTAGGGAGGCTAACTTATCCCACGAAAACTGCTGAGGTTTATAGTGGGGTGCTCTTAATGAATCGTAAGCTGCCCTCATTGGAGGACGTGTCGGTCTTTGGCTCCGACAAACTTCTACTTCTTCGTGGTTGGAGAGGCTACCATCGGCTTGAGGCCCTGGCCCTCTCATATAGTGAATGTCATTAGCACCCTTTGGGGTGAAGATAGGACTCTTTGGGTCCAGAGCCCGACTGGCTGCTTCAACTGTGAATGGTTCTGGATTGCCAGAACCACTACCTGTTCCTTTGTGGGTGATTCAACATGACCTTCTAAGAGATCCTGACTTTCCTTAGAGCAGGGGGGTGCAAACTTTTTTCCCTGTGCCCCCCTGCTAGCGGTCCCCTCACTCCCGCGCCCCACCTAACCCCCACTTACCTGCGCAACGGCGTCATGGCAACGTGACGTCACAACCTCAATGACGCCGCGTTGCCATGGCGACGCAGGAAGGAAGCCGCTGGAGCCTAGGTAAGTAAAGGCTTACAGAGGTCCTGCAGCTCCCCCGGCACTTAATTTAAGTGCCTTTGGGAAGCGCGCGGGTCCTCTGTAAAACCAGCGCCCCCCGCCGGTAGTCTCACGCCCCCTGGGGGTCGCGCCCCCCAGTTTGTGCACCGCTGCCTTAGAGGACGGATCGGTATACAGTTTGACTCTTCTTGACTTGCAGGTGAAGGTTCAGCTTCCCGTTCCCTCACTTGAGGAATGGGTAACAGGTTATTGCGATGTCAAACCTTTACCCTACCTTTGGAATCCTTAATGAGATAGACAGGGAGGCCAGGCATCTGAGATTCTACCTCAAAGGGAGCGCCTCTCCAACGGTCAGCGAGCTTATGCTTCCCTGGTATGCCCAAGTTTCGTAGAAGAACCTTGTCTCTAGTCTAAAGCTCCCGATATCGAACCTTACAATCGTACCTCTGCTTTTTGTTTTTGTTTAACTTGGCGGTGGCTTCTTCTGCCAAGCGATACGCTCTCGAGGTTGTCCTTCAGCTGCTGTACATACTGGTAGTGCATGGTATTGGAGACTCCATTGGTGGACACCCTCAGGTGAATATCCACTGGCAACCTGGCTTTTTGGCCGAACATCATGAAGTAAGGTGAGAAGCTGGTGGACTCGTGTCTGGTACAAGTATGCACCAAATGCTCCACGTGCTTGCTCCATGCTGCCTCCTCAGAGTCCTTCAGAGTGCTCAACATATCCAGTAGGGTCCGATTGAACCGTTCTGATAGAGCATATACCTCAGGATGATACAGAGTCATTCTGGACTTTTCAATATTTAGAAGCTTCAGTAACTCTTGGATGAGCTTGCTTTCGAAGTCCCTCCCTTGATCCGAGTGTATGTGGTTTGGTAGCCCGTAGGGTACAAAGTACCTCTAACATAAGACCTTAGCCACCATGAGGGCATTCTGGTCTTTGGCAGGTAAGGCTTTGGTTAACGGGTGTAGTGGTCCGTGATCACTAGCACATTCCCGATCCCCCTCGAATCTTGCTCGATACACAGAAAATCCATGCAAACAAGATCCACGGGACCCGAGCTCTTCAGATGGACCATTGGAGCTAGATACACCGCAAGCATTTGCAGTAATGGTGTTCCACCGATTCCCTCATCTTGGGGCAGAAGAACCGGTCTCGTATAAGACCGAAAGTCTTATCCACTCCCAGATTTCCATGGTCGTCGTGTAGAGATCTCTGAACCATATACTGTAGTTTCCTGGGTAGAACCAGTTGTCTTCTATCGGGATGGTTGTGGTACGGAACTACACGGTAGAGTAGCCCATTATCGATCTGGAATTTATTCCATTCTCGCATAAGAATGGCGACTGTGTCTGCTGGAGCACGTTTCACCAACGAGGGATTTCTGTTTTGAATAGTCCGACATACAGCTTTAACCACTGGATCTCGCATCTGTTCATGGACGAGTTCTTGTCATCTTAATACAGTGAGAAAAACCTTACAACAGCGCTCTAACGGAGACTTAAAATAATAATAATAATATCCAAAAAACAAAGTGAATAGTGACTTAGAATGTGACTGTGAATATATAAATAATGATATATATATATATATATATATATATATATATATATATATATATATATATATATATATATATATATATATATATATATATATAAAGTGCAACACAAGTGCAAATAGTGAATAAAAAAATGCTGCTCAGAACCCTTGGAAGGATGGTTCACAGGAATCCCTCTTGCTGGAACGTGTGGAAGTTGAAGGGGAGCGCAACTCAATCAGGACTCACATTTCTTTTGAAAAAATCACGCATGTAGGGCTACATGCGTGATTTTTTCAGAAGAAATGTGAGTCCTGATTTTATAGAAGTCTGCAGAAATTGAAATATTCCTTTAAGACATTGCTGCACTATTTTGTGTCTTCTTTCATTTCACATATCACCATTGAATAAGTTGCGCTCCCTTTCAACTTCCACACATCTTAATACAATACCTGGCGTTATCCTCAGGATGACAGTACGCCTTGGGAAGTGCTCCCGATTGACAGCCCAACGAATCTGCCACTTGAAGCTCAGAGAACGCTATGTTTCCATCCAGCACGGCGGCTGTGGAACACATAGCCTGAATCCCAGGTCCAGGAATCTCTTTCCACTCTCCGTCATCAGGGTTCAGTCCGGGTCTTCTGGATAGAGCATCAGCTCCCACATTCAGGGGTCCCGGCTTGTACTTCAGAGTGAAGTTGCAATTGGACAATGTGGCCAACCATTTGTGGCCGGTGGCATCCAATTTGGCGGCTGTCATGATGTAGGTAAGAGGATTGTTATCCGTCCTTACCTCGAAGGGTAACCCGTAGAGGTAATCGTGTAGCTTGTGAACCGGGTAATTCTTTTCGCTTAGAGTCAGACTGCGACTCACGTAAGCAATCGGTCAAAATCCCACTGAATATTTTTCATGCAACACTGTCCCCAGTCCGTCAAAACTAGCATCTGCATGCAACACGTAGGGTTGTTCCGGGTCACCGTAGGCCAACACATGGGCTTCAGTGAGCCGTTTCTTCAAGGTCGCAAAGGCCTCTTTAGATTTCTTGGAAGTGCACAACCGTGTATGGGCCTCATGCCCTTTCACAGGCCCAAGAGCTCCTCAAACGTAGGAGGACTTCCTTGTAGAAGGGACGGCTATATGATGGGTGGGTATAGATCCCCTTAAGTACTGTTTTCTGCAATATTCATCCACTTCAGAGTCTGGAATTATATCATGGGAACGTAGAGTCCATAAAACTAACTGTATTATTTGAATAAACTTAGACAATTCTTCCCCCTCTTTCTGTCTAAGACTATAGTACTTAGACCAGAGTTCACCTTCATCCTCTCCTATGCCGTAGACCCGAATTAAGACGTCCACTAACCGTTATGCTGTAACGTCTGTATTCGGTCTGTGCATTCTCACCATCGTAGAGGTGGGGGTTTTAGGCACTCCATTATCCGCTACCTCTTAACAGCTTCGGCGCAAGACCATTCCTCAATTACTTGCAAGGTGTGGTCCTTCCAGGTTTTGAAGGTCTCTTCTCCGACGGGGGTGGGCAATACCCCTGAAAAAACTGTCAACTTACGATAATGCTGTACCTGGGACGACTCGCCCCTGTTCCCAGCCAACTGCAGTATGGCTTCTGCGAGCATCTGAACTCCCTCAGAGCTGTGGGAACTGTGACCAGATCGTCGGCTGCGACCAGACGCAGCACTGGCTTTGCTCCTGCAAGGACTCCCTGGGGAAGGTGAATACATAACCATCGGAAGTTCCTGCGTGGTAGAGACGGGACTAGTGGGCTCCACATTCACGGGTATTTCTGGATAGATTATGGGGTACCCACTATCTAGCACTCCACGGAACCGTAAGGGGGAAGGACCTCCTTCTTCCGTTAAGTCATACACGCCAGAAACTAGCACTGCACACCATACCCTTCTGGGTCCGTTTGGCAGCCTATGATATGTGTGACCTGTAGGCCCGAGAACTGCCCCAATACTAAACAGATGTCGTAAGAGGAGGTGTCAGCGGGAACTGTCCAATGGTGAGCACCTGTTGGGGGGGTGTAGCTTCTCAAGGCCCAGTCATAGACCTCCCGCCTGAACGGTAATTACTTGATCATTGACATCATTTGGTTGTACTAATTTTTGGGAACCCCAGGTCTGAATCTCAGCAGCGCCTCCAAATGTAACTCCCTTTCCCTATGCCAATGGAAAACCGAGGGAGATTACGCATGCTGCTGATTCCTGTATGCTCACAGGAGGCCTAAGCCTCCGCTTCTGGGAGCCTGGGGTGAGTTCTCTCTTGGTGCAGCGCCTCCACCTATGAGGATCCCAGGTAAGTGGAATTAACTCCTCATAAGAAACAATATGACCATAATAATACAATCAATGTATATTTAACACACTTTACTAACATAGTAATAAAACAATAATACAATTACACACACGTCATAACAATAATAAAGACATAACACAATGATGGTTTCCCTAACATACTGAGGGTGCCCTGGGCACCTGAAACCCTGATGTCCGCAGAACAATTCCCACCCCAAAGTGTGTGAAAGTAGCGCTACCCTCCTGGCTACGTCCAGGGAATTAAGGGAATCCTCTGTTAGCAGCGCCGCATCCATGGTCCCACGATGCGGGGTCTGCAAAACTCCCCTCACGCCTTACAGTTTGCGGTCACGTGCGTCTTGTCCGAAGGCTGCAGCATGGGCGTCCATCCAACAGCACTGTGACGCAGGTTGAAGGTCTGTAAGGGGGAAGAGTCCCTATCTAGGGCCTTCCCTACAATACTGTGCTCAAAAAGTGATCGGGGCCTAACTGGGGCCTTGGGGCAAAGTTCTGGCCTAGTCCATGGGCTTACTAGCTCCCTGGATGCATCCTTCCTCTTTACTGCCTCTCTGATGACTAACTATCACCTCTAGAATTCCGCAGTTCACTGTTCAAAACGGCCGCTTGCATCACTTTGCTGCAAAGCCTTCTGGGACTTGTAGTCTTTTTATCCCCTCCTGAGATGGCCGACGCTCCCTCCAAAAGTGAGGCTGTCATTTTAAAACCTTAATACCGGCAGTGGTGGGTGGGGGCATGTTAAAGGGTAATTGCTTCAATTCTTGGGAACCAAACAAAATACTATAAAGGCTTTTATGCTAGGGGGCCTGAAAAACACTGGGGATAAAGGCTAGGGCAGGGGTTCTAAACACCAGTCCTCAAGACCCCCCCAAACAGGTCAGGTTTTCATGATATCCCTGCTTCAGCCCAGATGGCTCAATCAGTCTCTACTGGGCTGTAGCAGGGATAACCTTAAAACTTACCTGTTTGGGGGGGTCTTGAGGACTGGTTGTGCACCCCTGGCCTAAGTCATTCAGTGCTGTTGGGAACACTTAGAACGTTAACCTCTTATGTACCTATGGGAGCATTTTTAGATGGACGCCTTCTTAAGGGGGAAGCCAATTATTTATATGGGAGAAGGAGGAATTTGTGTCATCTTTTCCCACAACAAAGGCCACACGTTCGCTTAACATCGCATGGTATTTCGGATACTGGATAATACTTTCTCTTAACTGCTGTGACCTGCAAAATCGCTTAATAATATTGTGGCAACTGAGCCTTATTGAAACGCTGTGATTGTGTACTACAGCGCAGTACACTGTATAATACAGACTGCAGGCAGCCGTGTAGCACACAGCGACTTAAATACGGGAACGAATGACATACTAATAGAAAGAATTCATGTTGCATATGTTCAAACTTCTCTTTTAAAGAAGGGGGGGAATAAAAACAGTTCAAATTAAGCAAATGATGGTCTGAAAAGTAGATTTGGTGACTAACCAAGCGAATTCATGTGATTATGTGGCTTGTTACTTATTTGTGTGTGTGCGTATATGCTTTCTTGTTAACCCCTTCCCCGCTGGATGAGCATGTCTGCCAATGCACTGCTACTCCTCCAGCAGCAAAGGGACTAAGCCAGGGGTGCTCAGCTCCTATCCCCAAGACACCTCCAACCCTCACCCCCAACAGGTCAGGTTTTCAGGCTATCCCTGCTTCAGCACAGGTGGCTCAATGGAAGACTGCACCATCTGTGCTGAAGCTGGGATAGCCTGAAAATCTGACCTGTTGGGGTGGGAGGGGTCTTGAAGACAGGAGTGGAGAACCCTTTGGATTAAGCAATTTATCATGGCAAGTAGACCCAGAAAGCACAGAATGAATCTTCTCTTTCTTAGTTTTCAGAGTTTAAAGATCAATTATTCAAGGAGAATATAGGAAATAGAATAAGAGCATTTCGTGGGATTCCTAATTTTAAAACAAGATGACTTCCAGAGATTTGCCCAATTTATCTCAACAGTGGATAAAGTAAGAATTTTTTTATACTTATTTATGCAACAGTGGTCATATATAGATAATGTACCTACTACTATACGTATTTATATATATATTCTCATTATGTCTAAGGTGTATCTTTCTGAAAACACTACATATTAGCAAAAAAAAAGACACGTGATTTTACCTTTTTATCTCATATATTTGTACTTCATTGGACTTATTCCTGTTAGTTTAGATGATCTATCTACAGCTAAAATAGGCGTCCTTTAAAATGCATATTGCACATTTCTAATAATCAAGAGAAAATCACTAAATTATAAATACTGTTGCATAAAGTACTTAGCTGCTAGGTGCTACATTACTTCTGTTTCCCCCCCCCTCTCTGTGGAAATAATCAGGCATTTTCATGAATAAATATGTATTTTTTACAACAGTAGATAACTGCACTGGTGATATATGATGATACAGTTATAACAATATAAGAAATGTGCATTCAGTTTAAGGCGTTTGTGGCCTATTGTCAGTCCTGTAATGGATGTCCTATTATTCACTGTACATTTGTTTGATACATGTACAGTACACAGCAGCATAAAGGACACATCTTGCAACCCTCCTACAATGAGGCAATGTAACCAAAGCTTTTTATCTGTGCTGTGTCTTTGTTAAAATACGTCACTAGTTTCAATGCCCGAAAAATGGTAATTTCAGCGGCTGATAAAAATGGCTCACATGCTAATAAAATGCTCCCAAACATTGCCTGGGCCTACTACCAAAAGAGGAAAATATGGCTTTGTCTCTTCGCACTGATCCTACAGTGCAGCTTATCTTCAATAAGCCCACTGCATACTGTATAAGACCCTCAGCTGGGACTGAGCACTAAGGGCCTCATGCAGAGAGCAGCGCTATTTGAAATCTCGCCATTTTCCGGAGAAAATCGCGCTAAAAACAGCTGAAAATGGCGAGCTAGGGAAAACGCGCCATTTTTTTTTTCTATTTCAAAATCTCGCCGCGCGGCTGGCGAGAAACTACATCTCACCAGTCTGAAAAGTATCCGAATTCAGAAAGGCGCGCTCGCCATCTAGCGGCTGTTTCTGGCGCGATTTTCGTCAATTTTCTCCGCCAAGTAAAGTTGGCAAGAAGCAGGAGCTCGCCGGTTATAGGGAAAAAAAAAATGCGCGATTTTTTTTCCCCTTTCAGCTGCGCGCATCTCCTCATTTACAATTCTCCACATGCAGTAATGCTAAAAATAGCGGATTTCGCCCATTTCTGCATATGGAGAATAAAACTCTCCATTAAACCTACTTTTTATTCCCCTCTCCAATTTTAAAAAGCGCTGCTCTCTGCATAGGCCCCTAAATATCAGTATGATTTTCACAAGTGATTTTATTGCGGCTCTCGCTAATCACTCATTGACTTTACTTTTCTAAACGCCACATCCAGGCCGGATACAGAGAAGACTATTCACATGAGATCCTAAATGGATTATGTGGTCTTGAGCCTGTGAAATTGCCGCCCTGGTCTACTTTTCTGAGATTTCATTTAGGGAACAGAACGACCTTCTGCTCTGAAGACATTTTTACACATGCTGTATCCAAATGGCAAACAAGGGGTTTCGTAGTTTTACCTTAGTGCAGGGGTGCTCAACTCCAGTCCTCAAGCAGCCTCCTCTCTTGTCAGGTTTTCAGGATATCCCTGCTTCAGCACAAGTGGCTCAATCAGTCCCTGCTTCAGCACAGGTGGCTCAATCAGTCCCTGTCTTTGACTGAGCCTCTGATTGAGACACCTGTGCTGAAGCAGGGACTGATTGAGCCATCTGCACTGAAGCAGGGATATCCTGAAAACCTGACCTGTTGAGGGGGCTTGATGACTGGAGTTGAGCACCCCGGCCTTAGTGTTTACAGTAACTTCATGCTCATTCCATCTAAGCATCACAGCTGGCGTTCGTTATATAATATAATCAATAATATTATCTCTTATTTGTATGGTGCCAACATATTCCATAGCGCAGTACAATGTGGGAGGGAGAACAATAACATCATGTGACAAAGGAGTAGATATATGTTCAGACAAAAAGGGAAGGAGGTCCATGCCCAAAGGAACTTGGAATCTATACTAAGTGTGACTGTAAACTGCGAGTGTTGAGTCCGATGTAGTAAAGCGTAGCAGAGGGCGTATTCCACAGTAACACGCTCAGAAATAATGGGGTCTGCGTATCAAAGTCTCCCGGTGGCAAAACTGGAGCAACACGAGGGGAATAAAATGGCACCAGATTCATGAAATGTCGTTTCAAAACGGGAATAATTTTATCTGATAATCTCCAATTTTGCTGCCGGAAAACATCCATAAATAGATCCCTCAAAGAGTGAGGGCACTTCAGAGACATCACGATAGGATATCTGCTCTTGGTACGTGCAGACCTTTCTGCTGTGAATAGTTCCCGCAGTGCTGTCCATTGTTGGTTGGTTTCATTGTTTTGTATACAAATGTTCAGGAGAAGTCTAAATGCTGTGTATTTCCTAGAGAAGTTTAAAAAGTACTCACTAAGCACCCTATTCAACATGATAATACTAATTATTTTATTTCATACAGTATATTGCTTTTCTCCCAATTTGACTGTAGATAGGATTTTGACAGACACAGTCCCTGCCCAGATGAGCTTTCAATCTGTGTTTTTGGTGGCTGAGGCACAAGGAGATAACGTGGCTTGTCCAAGGTCATAAGGAGCTGACGGTGGGAATAGAACCAGGTTCCCCTGTAGTGTCTTTGCTTTCAGTCAGTCTTTACTCATTAAGCTTCTCTTTTAGCCCTGCCGTGATGTCCTCTTCCGCATGCAAGAGAAGAGTGCAGCTCCACTCAGATACATGGGACTAAAATGTTCCCCAGCACTGGGAGACCACTTCACAATAAGTGGCAACTGACCTAAATCTTGTGTTACTCTCAGATTGCCTTGAGACAGTATCCAACTTATTTATCATATATTTAATGCGCACACAGCATTATTGGCTTAAGAAAGTAGTTCTCTTGCCCCGGATGGAAAAAAAAACTTAGGGGCAAAGCTGTTTGGACTGTATTTTAGAAAGATTTAGGCGAAACGTTTGCTGAAGAAATAAGACAAGTCTTTTTCAAATATATTCCACTCTATTTATTTGAAAAGATCGTGGAATTGTAAGATTGTAAATTTTATTTATTTATAAAATATTTTTACCAGGAAGTAATACATTGAGAGTTACCTCTCGTTTTCAAATATGTCCTGGGCACAGAGTAAAACAAATAATACATGGTTACAAATACAGTTACATAAATGAGCAGGGTATACATTATATACAAGACATTGCGTGCACAGTTAAAGAAAATATATATTATGAGCGTATGAAACAGTTATAGACCAGGTTAAAATGTGAGACATTTGAAAGAACTTAAACTGGTGGTGGATGTGAGGGTCTCTGGTAGGTTGTTCCAGTTTTGGGGTGTACGGTAGGAGAAGGAGGAACGGCCGGATACTTTGTTGAGCCTTGGGACCATGAACAGTCTTTGGAGTCAGATCTCAGGTGATAAGTGCTGCAGGTGGTAGGGGTGAGGAGCTTGTTCAGGTAGCTGGGTAGCTTGCCCATGAAGAATTTAAAGGCAAGACAGGAAAGGTGAACTTTGCGCCTAGACTCTAGTGATGACCAATGTAGTTCTTTGAGCATTTCGCAGTGATGTGTGTTGTAGTTACATTGGAGAACAAAATGACAAATTGAATTGTAGAGGGTGTCAAGTTTGCTAAGATGGGTTTGAGGAGCCGAGCCATATACTATGTCTCCATAGTCAATAATTGGCATTAGCATCTGCTGTGCGATACGCTTTCTGACCAGGAGACTAAGGGCCTCATGCAGAGAGCAGCGCTATTTAAAATCTCGCCATTTTCCGGAGAAAATCGTGCAAAAAACAGCTGAAAATGGAGAGGTAGGAAAAACGCGCCATTTTTATTTTTCTATTTGAAAATCTCGCCGCGTGGCTGGCGAGAAACTACATGTCGCCAGTCTGAAAAATATCCGAATTCAGAAAGGCACGCTCGCCATCTAGCGGCTGTTTTTGGCGCGATTTTCTTCAATTTTCTCCGCCAACTAAAGTTGGCAAGAAGCAGGAGCTCGTCGGCTATAGGGAAAAAAAAAAAATGCGCGATTTTTTTTTTTTCCCTTTCAGCTGCGCTCATCTCCTCATTTACAATTCTCCACATGCAGTAATGCTAAAAATAGCGGATTTCGCCCATTTCTGCATATGGAGAATAAAACTCTCCATTAAACCTACTTTTTATTCCCCTCTCCAATTTTAAATAGCGCTGCTCTCTGCATGAGGCCCTTAGGGAGGATTTGTTCCTGTAAAGTACCCCTAGTTTGGCATAGGTCTTGGTTGTCAGGGTATCAATGTGCATCCCGAATGTAAAGGAATACGTAGCGATACTCCGGGTGCAAAAATAACAGCATAGGGGTTCCCGGGCCATAGTATCATCACATAGTATGTAACTATGTAACTATGTAATATCACACTTCCACCACTAATTATTGACAAGCACATCTTGCTCCCATGTGCTAATTGATTTTTTTAACTGAAATATATATTATTGTCTTTTTCTGTTTTAGTACGTTAATCACATACATTTTTTTTTAGGTTTTGTGCAACTAACAGTACTGTAGATCTAATGACTGTATTCGTTAAAATGTATATCTGGATAAGATCTGGCAGTCACATAGAAGTACATTGTGTACCTGACGTATAGAATAAACGGTGAAAAAATGTTTATATGCACCAGGCCTTACTACATGGAAGGTAAAATATTTAGCAATCTGAACAGCTTTTCTGCTGGCAATAAAATAAAAAAAATATAGGTTTTTTTTTGTCGGTTTAAATAATAATAATAACAATAATTTACAAAAAAGAATATTATGAATAGATCTGTGACTAGGAGAATGTGCAGCTCAGTTAATAAAGGAACTGACTCCGATATCTGAGTTTTGAAACAAGGGGGCCTGGTTTAAATCCCAGTGTCAGTTCCTTATGACCTTGGGCAAGTAACTGTATCTCCCTGTGCCTCAGGCACCAAAATCATAGATTGTAAGCCATATGGGGCAGGGACTGTGTCTGTAAAAATTCCTATGTGCTGCGTACAGTGCACTATACTGTTATATTGGGACAAATGCATCATATATTAAATAAAAAGTTATTATTATAATACACAAATGCTACAAAACATTTTCAGCAACAATACATTTGCAGAGCCCCTCGGCACTGTAAGGGTAGTTTAATCCTTCAGCATCTTCACTATTATTCCTTTTTTTGCCCGCACGCTGCTTTCTGCTACACTGACAAAAGTGTACCTGGAAGTCAAGACAGTCCAAGCTGGGGCAGCTAGCGTCAGACAGGGCGCTCTGCCATCTGTCCCACCTGCTGCATTCATATGTCCATCTGGTTACTGCAATAGCTCATAGCAGACTTCAACAGGAGAACAGTCGGCCTGAGAAAACAGGCAGCGTGAATTATTTAGGTTGCTAGTGTAAATAAAGGGAGGCAGGGGCAAAGAGAGAGAAAGAGAAGATATATATATATATATATATATATATATATATATATATATATACATATATACACACGCATTGATTAGAGTGCCTCTATGTGCGTTCGTGCGTGTGTGTGTGTGTGTGTGTGTGCACGACAGCATTTCATTTGCACAAAGATTTAGATGTGTCGATCCTTTATGCAGACTCCTGCTGTTCTCTGCTGTCCTTCAACTGCTTTAAACCATTCGCACTTAGCGGGAAATTCGATGGGAAAGGCCACTTCAGACTATATAGAATGAGCTCCTTATTGTTTACGCGTGCAACGTTTCCACGTAGATCTTAACACCACGAAAGAAAAGCCAGGCTCCTGCTAGTATGTCTCTGCGTTCATTGTCAGTGGGTGGGTGTGCATGTGGTTTTATGTGGTTTCTGCTGCAGGTGGCTGTTTTTACATTTTTTTTTTATAAAGCTACATCAACCTGTGTTGTATTTTCCCATAAAAAAAGCCAGTAACTTTTAGACCAGGAGTGGCCAAATCCAGTCATCAAGAGCTACCAACAGGTCAGGTTTTTTAGGATATGCCTGCTTCAGCACAGGTGGCTCAATCAGTCTCTGCATCAGCACAGGTGGCTCAATCAGAGGCTCAGTCTTTGACTGAGCCTCTGATTGAGCCACCTGTGCTAAAACTGGGATATCCTGAAAACCCAACCTGTTGGTAGCACTTGAGGACTGGAGTTGGCTCTTTGTAGAAATAAAACGGCATTTGTAGCATCTATTTGTGAATCCCCCTTTGCTGCCGCAGACACCAGCAACACATTTGCAAACCCAGCCACGGCCAATCAGAGGTTTGTGCGTGGGAATTAACCCGATTACTCCCGGAGAGGCCAGCAACGATTTACTCTGCGTACATTTAGCGGGGTTTGAATATGTGTGGTAGACAATTAAACACAGAAGCCGAGCGGCAAGAAGATACGTCTTCACTCTGCATGTTTTATTTAACAAAAGTAAACTTGGATCTTCGAAAAAAACCACAAAAAACGCAGAGGCTCAGAGCATGAAATTCTAAGCAGGCAGGGACTGTAAATCATTTCACCAGGAGAAGAGATATTCCAGATTACGGGTGTTTGCTAGAAAAAAAGAAAACCCAGCAAATATTTAGGCGCCTGTATCTTAATTTATTGATAGGGTGTAAACATTTGGAGATATATTTAAAACGTTAGACATTTGTCATTTCTAAAAGAAATACAGTATTCGCCGTGTAAAGCACTATTGAAAATTTGATAGGAAGAATGACAGTTCCAACATTTTTACATGCAATGTTTACCTGCTACATTCACTTATCTCGTCTGCTGCTAATAAAACCTTCAACACATTGATCTGCCATTTTTAGTTTAAAAATTAATAAATAAAAATGCAGCAACAGAATTTGCAAAACTGAAGCTAAAAATATAGCTGAAAACTATACAGTAAGTAAATGCTAAATTCACTTAAAGCGGCAATCCAAGCGACCCGTTTATTTATTTATTCATTCATTTATATATATATATATATATATATATATATATACAGCTCAACCCCGTTATAACGCGATCCGTTACAACGCGAATCCGCTTATAACGCGATGCAAGCGTGGCTCCCAATTTTCGTATTTCTGAATATTTTACAACACGATTATTGATATCTTAAATACTTTATTGTACAATGCATACAGTAGTACATTATTTCTAACGGATCCGCTTATAATGCAATGTGATTCTTTGGACCCCAAGCACAGCGTTATAAGGGGGTTGAGCTGTATATATATATATATATATATATATATATGTATATATGTGTATATATATATATATGAAGCAGGGGTCTCCGGAGCTGAACCCCATTAATTTCAGCTCCAGGGACCCCCTGCTTGCGGAGATACATACCTCCGCAGGGGGTGCCGGTAGCTATGGCTATGTGGTTCATGTAATGGTGGCTTTTCATTCCTTCCGCATCCTGCCGGCCAATAGAAAGCTGCGACATCATCCGGTGCGGGCTCCTTTGGCCCGCACGACCAGGGGCTTTAAACTCCACCGAGATACCCGCACCCCATACGGAGGTAAGTATCTCCGAAAGCAGGGGGTCCCCGGAGCCGAAATCAACGAGATTCAGCTCCCAGAGACCCCCTGCGTTAATACTATGTAACAAAAAGAAAAGAAACAAGACCTCTTGGATAGCTCCTTTAATCCCTAAACACAGCAGAGGGGACGAAGTGAACCCAATCTAACAAGTTGTAATTACATAAAGAGACAAGACAGTCATTCATGTTGCAAAATTGATAATTGCGCTGAGCAGATTGCTTATTTTTTAATTTACTTTTTTATTTTACTACGATAGTAGGATAGGAATCTGATATGTTCGAAAACGTTTACATCTTTATTTTATGGGCAAGGCGTCCTGTCTCTGGGACCGACAAGAAAATCAGCGTTTTACAGGATGAATCCCTTAGAAAGGTGGGTGGGTGCGATGCATTTGTCAGACTGGTTTTAGATCGGCCGGAGAAAGAGACACATCAGCTTGATAACACAGCCGCTTGGCTACTTCTATAAGATTTGCACACATTTCAGATGCAGCCATCAAAAGGGATTTGAGTGGATTGGATTTTTTAAGGTTAGTCCGTGTCAAACCTATTAAATTCAATTCACATGCAAAACCCTTTTTACGTTTCTTTCTTTCTTACTCTTTCTCTCTCTCTCTCTTTTTTTTTTTTTTTAAGCCACTATGGCAGTAGGTATTATTAAGGCAGCGTCCTGTACTTGGGTAGGATATGAACGGAATAGATTACTTTGCAGACACATGGGACTGAACAATGATCCATTTGTTTTCAATAAATACAGAGATGACAGTACATACAGATACATTATTATTCATTTACCCCAGAAAAAAAATCTGTAATTGAGTGTACATGTCATAAAATTGTTTGCAATTTCTACCTAATATTTAAAAATGATATATATATATATATATATATATATATATATATATATATATATATATATATATATATAATGTATATTATATATAATATGTGTGTAATTTATTTTGTAGATGTGCCAATTATTTTTTGAGTTTTTACAGTATATATTCATTTTCATAAAATTATTTTTAATTATAAATTCATCATGGTACAGCTGTAACTAGTTAATGAACTGCTACTTTAGGATTGCATGCATTAAGCCACTCCTACCCCTGATGAAGTCACATGATCCGTGACGAAACGCCTTGGGACTGCCCGTTTTTTTGTTTGTTACGTCATCACGTAAGCGTTTGTTGCGGAGCTTGGAGGTGCCATTCACCGGTTATACTGAATACCACTTCATTATGAGATTTTATCTCGACATGTGCTTTTCCTGACTATCCTTGAGTGTGTGCCTCTCTGGAGTTTTTATTTTATTTTTGTAATAATGTATGTATTTTTGGAACATATGTGTAAAATTTCAGGAAATATAGGCAAAATAACTAATGAATGCTCCTTTTCCTCTAGAAAATGTCATTCCATTACTCGGTCTCAAAGTCTATGCCAATGCTTTTTCATGTCAGAAGGAGGGCATACTTCCAGGTCTTAAATCATTGCACAACTATATATTACTCCGGAATTATTCTCCGGGACCGAAGGAATAGTTTGTTTTATAGGTAAAAATATTGGCCCATGTTTAAAGCACCAATTTTCTTAGTATATTTCAAAAACACGAACAAAGATTTTCTTTTTTTTAAATCCGAAGCATATTGTATTGACAAGCATCATATGTTTAAGGAATGATTCCTAAAATTGACGCTGCGATGAGTTTTAAAGATGGCCATTATTCCTTTAAATCAAGAACCATATTGGAGGTCTCCATGGTTATATTAGTTGTAGGGATTATGGGCAAAGGTTTACATTTAAAGTTGAAGCTACTCCACAATTGGCTCTTCAGACGCTGCATGAGTCAGTATATGTTTGTATGATTGGCTGTAATGGGCATAATTTTCATTGGTTCATGAACCAAGCGAATAAAGGCTAATAATAAAAAATATATATTTTAATGTTGTTATACAAACTAAATAAAAATAAATAAGCTCAAGTTGTTTGCATGATAACATATCTAAGGATGGATATGTCATTTTATACAGTTCTGGCTAAGGCGATAATAATTGTTTCTATTATTTGTGGCACGAGTAAATTTGAAAGCTAAGATTGGGCTGCTCTTAGCTTTCATTCTGAATACAGGTGTGTTATAACATGCAGTAACGTCATCTTTAGACGCTCACTGTGTTATGTCAGATCTGGGAGAAAATAAGATTTATTTCAATATCGCAAAACAAAAAAAAATTCAACTCTGACAGGGAAATTTCACATTTTGTTGTTAATCATTTAAAAAGTAGATGTTACCAGTGGCTTATAGTATATACATGCAGACATATGGAAATATTGTTACAATATAGTAACAACTCAAAGTAGTAGATATCTTCCTTAGGAAATCAGTTATTGCCATATTTTTTTATGTGTATATATATATATATATATATATATATATATATATATATATATATATATATATACAGTATAACAGGGAGAGAAAAAGTGCGTACTACATAGCATAAATCTGGGTAAAATGTATTGGTCCAAAAAATAAAAAAGCCTTGAGATAGGCACACTCACAAGCGGGGCAGATAAAAGCGCACTGTGAGATTAAATCTCATAGTGAAGCGATGGCAAGAAGATCCAATGCCATCCGCATCAGGCGACAGTCGCCTCTCACGTCCCTGCAACTGCAGATCAAGAACCTGTGTGTAGCGGTACAGTCCCGGTATGATGTAGGGGCCAATAGGCAGGGAAAGGCAATAGCTGGTAGCATGGAGTGTGAGACAACTGGAACCTCCGCCAGACTCCAGTATAGTGACGTAACACGCAGGTAATGGGAGAGCCCCCACGCCAGCATCACATATTGTTACACTTATTTTTGGTACACTATGGGGCTTATGCATTAATCTCCGTTAGCGCTGTGCGATCTGCATGGAAAGCCCAGTTGACATGAATGGGGATTTCCATGCAGATCGCACTAACGGAGCTTAATGAATTAGCCCCTATAAGTGGTTATATCCTATTAGCGCTACAATTTATAGTATAAATATATATATTTATTTTTTCAATACCAGGTGGAATCCCTTGTCTCGCGACTGAATGGCATCTACAAGTACATAAGTTCAGCATCTCTCAGTAATACTGTACTGTGTACTTGATGAATTATCATTAATTATCGGTCCAACCCCCATTAAAGTGACTCCAACTGGACCAGTGACTTTGGCAGTTCTTTGGGAGACTAAAGTGCAGAGTCCAGTAAAATGCTGGGAGACACAATAAGAAACTCATCACCTCACTGTGCATTGACACTAGGAAAACGCATGCAAGAACATAACCTTCAGGCCATGTTGTCTGTCAGAAGTCTTTAAGCAAGCAATCCTTCCAAATGTCTGTTTTGTTGCAAAAACGTAACATGAACGTATTATTTAAATAAAACAAAAAATGTCTTCCAAAAAAAATAATATTCTATGAAACTGTATAACGGTCGTCACAGAGTTAATATAGAGCTATGGGGCAAAGTAAACCTACATATACATGGGGCAAAGTAAACCTACATATACATGGGGCAAAGTAAACCTACATATACATGGGGCAAAGTAAACCTACATATACATGGGGCAAAGTAAACCTACATATACAGGGGGCAAAGTAAACCTACATATACATGGGGCAAAGTAAACCTACATATACATGGGGCAAAGTAAACCTACATATACATGGGGCAAAGTAAACCTACATATACATGGGGCAAAGTAAACCTACATATACATGGGGCAAAGTAAACCTACATATACATGGGGCAAAGTAAACCTACATATACATGGGGCAAAGTAAACCTACATATACATGGGGCAAAGTAAACCTACATATACATGGGGCACAGTAAACCTACATATACATGGGGCAAAGTAAACCTACATATACATGGGGCAAAGTAAACATACATATACATGGGGCAAAGTAAACCTACATATACAGGGGGCAAAGTAAACCTACATATACATGGGGCAAAGTAAACCTACATATACATGGGGCCAAAGTAAACCTACATATACATGGGGCAAAGTAAACCTACATATACAGGGGGCAAAGTAAACCTACATATACAGGGGGCAAAGTAAACCTACATATACATGGGGCAAAGTAAACCTACATATACATGGGGCAAAGTAAACCTACATATACATGGGGCAAAGTAAACCTACATATACATGGGGCAAAGTAAACCTACATATACAGGGGTCAAAGTAAACCTACATATACATGGGGCAAAGTAAACCTACATATACATGGGGCAAAGTAAACATACATATACAGGGGGCAAAGTAAACCTACATATACATGGAGCAAAGTAAACCTACATATACATGGGACAAAGTAAACCTACATATACATGGGGCAAAGTAAACCTACATATACATGGGGCAAAGTAAACCTACATATACATGGGACAAAGTAAACCTACATATACATGGGGCAAAGTAAACATACATATACAGGGGGCAAAGTAAACCTACATATACATGGGGCAAAGTAAACCTACATATACATGGGGCAAAGTAAACCTACATATACAGGGGGCAAAGTAAACCTACATATACATGGGGCAAAGTAAACCTACATATACATGGGGCAAAGTAATCCTACATATACATGGGGCAAAGTAAACCTACATATACATGGGGCAAAGTAATCCTACGTATACATGGGTCAAAGTAAACCTACGTATACATGGGGCAAAGTAAACCTACATATACATGGGGCAAAGTAAACCTACATATACATGGGGCAAAGTAAACCTACATATACATGGGGCAAAGTAAACCTACATATACATGGGGCAAAGTAAACCTACATATACATGGGGCAAAGTAAACCTACGTATACATGGGTCAAAGTAAACCTACGTATACATGGGGCAAAGTAAACCTACTTATACATGGGGCAAAGTAAACCTACGTATACATGGGGCAAAGTAAACCTACATTTACATGGGGCAAAGTAAACCTACATATACATGGGTCAAAGTAAACCTACATATACATGGAGCAAAGTAAACCTACATATACATGGGGCAAAGTAAACCTACATATACATGGGGCAAAGTAAACCTACATATACATGGGGCAAAGTAAACCTACATATACATGGTGCAAAGTAAACCTACATATACATGGTGCAAAGTAAACCTACATATACATGGGGCAAAGTAAACCTACATATACATGGGGCAAAGTAAACATACATATACATGGGGCAAAGTAAACCTACATATACAGGGGGCAAAGTAAACCTACATATACAGGGGGCAAAGTAAACCTACATATACAGGGGGCAAAGTAAACCTACATATACATGGGGCAAAGTAAACCTACATATACATGGGGCAAAGTAAACCTACATATACATGGGGCAAAGTAAACCTACGTATACATGGGGCAAAGTAAACCTACGTATACATGGGGCAAAGTAAACCTACGTATACATGGGGCAAAGTAAACCTACTTATACATGGGGCAAAGTAAACCTACATATACATGGGGCAAAGTAAACCTACATATACATGGGGCAAAGTAAACCTACATATACATGGGGAAAAGTAAACCTACATATACATGGGGCAAAGTAAACATACATATACATGGGACAAAGTAAACCTACATATACATGGGGCAAAGTAAACATACATATACATGGGACAAAGTAAACCTACATATACATGGGGCAAAGTAAACATACATATACAGGGGGCAAAGTAAACCTACATATACATGGGGCAAAGTAAACCTACATATACATGGGGCAAAGTAAACCTACGTATACATGGGGCAAAGTAAACCTACGTATACATGGGGCAAAGTAAACCTACGTATACATGGGGCAAAGTAAACCTACATATACATGGGGCAAAGTAAACCTACATATACATGGGGCAAAGTAAACCTACATATACATGGGGCCAAAGTAAACCTACATATACATGGGGCAAAGTAAACCTACGTATACATGGGTCAAAGTAAACCTACATATACATGGGGCAAAGTAAACCTACGTATACATGGGGCAAAGTAAACCTACATTTACATGGGGCAAAGTAAACCTACATATACATGGGGCAAAGTAAACCTACATATACATGGGTCAAAGTAAACCTACATATACATGCGGCAAAGTAAACCTACATATACATGGGGCAAAGTAAACCTACATATACATGGGGCAAAGTAAACCTACATATACATGGGGCAAAGTAAACATACATATACATGGGGCAAAGTAAACCTACATATACATGGGGCAAAGTAAACATACATATACATGGGGCAAAGTAAACCTACATATACAGGGTGCAAAGTAAACCTACATATACAGGGGGCAAAGTAAACCTACATATACAGGGGGCAAAGTAAACCTACATATACATGGGGCAAAGTAAACCTACATATACATGGGGCAAAGTAAACCTACATATACATGGGGCAAAGTAAACCTACGTATACATGGGGCAAAGTAAACCTACGTATACATGGGGCAAAGTAAACCTACGTATACATGGGGCAAAGTAAACCTACATATACATGGGGCAAAGTAAACCTACATATACATGGGGCAAAGTAAACCTACATATACATGGGGCAAAGTAAACCTACATATACATGGGGCAAAGTAAACTTGCATATACATGGGGCAAAGTAAACCTACATATACATGGGACAATGTAAACCTACATATACATGGGGCAAAGTAAACCTACATATACATGGGGCAAAGTAAACCTACATATACATGGGGCAAAGTAAACCTACATATACATGGGGCAAAGTAAACCTACATATACATGGGGCAAAGTAAACCTACATATACATGGGGCAAAGTAAACCTACATATACATGGGGCAAAGTAAACCTACATATACATGGGGTAAAGTAAACCTACTGTACATATACATGGGGCAAAGTAAACATACATATACATGGGGCAAAGTAAACCTACATATATATATGGGGCAAAGTAAACATACATATACATGGGGCAAAGTAAAACCTTCCAGTTGAAGGGTAGGATATTTCTGTCTAGATCAGGGTAGCCAGCTCTAGTCCTCAAGAGCTAATGTACCAACTGGTCAAAGACTGGGCCACTGGTTGTGCCACTTGTGCTGATATCCTGAAAACCTGACCTGTTGTTGGCCCTTGAGGACTGGAGCTGGCTACCCCTGGTTTAGAGTCTCTAATGAGATGCACTGACAAGTGGCACAGCCAATTTCATTGAAGATCAGGTAGCCGTTGTTTCAAGCTCCAGAAACGTAAACTAGAATACAAGATATTTTGGGGCTTGCAACAGTATACAGATTAGAGGTAAGAATGATGTGTCTCGGTTAAATGATTGGAAAAAGGGAATTTTAAAACATGGATCTGGACCTCCCCATTTATAAGAAGAGTATTCTTTTTCCGGAGGCCTTGTATGGGCTCCACCCTCTTGAACCACGATAACAGTATTGTTCTGCTATTTTACATTCTTGAAAAGTATCAATAATTCTTATACACCTAAATATGGCAAATATGACACAAGGCTGTCACAGTGTATGAGCTTTACTCTAAATATATTTTGAAAGTGGTAGATGTTTTATTTCTACGTGGAAGGGCAACGCAAGGCACAACGGATTTGCAATAAATGTAATTTATTATTAGCCAAAAAAACACAACATTTCGACCGTAAACGGTCTTTATCAAGTGAGGCAAAGTGGCACTATAGGTGACATTTATCAGGGGAAATCCTGTTACTGTAAATTTTACAAATGTTATAAGAAAATTGCTTTAACACAGAGGGAAAAATTAAGAGTTTTGCTGGAAATAACGTTCTTTCTTAATTCACTTTAACTGTATAAGAGCTCTATAAGGCCCATACGCACCAAAGGATGCCAAGCTTTGGCACGTCTTAACTCCCGTTCATTTGAATACGAGTTAGGGTGTACTAAAGTGTAACACCTTTTAATGCATATGGGCCTAAATGTCCCTTCTTAAAGCGAAGCAGTGTTGGATAGCAATCTCTTGGCCTTGGCTAGAAATGAATGATCAGTTCAATCTTTAAGCTTTGTGGCTCAGTTTATAAAAAATATACAAGATCTAGTTTTGTTTCTTAGAAGTCAAAAAGTGAATGTATGTTTGACATACAGAGAGCCATTCTTCAGAGTATTTCATATAGCACTGATCAAAGGGCTTACAATCTAATGTGACTGTCCCTCTGGGTCACTGCACATTCCTCTGTGTTAAGGACTCACCATACAGAGTGATGTGTAGTCTTTACGCAACAATACCTGGGTGAGTTACAGTTCTGATATTAACCTGCTCTCAGCTGCAAAATGACACTGAAGATCCTTTTCTAAACATATTCAAGCTATTTTTAAGCAAAGACCACGAGCTAACACGACGGAAATCGCTGTGGCACTTTGAAATGCAGTGATTTGAATATGGGGGGGGGGGGGGGGTTGCCATCTCACATAGTTTCTCAAAAATATAAAACAACGCTAACATTGCAGAGTTGGACTTAGAGTGCTCTTCGACTGAGCCACTGATTGAGCCACCTGTGCTGAAGAGGGAAATCCTGAAAACCCGACCTGTTGGTGGCCCTTGAGGACTGGAGTTTCCCACCCTTGGTTGAGCCAGTGTTCTGTCCGTTTGCTGTTCTGCTTACTCCGTTGTTTTATACCCCACCCCTGTTATTGCTTAAATGGGTGGGGAAGCTGGGACAACCTGGAGCTGAAACGTGCTATTTTCGTCTCTGAAGGCCCCCTGGCATCCAAGATACATCTGTGTAAAGGTAGCACCACTGCTTTCCACTCAACAGGGAATAAAATGGTGGTTTCAAACTCAAGTCCAAGGACCCCCTGCTTCCAACTCATGGTGTAGGAAGTGGACTGCTCCTTCTAAGTCTTTGTTCCAGATATGGCTATTTCCGTATGAGCAGAGCAGATGTAATATGTCATTTGGAGTGTAACAAGTTAAATCCCATTAGTTAAGGGACAATGCCTTTTATTCATACACTTCTTAACTCCTCCTGTCCATTTGCCCACTTGAATGAGGCACTTATCACACTTCCAGGGGTTTTCTCTCTCCCAACTTCAAGAATTATGAAAGCAAAATTCCAATTCTACCTGTCCTCTGTGACAGGCAGACCGAAAATTGTGGCCATTTGGATTAAAAACATATCCATCAGCGGCAGGAGACAGGTTATTATATGTCTTCTTTGAATATATAAAACCCATCAGCTACATGTTAGGAAGCTAAGAATGCCAGCTTTTATATAAATAATTATCCTATTGCTGATGTACTGCACACTGTTGCCATATTTTCTTCCGCTAACAGCATTTTCGGCCTTATAACCTATAACATAAATCATATGCCCTCCTATTAAATAAAACTTGTAGAATAACATTTCCTGGATAGTGCACACTTCACCAATCTTTAGTCTCATTATGTGTTTGGTGGGGACATTTTAAAAGATACTTTTGATAATATGTGTATACACAGAGAGAGAGCAAAAACATGCTTCATTGCGAAACCCATTGTGTTAGAATTTATGGGTATATACAGTACACTAAAGTGTGATAGCCGTGCGTGTGTGTGTGTGTCTTATTTATGTTAAAGTTCCGTTCTCGGATTAATTCTTCTTCTACAAAAAAAAGTACCTTTGTGGAGTAGAAAGTTAATGTTTAAGAAGAACTACTACGTTTTCGGTGTACATTTTGTATATGTCTTTATCTTATCTAGTGATAGAGTGAATTTGGCCACTCTGTGGTTAGACCGTAGCTCAATAATTTGAACTGTATCCTCTTTCTGAATACTTTATTTTACATGGCACCTGACCGTCACCAGTCATCTAGTCTTGATTATCAAGCTGTCCCTTCTTTTAATTGCCTATCATTGTGATTTGAACACAACTAAGCACAGATTCAAGTCAAACCAGGCTTCTGAGTTTGCAACAGCTGCCGAAGGCAGATTAAGATTTGTTTATACTTAATGCAAAAATCCCCCCCTTCCTAAAAAATAATGTCTTTAGTTTATAGACCAGGGAGTCCCTCTGAGTTAATCTGAAGTCCCCTGACCCTTGGTTCCAGAGATACTACTTTTTGTGGTGCCAGTGTTGACACAAAAGGACTACAAATACAGTATGGCAGCAGGATCACAAGTAGAAAGTCGCAATGTCATCACCTTATGTTGCAACTTTCTATTGGCCGCCAGAGTGAGACTAACCCAGCGAACATTTTGTTGTCCCCATAGGTTGGGGGGACACTAATCAGCTCTGGGGGACTGCCCTGTTCAGGTAACTAAACAAAAAACTTTAAAAAAAATAGTGAGGACTGCTGCTTTAAAATGTATAAAGGGACTCTGCACTGCTTTTTTCTGCACCATGGTGGTTTCTTGGAGCATTAGTGGCTCACTCCTACTTTGGGATACCCCTAGATTCTGTAGATGTTTGAAATTATTTATTATACAGATTTTCATAGTTGGGAAAAAGTGGCTACAGCAAGCCAATCACTGAGGGGAAGTCTCTGGAATGCTCTGGTAGAACAAGCCAATCACTGAGGGGAAGTCGCTGGAATGCGCTGGTAGAACAAGCCAATCACTGAGGGGAAGCCTCTGGAATGCACCGGTAGAACAAGCCAATCACTGAGGGGAAGTCGCTGGAATACACTGGTAGAACAAGCCAATCACTGAGGGAAGTCTGGGAAGCACTGGTAGAACTCTTCCAAACATCATCTTGATTAACCCAATGACTAGTAACCATGGGGGAACCAATGAGTGTCTGCAAATCTTGTATTCTACATTTCTTCTGAACCAGTGATCTTCTATCTCGTGGAGTAGGACTGATGTCTTGTATCAGCAAACCATCTAATTTTTATTATATAAAGGAAAATTCAGAGCAGCAAGAAAAACAGTGAGAGTTGCACTACATCTGTATGGGATCCAGTACATAGTTTGCAGCACAAAAGCTCTGTGTTTTCATTCGGTTATATCACTAAGTGATATGTAAGATAGAGTTGTGTGTGACATTAATTCAGTGGTTGCCCAGAACTGCTGTTCCGAGTGAAACTACTCATATTGAACTCTGACGTGTAGTATTATCCACTACGAGAAATGTATAACAATTCCATGCACACAAATCAAATCAAATAAGCTTTATTGGCATGACAGAAAAACATTACAGTATTGCCAAAGCATGACTAACAAGGGGTAGGGTATAAAGGTACAAGGGTAACAGTTACACACAGGGATGTGGGATTTAGTGGGCGTCTCTGTGATAGGTGCTGATATAGCGTGCAGCCAGTCCTGCTGTGGTTTCGTCTTCTACTCCTAGGAGGGTTGCTATGTTCTGGTCCTCTTTTGTAGTGTTAAAGTTCTGGATAAGAGCTGTGAGTTTCTCCAAGTGGGCACTCCTCACTTCAGAGTATTTAGTGCAGCACACAATATATTGAATACTCTGTTCGTTCATAAGACTTGTCCCGAAAAGAAATATCAGCTGCAGATTCACACCTTCACAGCTATAGCGTGTGGCTTTACTAACCAAAAGGGCATTTAGCATTGCTCATTCCCTGTTTCTATCTACACATCAAGTCAGGTCCTATCCTAGCATGCCTTTGCGCTTTTTCAAGCATCATTTCATAAGTCTTTTATATGAGTAAAAAACACAGTGCAAGTCTGTTTGATGTCTCTATGTGTTTGTTTTGCAAACACTGGGTATGATCAGTTTATGGAGTGGCTAATGGGATCATTCCTGCCCTCCAAGCTGCTCTATGATTGGTCACCTTACCCAGATCAGGTTATGGGAATGAAGAAAGGATTTTGTACATAATTTAACATGTATGATTTTAGTCCCATGTTCCCAAAACAGCCACTTAAATACTCTATATAATGCTATTCCCTATCTAACTATTCACAATATCTAAAAAATATATATTTAAAGAAGAAGCTGTGTGTCCCCAAAGATTGTAATCCCCAGGGCTTTATTCTAATGAACGTAGTACTGCATATCGCTAACACCCTAATCTGTTACTGTCATATAGATATTTGAATATAATCAGTGCCATACGCAGCAGGATACAGGTGCAATTATTCTGGAGAGCTTGCAAATCATATAGCATGAATCATTTTTTCTGAAAAGTACCTATTTTTGATCAACATTTCCTGTCTTTAGTTTGCCTATTTATTGCACGGATTTAACGAACGTTCACTTTCACTAAGAGAAAACATTTAATTTGGAATTTCTAGCGGGAGAAGGACAGGTCCCTTCCGAATTCCAGGTTACGGTCTGGTATTTATTTCTCTAATGCAAAAAGGGCGCTTTTTTTTTATCAGCGATACATTTCTAAGCATGAAACACGTCTCCGGAAGCTTCCCAGAAATGCGTCTTGACAACATTCAGTTTTACTCCAAGCCAACTCTAGCCAGGGCTCGTCCTTTCTGGAGAACCACGTTTCTAGAGGTAGTGGGAGAATTAGCATTACAGAAACTAAACCAGATTAAGGCGAATGTGAATTAGATTTGATAACAGATGGTGTAGTGGAAATTAAAGGTTCTTTGCGAATGGAAGCGACAGCAGCTTGCCTCCTCTCTCTGTCTTTCTTTCATGCACTTGATAGACGGGTATAAATCACAACAATCCCGTCCTGACAGCCAATTTCAAGAATTTGATCTGGTTAAAGACATGGCTTTCCTGGCCCGCTCTCCGCAGCCAGCTCTTATATTATCGGCGCACCGTAGCTTGTCATCTTTACAAAAGCAGAGTCACCTGCCTCTCCCTAATGGCATTTTCTCTAATTACAATTTTAGCTCTTTAGTGTGATTACTTTGCAATGCAGACATCTTTTTTTTCAGGCTGGTTCACCGGCGTGTTTCTTTTTCCTTAGTTTTTTTTTTTCATTTCACATTTGCTTCCATTTTTCTTGAGGTGTTTCTGGTAATCTTTGCTCACATAACTGAATTAAATGGTAATCGCACTACGTAGCCACGGCTGTGGATATTCCTTTGAAGTGATAAGGCCTGGTACCTAATGCCATGCAAACTAACCAGCTGAACGTTCAATAGTTATTACTTCTGACATTACATTGAAGTGGATCATAATATTAATGCTGACTTCCGTCAGGGGTGCTCAACTCCAGTCCTCACGCCCCCCTTCGCCCCAAAAGGTCAGGTTTTGAGGATATCCCAGCTTCAGCACAGGTGGCTCAATCAATGAATGAGCCTCCTGTGCTGAAGCACAGACTGATTGAGCCATCTGTGCTGAAGCTGGAATATCGTGAAAACCTGACCTGTTGGGGGGAGGGGGGAGTCCTTGAGGACTGGAGTTGAGCCCCCCTGACTTACATGATGCTGTGTTTGTACACAGAGCTGAAGTTCAGGAAGGATAATGAGCTCTTGTCATGTAGTTGGATGCATCAGGCACATGGAAAGATGTTTCTTTTTTTATAAAGGTCACAGGGAACCCATATTAGATATAAAACCAAGACATAACAATTCAGAGGCCGTTGGCTTACCCTGATTCTGAGTGTAGTGGCACGAAACACATTAGTCCTGGCAGCAATGCCATCCTTCGCCAGGATCCTGCTCATCATTCTTTGCAATAGAGGGACCTCTTTGCCTATTGTACCAGTATATTCTAATTTGGTAATAGTTGTGAAAGTTTTGGTATTTGAACCTAGTGTTATGACTTGAATAATGGTAATAATTGGTAGATATGCCTGATTTTTTTTTTGCAATGAATTTAATGAACTCCGGGTTATAATCCAATGGGTTTTTATTTACACTTGTTTGGTGTTTTATTTACTCAGCTGTATAAAATTATAACTTTTCATTATTATTAGCCCGTTTAAAAGTAGCTGGCTATGCCTCACATGTACCTATAGTGTAATCATCTTTCCAGCCAAATTATTTAACATAATCATTTTCAAGCCCAAAATAGGCCTAGTGTCAGTCAAAAAAGGTTCTTAACTCCTTCATTACCTTTACAATGGGGTTCAAACCTCTTTGGCAGTTAAAGGAGCTTCCCACATAGGAATAATGCCTGTGGTATGTTTAATAGGTTAACACTAGTATTTTGTCTTCAGAGCAGAATTAGATAAGTATTGGTTATTATCAAATTATTTGTAAAAGTCTTTCCTGGAAATGTTTGAACATGATAACCTAGTTTGGGGTGGTACGTACTGTCCCTATCCCTTCCTTATCTGCATTTTATACATCTGATTACATTATAATGTTGGGGGTACAAATAGAACGGATAACCACGCACATTTGAATTTCCCACCCCAACTGAAAGCAACATACAATTTAATCGGGTCACCACAATGAATTCTAAATACCAAAATTGAATCCATCAAACAGAACATTGCTATTTCTTCACCTGTAACGGGGGAAACATGTGGCAACGTCTTCTTAATACCGTGCATATGCTCAGAACTGTGCTGAGGAAGAGGTCTATGAATGCCCCTGTGCAGAAGGAATTAGAACCAATGTACTGAGATAGAGGTGAAATCAGAGGAGAGGAAGACTTTGTTCTGCAACAAGAAAAAAAAGCAGATACTTTGGTAACTGTGTGGATAAAAGGTTAAGAATGACAACTTACTACAGTACAGTGAATTCAAATACAATTAGGCAGTCACTTTGTTTGTCAACTGGAGTTCTCTCTAACATATGCTGAGACTCTACAGCAAAATAGGAGGAGAGGAGGCTGTCTAAAGAAAGAACAGATCTTTCCAAGAGTCAACAAACAGTTGGTGGAAATGATGTTTCCTACTGGCAATCAAATCAAATGTAGTAACAACTCACCGGCGCCCTGCTGCTAGCTGACAGCACGCTGTAACACACTGGGACAAACATTCACTTAAACACTGATTGCAGGGAAACGTCATTTTCCAACTTACAGAGCAGTTATAGGAGAGAGGGAGATAAAAAGGCGAAGAGCTGCTATTTCTCCATGACAACTTTTCCAGCTGCGGTGTTCGGGGCGGCCTGTGACCTCTTCTTCCTTTTTGCATCGTTCTGCTTTTCTTTATGTTTAAATGATAACATGTTTATTTTTTTTTAGTCTTTTGTAAGTAGATTGCCGGCCGAAACCCTTTATTTGATTGTGAAAAACATTTTTTAATACCAGTTTCGGTGGCGCGGTGTGCCGTGTCCACCCTGTCTGCAGTGAGGGGACACGACAGTCACTGCTTTAGATGGGGTTTCTTTGCATTGAATATACCCAGGGGCTGGGGTGTAATAGTATTTGGAGGTACTAACATTTTGTTTTTGCTTTTTTGTTACCTTGATTAAAAGGATTGTGCTTACAGTCTCACTATCAGTAACCTTTAGAATAGTCTCATATATTTTTGGCACAATGGCATGAGAGCGTTACTTGAAATAAATAAAATTATCTGAGATCACCGTGTCAGCCAACATGAAATGTAACAGTTTCACCTGCAGACGGGTACGTCAGTAATGTGTGTTTCCCTGTTAACATTGGGCCTATACACTGCGATCCCCACCAGAGTAGAAATCACGAAGCAGCACTCAGTCAATGATATACATAAAGTGTATTGAACACAGGGGGCACACAAACTCCAACGTTTCGGTCCCAGCAAGAGGACCTCTTCTGCACCACCCTGAAGAAGGTCCTCTTGCTGGGATCGAAACGTTGATGCGTATGGAGAGAGCACCAGACCATTCATTTTCTATCGGAGTGCCAACTGTCCCATTCTATTATATATATATATATTTTAAATATAATAAAGTCGTTTAAAAAATAGAAATGCTATTTACAAAAGCAAACCTTTACCAACGTGTGACTGTATTTTCTTTACCTTTTTATATATTTTATAGGTAAGCATTTATATATCGTATTCTGTATTTCCAGCCATCTCTGTCTTTAGTTACGAGCTAGTATTCCCAAAATATGCACTCTGGCACATTCACATCATTTCTTCTCTTAGCCACAGAGCAGTTGGCACCAGCTGGGATTCACCTGATGCCAGAATAAAATCACTTAAAATAATATACCAGAGATTATCTCACAACAGAGCTCGGGCTAGAAATTGTAGAGCGGATAAGCGCCCCAGAGTGTGTTGTGAGATGTGTCTAGCTTGCTTTGTGAATTAACTAAAATTGGGATTTCAATACAGTAAAGATCTTTGTGGGCTAATTGTAACATTAGAACAAATGTATATCAATACGGCTACAGCAAACAGACATCTGTTTCGTTTAGCTAGAAGCAAATTAACAAATACAAGGAGAAGGGGCACCAGAAATACTGCTGAGTTTAACCTCAAAGTGAATATATATATATATATATATATATCTATATATACATATATATAGATATATATATATAAAATATATAGGTATATACAGGTGTGTGTGTATATATATATATGTGTGAGCCTGTGTGTGTGTGTGTGTGTGTATATATATATATATATACACACACACACACACACACAGGCTCACACACTTGGAAATAATATACAAACACACACACACACACACACACTTCGAAATAACACACAAATATATATATATATATATATGTATATATATATGTATATATATATATATATATATATATATATATATATATATATATATATATATATATATATAACTTGGATTGAATGCCTTGCTAAGGGACCCTTTTTAAAATATTTGTCACTGTGCTATTGATTAAATAGTAACAGTTTGTTTTATACACGTGTGTTTTCCTGTTAGTACATCTCTCCTCGGTAATCAGAATGATAGCCATCACCATGAAATGTCACCCTCAGTTACAAAGTACTATCATAAGAATTGATTTGGTTTTGGCACTGAAGCACTTTTCTGCCAAACTTGGACACACTATAAATGATTAAAATAGGCTTTTCAAGCACATAATCTTTCCATGGAATGCAGATTTCTATTGTACGGGCTGGCGAGATGTCCTGATGGGTTTCACTGTGGATTCAACGTATAAAGACAGTGAACTATGCAAAATACCATATCTATATTTACACAGAGTTATTATTCATTTAATGGCGGTATTGATTTGCTGTTTCTCATACAGATTCCAGCATTCAGTATGACAGGCTTTAGACCATAAACAAGGAATACTTATGTGTGGCTGCAGAGGGCACTGAGAAATGAGAATAGGATAAACTACTGAGAGTAAGCTGGCTGGGCCCTTAACTGTTTCATTCATTGAGGAATCCAGCTGCACTTTGCACTGCAATGTCTTCAAGCAGGGGCGTGCAAAGTATTTTTGGCTGCGTCCCCCCTGTGTGCCATCTCCAGCGCTCGCGCCACCCCTCCCCAGTGACCTGGCGTCAACTGAAGCTGAGGGTCATGTGACCCCGCAGCGTCATTTGACGCGCGTTTCCATGTCAGCACATCATGGCGACGTGACCAGAAGCCGTCTAAATCCCAGTAAGTTGAAGTTGCAGAGACCTTGCGCGGTCCCCCCAGCATTTCATTTAACTGCCCTGGGGAACAGCGTGGGGCCTCTGCAACTGTCCGCCCCCTCCCCCCCCCCGAAAAATCCCCCAGTTTGCGCACCGCTGTCTTAAAGAACCCAACAGAATGAAAAGGATTAAGCAAATCTGAACATGTGTAACAAACTGCGATATCGAGCAAATATTTCCTTTCCATATTAAGGTTCAGTAACTAATAGCGAATCATGCTATAGTGTCACGGTTCTGCCATCCTTCAGAGTGACTCTTTTGGTAGATTAATCAAGCGCCAGTACGGGTTAGAGCAAAGGTTCGCAACTCCAGCCCTGAGGACCACTGACAGTGCAGGTTTCAAGGCTGTCCTCTCATTAGCACAGGTCGCCCAATCATTTTGACAGAGCCACCTGTGCTCCAGCAGGGGTATCCTTAAAACCTGCACTGTTAGGGGTCCTTGAGGACTGGAGTTGAGAACCACTGGGTTACAGCACCCGATCCGGCGTTAACTCTCATTCAAGTCAATGGCATTTATCACCGGATCGCGTGCGCTATCCCGTATTGGTGCTCGATGAATCTGTCCCTTCGTTTCTTTCATGTAGATCTGAAATACACAGTAAATAGGACCCCGCAGCAGCGAAGGGGTTAACTCTGTGAAGCCTTGTTAAGATGACATCGCTAGGCACAAACCTACACCAGGGGTGGGCAACTCCAGTCCTCAAGGGCCACCAACTGGTCAGGTCGTCTGATGCTGAAGGAGGGATATCGGGAGAACCTGGTGGTCCTTGAGGACTGGAGTTGCCCACCACTGACCTATACTGAGTATGTTGCTAAAACTTTTTTGTTGTTTGATCAGTTGAGGTTAGAAGCACTGCTCTGGTTGAAATGGCTGAGCATATCCATCAAGTTAACCAGGCAGCCCCTGAGTGATGTCTTATTAAAACAAGGGGGTGGGGGGAAGAAAAATCATTTTCTGCACCTTGCTTCAACTAAGCCAGTGCACCTTAATGCAGTGATGATATGTTAGGAGCAGCAGTTGTCAAAGCATCGTATTACTGTGATGCCGTAATGACACCCTGTCTCTGTAAAGTAGTCATGTTTTCTGGAATGCCACGTTGCACCGTTGATTTCTGACATGACACTCCATTCAGGCCCTCTCCTTTCCTTCCCTATTCTTTTACAATAGCAGCTGGGGCCTATTTTCCGACGAAGTTATTTGCGTTCTGTGCCACTTTGCTAGAGTGCAATTAATTGAAGCAGAAAACATGCTCATTGGAAAGTAGTAGCCAATGTTGAAATGGAGTCAACTCTGGAATAGGAATGTGGTGTACGGACCACATGACGGAGATTGAAGCAGCAGTCCACACTACTTAACTCCCCCCTTTTTTTGTTACAGGATGGGAGCCGTGCCAGGAGCTGAATAGCATTATTTTCAGCTACCTAAATCCCCTGGTGCTTGCCAGTAAAGGTGCTGGTGTTACTTCCTGTTCTTTAAATCGCCCGTGTCACATGGGGCATTAGGAAGAGTTGCGTCTTCCTATTGGTCCACGTGATGAGGGAGATATAAGCCGCCATTTTGTTTTCCCTGGAGGGGACTGAACGTCAGTAGTTTTGTTTACTACTGGCTTACTGGAGGATCATATTTAACATGCTGTAAAGCCGCTTCGAGTGCCAGAGAAGTGTTCAGCTCCTTTCTAATAAATAGGACTAAAATCTCCTCCAGCACGGGGAAGCTGCTTGATAACATATTGAATAAGGGCCATATATTCATTACAATCGGAAGCCCGTTGAGCACCAGAGGAGCCACCAACAGTGCAATGTAACCTGTTTTCAGATACACTCTTTTTCCTGTTAATCGTTTTGCAGGTAGTAATACCTTTCACCCCATCATAGGAGGGATACTTAGGAGGGAGAAAACTGGGCTAAAAAATACTCTACATGTGAGAACTTTCATTAGGAAAGATGTAGGCCCATATTTACAAAGCAGTGCTCCGCCATAAGACACCTTCCAGCCTCAGGAACACAACTTGTGTCCCACTCACTTGTATATGCCGGAAGGTGTTAGTATATGGAATAAGACCCCCTATAGTGAGTTAGTGGGGGGGCACTGCAGAGAAATACCATTAAGTAAAGGAAGTGTTGTGGCAGCATTTGGAAGGCCAGTGAGGACGAGGTAGCTGTGATCGGATCAGACTAACAACTTTAGCTGCAATTGGGGTAAGGAAAGGCTCTTCCTAAAATAGTACTTGATCTTTAGAGGAGTTGCAAGTTTTTAGTGTGACTCAAGAGATCTGCTTCATTGTAATTGTGGTATCAGTGTAATAAATAATGATTCCATCCCGGTCACTGAACTATTATCTCCATATCTTACATTGCCTTAGGAACTAACAGTTATAGCAAAGATACACCCAGTTGTGAAGCATCATTCCTCCGATTTCCCAAAACGAGGGCCTTTTCTTTCTGATACTTGGTTTTTCATGTTTTGCTTCTGGCCTATAAAATTATTTTTATCGTACTAAAACAGTGGTGAGCACTTTCAAGATGCCTTCAAAAAAACTCTCTCACTGCCGGAGTGGATTTTTGAGGACTCCTTTGAGGAGGTGACCTCTTGGTTGAAAGCCAGAATGCCATGTCACTGATTTTAATTTGGTCAACTTGCCCAGCTTAATTCTTATTTTTGGTTCACCTTTTAAAAGAAACGACCACTGCGGTTTGAATAACAGAAACAATAGCAAATGCGATTCCTGACAACGGGCACACACCAATTCTTAACTAAATTCAACAATCCAATGAGACTTTGCATTTCTGCATTAGCAGCACAAAGCAGAATTAACCTTCTTCTTCTTTTTTTTTTTTTTTTTAAACAGAGATAAAGTCATCATCTTGAAAATGGCTTCATTCTGGCAAAAAACGAGTTCTTTTGAAATAAAGCCACATTCACTGTATCCCTGCTTGAGTTAATGTGAATTTTAGTGCCTCCAATTTTAGATTGAAGTAGGGGCCAGGATAAAATCCACTGTCTGACAGTTGAATTTATAGATAATTGTGAATATTTCTGTCCTTGAATAATAAAACTGCAGAGTTTTTAACAGAGAGGAATGTGAATTAAGCACTGATGGTAGTTGTTGAGTATAATGGAATGATGTCTGCAAAGTCTTTAGTGTAATGAACTCAGTAGTAATTAGCAGACCGCCTCCCTCACCAAGCCTTGTTTCCGGCACGACTCCAAGTATCACACAGCACAACAATGGCTATCCTGCAGTTGATGTTCTCACAACTTCATCTGGAAGGCAGAATTAGTGAAATCAGGGCAAAATGATAGTTCATACTGTGGATATCAATGGAGTTAAGTTTTTTTAATCTACATAGCCTCGTGCAAATGTGCTGCCATCTGACAGATGGTGAAAGCACCATAGGACATGATAATTAAAATAAACATTGGCTATTAGTTGGAGAAGTCTTCAATAGCTGTAAAGACTAGGGAAAACATACACATATATTTACATTTTCCATTGCCTTTTTATTTTGATGAACAAAATTGATTACGCAACGAGAGCTGTGTTTTAAATGAATGATATAACTAGTTTATTCCCCGTCTTCGGAAAGTGATGCTGTAGCCCAGGGAGGTAAACTAAAATAAAAAAAAAACACACATACAAATGTGTGATCATTTCCACCAAACCGTTCAATATCATTTATTTCACCAGGGTCTATGTTCTTCCTAATGCCAGTCTAAATAATAGTTTTCTAATTAGGATTTACAGTTAAAGTGCTTTACAGGAAACTAAAAGACATTGTCATTCTAAGCACTGTCATAGACCTCAAGCACGTAAACAGTGGCGTGACTGGTCCGTGTTGACTTAGGCTGCCATTAAATTCGATGGTTTTCTTGTTGAAACAGCATCTCTACACAACAAACAAGCCCACATCCAGTTTGCTTCTCTCTCTTTTTTTTTTTTTTAAATAGCAACAGAAAGCAGCTAAATCTCAGTTTGTTGCAGGAACCTGTTATTGCTCAAAACAAAGCATCGGAACTCTAATAAACCTTAGCAATGTTGCACTCAGGCATCACATTTTGAAGATAACATTTATGGTTCTATAAATTTGTTGTGCATCAAATACTTGAATGTTTTGGTAGAAAGCCAATGAAATATGCATCGATCAGTGGCAAAAAAAAATCAATAAAAAAATATATATATACAGTATATATATATATACAGTGTTCGACAAACCTATACATTTGCTCGCCCCGGGCGAGTGGATTTAACCCCCGGGCGAGTAAATATTGGCCCAAGCAGCACACGTTTGGTACTAGGTGGCGAGTAGATTTTTTTGAGTGGCGAGTAGATTTTTTGGTGATTTGTCAACCACTGTATATATATATATATATATATATATATATATATATATATTCTCTGCAAAATTGTATATTTCATGGAGGCATTGTTATAGACCAAAGTGGAAAAAGGAGTAGGAAGTTAATATAAAGATGTCCAAGTCCATTAGCTGCAATGTTACTCTTTGTGTTGTGTCCATACTGTGATGGATACTGCTGGAAGGAGAGTATGAGCTGAGCGGAGGTCAGTGGGGAGTTGGACAAGCTGGCCTGAAGAATATGATTTTCAAGGCGACTTTTAAGTCAAATAAGTGAGGTTCTGGTTTGTAGTGAGAGAAGGTACTCCAAAGGAAACAGGCAAGCTGAATAAACTGACAGGAGGGCTCACAAGAACTTCAGGTCACCTGACATTTGGAACCATTGTTTTTCTTATTCTCTTTTCTCAATAAGGATAGCCACTATAATATTTTGAGAAGGTAAAAACCAGGATTGGTAGAATCTGTTGATTGAGCTACTGTATTTGTGGACATCAAGGATGACAAGCAATGCTTATGGTAATGTAAATAAACATAGAGGCTATATATATATATATATATATATATATATATATATATATATATATACACAAAGGAAAGAAATAGGATACGAAAAACTCTACACGGGATAACTTTAATTTGGTAAGATAAAGGCCATTTTTACTAAGCAGTGCTCCGCCATAGGGTACCTTCCAGCCACAGGAACACACCTTCTGTCCCAATCATTTGAATGTGCCGGAAGGTGTTAGTATATGGAAAAACACCCCCTATAGTGAGTTAGTGGGGGGCACTGTCGAGAAATACCATTAAGTAAAGGAAGTCATCTTGGAGTCAGGAAGGAATTTATTTTTCCCCTTGTGAGATATCATTGGATGATATGACTCTGGGGTTTTTTGTTTGCCTTCCTCTGGATCAATAAGAAGTATAGATATAGGATGAAGTATCTGTTGTCTAAATTTAGCATAGGTTGAACGTGATGGACGCATGTCTTTTTTTCAACCTCATTTACTATGTAACTATGTAAGTCTTGTGGCAGCGTTTGGCAGTAGGGAAAAAGAGATGAAGGCCAGCGAAGAAGAGGTAGCTGTAATCGGATCAGGCTAACAACTTTAGTTGCATCTGGATAAGGACGGGAACATGTTGGCGTTGTTACAAAGAAGGGATCTGCAATATCTGGCACGGGACTGGATGCGGAAGATGAAGCTGAGAGAGAGGATTTTTTAATCATGACTGCATAAAATTCAGTGCCGGGGAGAGAGAGTAAAAGAGACCGTGTTTTAGTACCCTAATAACTTCTAACTGTAGCCTAAGATGATAATGTATGTGAGAGCAGTCCAGTAATTATAAGGTAATAAGTGGTTTTGTAAGTGCTCTAAATTAAAAGGAATTCGCAGAGCTGCTGTAAGTCAGCGCCGAGCCGCTTTCTTTCAAATGTTGGCTTGAGCCCTGAGTGCAAGGAGAGACGAGAGAGCTACAGTTTCTATTAATTATAGGGCTCATTAACAGTGACTGGTGCAGGCAGCAGACATACAGAGGAAAGCATTCACCTCTGTGGCTTGCTAGGGGCTTCTGTTTTTTTCTAAGGGAATGCCAAGTCTCACTCATCTGGAGTGAGTGTCAGCTTGGGGAAGATGGGCCATCTCATTTGCAGCATCAGTTCTCTTGTGGGCTTTAATAGTCTCAATTATTAGCGTCCAAACGATTCACAATGTTTTTTACACCGGAATCTCAAAATGTTATTTATCTATGGATATCTGTAATTTTTGTTACTATTATTATTATTATTATTAGAATTAATGCGGGTCCTTGCATGTTAACCCACATTAATAGTAATAATAATAATAATAACTGTAAAACATACAAAACAACTCCCTTTGACACATTGTAAAGCCCCTGAATCGTATTGAGAAGGCTCTAGGGCTGATGATGCCCACATCTTAAACTACATGTGAATAAGGGGGTTCAAGAACCATTTTTTTAATACAGTTTAACACTTTTTTGAGGGGGAAGGGACACGTGAGTTATATAAATTAGAGGGTTAAATATTGTCACCCACTTTGCTAAGACTTAGTGGATAATTCTATAAACGCCAAAGTGGCATTTCGGGCCAAAAATCCCCATAGACTTTTATAGGAATTTTCAGCTGAAATCTGCCACTTTGTCTTTATATAGATAAAAGACCCTCAAAGGTTTTCTACTTTACATACAGTGACAGTGGAGCAGCTACTAACAACTTTACACTGTTGACTGTCGGGGGCCATTAGAGATCAATCAGCAATTTGACACATTTCTTTTTTAAATTTACAAACAGCATACTGTACGTAGAACAACTCCGTTCAGCGTTCACAACCAGCATTTAGCTAAATTTCTAGTACAATTCCTCATCTAACACTGAATTGAGTTGAAAGACAAATTCCTATATCAATCTTGTTTATTTCACGCTGACTTTAATACCGATGTTGATTTACACTTTCCTTGTCCCTTACACAGAAATCTACATGGACCCATAAGTCTTCACCTAATTATTAAAAAATCATTCAGACAAGACCGTAGCTCATTCGCTTTATGTTTTTTTTTTTTATCGAACTAGTTCACATCTTATTTAATGTTATTGTGAGATATATATATATATTTTCATATGCAGCAATATTCCTGGATGGCCCAAAGCAGCATCACAGGTTTATACTCTTAGTGATGAAACCAATCACTTTATATGATCTTTTAAAGTGTCTACAATCTCCAGCCTACACATTGGTGTTGTAATTTTCAATAGCAAATGTAGGAGTTATGTTCAATTAAATGGTCAAATGATGGAAGTCCGTTCTGATTTATTTTTCCCTACCTGAGAAAAACACAGCATTACTTTCATTTAAAATCATATTTAAAGCAGCGGTGCCTCTTGTTTTTTTTTTTTGTAATTACTTTTTTGTTAACTAGACAGGAAGCAGGAGAGATCACCAGAGCAGAACCACGTAAATTTCAGCTTCGGGGACCCCTTCTTCCCCGAGATACATACCAAAGAAGGTGTCCCTGGTAGCAGCTCCGACTGGGCACCTAATATGGGGATTTAAAGCTACTGCATCCACAGGCCAATAGGAAGCCGCAATGTCATCCCTTGCAGATCCCTATTGGTCGACGTGGCGCAGGGGTTTTAAATGTAACAGAGATGCCGGCAGCATCTTTATATCTCAAGATGCAAGGGGTCCCCGGAGCTACAATAAACACAGTTCCATTCCAGAGACCCCCTGCTTCAAACCAGAGGGGATATACTGTACATTTTTGTTTTATTAAATGAGTGAATGCTTGAAGGAGGCGTTGTGGGCACCATGTGATAGAGTATTGCCATGATGGCTACATTGGCCGAATTTTAAGTTAAAACATCTTCTATGGCCCCTATTTATTATAGTTAGAAATTATATAATAAACCGGTAACAATGCATTATCTTCACCTGAATAGCGGAAGTCACTGACATGCATTATTTAGGACATGTGCATTATACAGTAGGTACATTTTGAAAACAGGTTTCAATGGTGCAATATTGATGCAAAAAAACAAGACCATAATTATCAAAAAAAAACAATTGAAAGCAAAAATAAATAAATAAAAAGCACTGGTATTTGTTTGACTAATATATCATTTGTTTTTCACCAGCAAAAAACTTTGATACTGTACATGATACCCACGGTGTTAACTAAATTCTCATGGGGTCTGCAGTGCTTTGACTTCATTGTGCACATAACTGAATGTATTTGCCAGGTCTAATAGAAGATAATAAATGTTTGTACCTAGCAGCTTGAACAGCATTAAATAAATAAAGAACCCTTAGCTCTAAAGCATGAGCAATGGCTCCAAATCCTTTGCTTAACTGTATATAGCCTCACCGCTTGCTTCATGCAGATTTTTTGCACTGATACCAAGTGTGTCTACACATTATCAGAGTCTCACAGTTCTTTCTCCTTATAGGACTTATAACAAAAATCACACACAAACCCTTGCCAAGTCTGCTGTGCTAATTTTTGTGTTGTTCCCACCCTCACTTTCCTCTAGTTTGCATTTACAACCAGAAAGGGAGTCTCTCTCTCTTTGTTTTTAAAGTAGGGATTGAAAGTTATTGTTAGTGGGGATAGTATAAGATCACAATAAAGTTTTGCGTATCCATTTGCCAAGCAACGTAAGCTTTCACAAATTAGAATCACGTAGTTAGTTTCACCGCAGCATCTTCATGTTGGGTAAATCACACATGGACTGTTGCAATAGCACGTATCTAATTTACAGCTGGCTTACTATTGACAAGCAGCCTACCTTTGGGAAAGGAGATTTGGGCTTTTTAAAGTTTTTGTTTACTGCCTGTTTATAACATTGGTAAATATCTGTCATGTCCTTATGCTGATTACCTTCATGTACAACAAGAGGTATTGACTAACGAATGAATGATGTGCAGTCTTTAGCCCCTGCAGAGCAGCCTTAAAGACCACAGAGCTTTCTTTTAATAAATGGAATCTTCTCTCTCTCTCTTCCCTCCTGTCCCTTTATTTCCACGCAGGCTTCTCTGCAGAATGTCAAGCAAAGATCGACACATTGATTCTAGCTGTTCGTCATACATCAAGACAGAACCCTCAAGCCCTGCCTCCTTGACGGACAGCATCAACCACCACAGCCCCGGAGGCTCTTCAGACGCCAGTGGGAGCTACAGTTCCACCATGAATGGGCACCAGAATGGACTGGACTCGCCACCCCTGTACCCGTCAGCTGCGGGTCTCGGTGGCAATGGGCCCGTCAGGAAACGATATGACGACTGCTCCAGCACCATTGCAGAAGATTCACAAACCAAGTGTGAATACATGCTAAATGCAATGCCCAAAAGACTGTGTCTGGTGTGTGGCGACATAGCGTCAGGTTACCACTATGGGGTGGCTTCATGCGAGGCCTGTAAGGCTTTTTTCAAAAGGACAATTCAAGGTTGGTGCTTGTTTATATCTTTGAGCAGCTTTAATTTTGTCATTATGGAAGGCATTCAATATTGGCTTTTAAAGCTATAGTGGCATCTACAGAACATAGACATTCTATATCCCCATAGCTATTTGAATTGCCCTACCAGAGCCCCACACTGCTAGAGAGAAAAATAATGCTTTGCGGGTTCTTCTCACTTTGAAGGATATTAATTTACCCAGATTCCCAATATAATCTCTTTCTTATCAGGATACTTCTGATAAGTGAGTAGGAAGTAGATTGACTTTATGGATTGGGATGATTCCTCCTTGTTATTTACGAGGTTCAAAGATAGTTGAAGATCTTGCAAAGTGTGTCCTGTTCCGTCCTAGGCCTAACTTCCAAGAGGAGTGTGTCTTAGTAGCTTCTAAACTGAATATACTTGGGCTCAGAAGAGGAAGATTTACTTGACTCTACAGCTTATGGGGCATTGCTCTGTCACTTGATAAGTATTGGGGATGAGGTTAGGTCATTTTCATGGTCAAATATAATAAAAAATAATATTTTACTATTCAACAGTACAACTAATGAATATAGAATGATAATTATGGTTTGGCAACATACAGCCCCAATGAGAGATAAAGAGCCTTATTATTTATAGTGCAATAGCACCGATTCAGCGCTACCGCACGGAAAACCCCATTGTAGTCAACGTGGGATTCTGTGTGGTAGTATCGAAGTAGCGCGATCCCACTTTATAGAATAAGTGACTCGTCCAAAGTCACATCTTACACTGGGCCTCAAGCTACGTCCTTGCACTTAATAGTCCATTGTCTGAACCAGCGGACATCTTCTCTATCAGTAACTAATTGTAGAATGGCTAAATAGGCTAAATAGGAGGCGTTACTGCTGTACCAGGGCATCTGAGGTATTCTTTTACGTAAAAAAAAAATGAACAAGACGGAAGGAGTTCAACTAGGACGCAAGTTGCATGGAAGATTCCTTAAAAAGTAATTCAGTAACTGTACAAAAGACCTTATTCTATGTATTCCAAAGAAGTTGTTCAGGACATTTTCAGCCCCAAATCCCCTTTGAAATGAATTGGGATTTTTGTCCGAAAACAACCAATTTGCAGTATATAGAATTTCCCCCTATGCCTCTTAAAGGAATAAAGCTAGAAGTGCAGCTTAATCAATAACATTATTTGAGACCTCCGCTTAAACCCTTCACTGGTGTGCAAGCCTCTCTGGCAGTTCAGGGGCTAACCGCAATCATCATTCCAACATTAGGAACCCTTTGAACTACACACAGCTTGCATCCCTATCATTATATCTGTATTTGCGTATATACACCATTCCAATGTGATCAGTAAATCTAGGAACACTGTAGTGTAAACACCGTTCTTTTTCATTCATCACAGTCAGTGTGAAGTAAAAATGGGCTGGCTATGTACATTGAGATAATGTGATTTTCAGACTGGTGATAAAAAGCTTTTCATTAACGCTCCACGCGACCAGATCGGCTGTGACTTGTGGGATCGTTTACATGTTCTCGGGCCAACTTAATCTACAGCAAACACCCGCCGTTTTCCGACAGAATGGAAAGCAAATGCAGCCAGACCTCGCGGCTTTTAGGCACCACGATAACATTTTAGTGCTTATCTGAGGCCACGATAAGACAGGTCTGTGCCTGCATGTGGCGTCATGGCGCGGCGGAATAATGTCTGGCTGTGCTTCCAAAGAGGGCTTCACTCCAACTAGGGGGACCAATCGCTGCCTGGCACCAGCGAGAGGCACAGCCAAAATGTGGCACCTATTTTCTGAATGAAAATTGCATAGAGCTCCAGAGGAAATAGAAGCTGGAAAATCAGGACTGGTTTTTCCAGCTCTCATTCCTTCTAGAGCACAGTGCAACCCCCCTTCAGAAAATCTATGGGCGTGGTAATATTCTGGATAGACTGAGCCTGTTCCTGATTAGGATTTAAAGTGGGAGAAATAATGTATTCACAGGAAGTTACATGACTGGTTAATATCGCTTTAAAAAAAAAATTAAACTTTGGCCAAAGTTGCCAATCACCAATATCTTACTCTTTGGTTAAAACTTAGGTGGAACTTTGGGAAAACGCTATTGACTTTCACAAACATTTGTGGGTTTGGTTGGGAGTTTTGTGATATCTGACAAAAGTCACAAATGCTGCAAATGTTAATTTGCTTTGGAAATAAGCTTTTGCTACTGCATCAATTAACATGCATCAATTAACAAGGTATGGCCCAAATTCCTCAAAACATTTGCACCCCTAAATGCATAATTAACTCAAATAACATCATGTATTAACAGTTTCTCTAGCCCAGGGGTGATCAACTCCAGTCCTCAAGGATCACGAACAGGTCAGGTTTTCAGAATATCCCTGCTTCAGCACAGGTGGCTCAATCAGTAGCTCAGTCATTGACTGAGCAACTTGTGCTGAAGGTGGGATATCCTGACGGTGGCCCTTGAGGACTTGTGCTGGCCACTCCTGCTCTAGCGAATCCAGTATTGGCTGGTCACCCAACCTCCAGTGAATATACTACAGTATATAGGTACAGGCATGTCCTTTGTCAGCTGAGCAGAATGGTAAATGATTTCATCATTAGCTGGCTACATAGAGGTGGAGGAGGTAATACCCTGAGTATGTGCAGCAGATCTGTTCCCATCATGATTGTTCAGCTTACCTCCACAAACAGCGCAATTCATTCAAATCCGCAGACTGACAAAGTGGGGATTTTTTGGATTGGTGAAATAAAAGAGTTGGCACTGGTCGTATTTAGCATGGTATAAAGTGCTGCATACCAGCGTATCCATGATTTATGTTTTAAAACAATGCCATACATCTAAAAATCATCCAAATGCCAAATGGAATCATCCAAAACTACAACTATTATAAATATGCGAAACTGTTGGTAGAATTTGGTAGCAAAGTTCCTCAAACTCTCACCTGAATTCTCCTATAAAAACCCTCCCACGCTCCCATTGGGCTTTGTACTAGCATTTTTTTCAAAGAATTTTTTTATTTAAATTGTGATTTTTTTCTCCTTTGAAGCAGGTTCATTCACCCTTATAGCCAGGCCCGTATTTAGGCATAGGCCTGGGCCTCGGGTAGCAAATTTAAGGGGGACCAGTGCTGCGGTTACAGAGGCCCCGCTCTCTTCCCCCCAACAGTGAAACTGCCGAGGGAGAGCGCGGGGCCTCTATAAAGGTCTCTTACCGCCTCCTGCAGCGGCACCCTCCTCCTTCTGCAGCATCGCGGTGTCAAACGACGCTGTGACATCACGTGGTGGCGCATTGCCATGACAACGTTACGTCACATGGCATCCCCTTGTCATGGAAACGCGCCACCACATGACGTCGGGACACTGCAAGTGGAAGAGGCCGGGGCGGCAAAAAGGTAAGTGCCTACGGGCGGCAAAATTCACAAACCAGCCCTGCTCAGAGCCCAATCTGATTTAAACGATTTCCTGCACTGAACAGCTATCCACATTCACCTGCACTGTCTTTGACATATTCACATGCAGTGTTAATTGAGCTAATCACATTAATAGAGCAATAACATACTTCACGCAGGTTATAACATCATATCAGCTGACATCGTTTTGTGAGCGAAAAGCAGAGGATAACAAATAGAATATCTAGAAAAGAAGCAACGAGAACATGCCACACAAAGCCGGCCAAAGATATATAGCGTCTCTCTGACAACGTGGGGAGAAATGATTTTGACATATATTTTTATTTGGAAACTTCATGCTAATGTACATTATTCAGCCCTTTAACTGCCAGCTGTAAAAGTCCATTAAGCTGCTGAAAGGAACATACAAATGATCTGCTGGCACTTCATGCAGGAGTTTTGCATAGACTCAGTTATTCAGCCAGCTAGCAGCAAGATTCTATTAAGGAATAAGTGAGGAAATTATATTGCCTGCAAACTAATTGTGTAACAGATTCTGAAATCAGTTATCAGAGCCCAGCTTTTTCTTTTTTTTTTGTCCCTCCTCAACCCAGCCAAGAGATATTATGAATCGCTTTATCGTTCGTGTCAGCCCAGTTTTAAGCAGTTATCCCGCCCATTTTCTTAATGGATTATTTTTAACCTGGGGTACCAGGGTTAAGAATAATGCTGTTACATTACCCACCCAGTTCCAATTCTGTAGTGTAAATAGAAAATGAGCAGATGGAATGGCTGCTTTAAAAATCCCGGCTTCCCTGTTGTTTTTATTCACTTCAATGCGCAGTTACCTTTCCAAGGATCAAGAAAACTGGGAAAACGTAAAGCAAGCTAATGGTGGCTGACCAGTTACCCGCCTGCCCCCATCCAGCCTAATCTGGATCTGAGCATGGCCGAGCATATCCCCTCTTCATTTCCATATCAAATCGGAACACGTTTTGTTAAGGGGTAGCTAAAGTCTATTTCTACGCCTGGTTAGAAAGCAGCAGTTACAGCACTGAAACGCGCGCGCACTGTAATGCACATTTTTCGATGTGCAATAATCATAATTCTCCTGCATTCCACTCACTACACAGGTCATTTGTCATGTCCCAGGAGAGCTCAAGTGATGGCATTTTGCCCACTTGTGTACATTTCTCCATGGCATTTGTTGTCAGATTGATACATTGTTGTACACTTGTGGCACTTTTTTATACTGTTTTTTTTTTTTAAAGAAATTGTGGAAACTTTATCAAAGACGACACAGTAAATCGTATGCAATTTAGTTACATGAGCTGATGGAACCCAAGATATGTATAAATTAGATCCTTTAGAGATGGCATTGCACACAAATAGCATCTCCTTTGGCGAGTAGTGCATTGTGGAGATGGACAATGTGTAAGTTAAAGCAGCAATCCAAACTGACGTTTTTTTGTTGCCTTTTCTTTTTTTCTACATAGGGGGTCTTAACACCATTCATTTCAGCTTCGTGGACCCCGTGCTTCCCAGGATACTTACCTCCATAAGGGGTGTCGGTTGTAGCTCTGGCTGGGTAGCTGGGGTTCTCGTAACGGCCAATAGGAAGCCATGACGTATTCCGGTGCGGTTTTCTATTGGCCCACGTGACCAAAACCTTTAAACACCATCGAGGTAATGGCACCCCCTACGGAGGTAAGTGTCTCGGGAAGCAGACGGTTCCCGGAGCTAAAATGAATGGGGCTCAGATCCGGAGACCCCCTGCTTCAATCCTATGTGAAAAAAAAAAAAAAAACGGTCTGCTTGGATTGGTGCATTTTAAATATAGAGCCATTTATCAAGATCTCTAAACAGCAAACATGGGATAAAACTTCTATAAACATCAGCTTCAGATTTAGCATGGAACAACATCTTATTTGATTTTGATTTGATTTTTCCTTTGATAAATCTCAAATCTATTTGTGCACCAGTTGTCCCCAGTGTGGCATCTGGGAAATATTGATATATCAGCTCCTCGCATTCATTCTGAAAACCCTACATGGTAATGGTCCTGTGAGTTGACCACGTAAGCATTTACTGCCTTAAACATCATACTTTTTTTTTTTAATTCAAGAAGTGAAATAGAAGTAACGGCTCACAATCTCATGTCAAAATAAAAAGGGATATTACCCACATGACAAATATAATCTTCAGTAGTTACGTTACACAGTATTAAAAAATACTCTTCTTAGGTACATGTATATATCATGAATCCTATCCCAAGAATCTCCCCCCCCCCCCCCCCTCAGAGCTTGATGGGTATGAAAAGCATGGTGGAGCATTGAGTGAATTCATTGTATGGGTTCATTAACCTCTACAGTTGCTGGCACCTCTGCCCTACTACAGCAGCTGAGGGGGTTACAAACGTGTTAATTTAAAAAAGAGGTTGATACATGGCATACACAGCATTGGAATACATTATCCAAGCTTCCCACACAACTGCTCTTATTTTATGATGAAATTGTTAATAAACCACTGATTCTGTGGAAATAAATCACTCACACTTTGATTATTAATTCATATATTCATCAACAATTCCCCCCACTGCCTTACTTAAAAACAATTGCAAAGAAGACACAATTTTTTTTTAATCCGAGCGTGAGAGAGAGAGAGAGTGAGAGAGAGAGAGAGAGAGAGAGAGAGAGAGAGAGAGAGAGAGAGAGAGACTACCGCAGAACAAGTGTGGCACAACAAAAAGGCATTCATCTTTCACTTGAGCAGCTCTTGATTTTTGCACTCATAATATGACTACATTAGCATTCAGACTTAGAATACATACATGCCTTTGCATAGTCAAGTGTTTCTCAATGACAATCTAAATGACCTTTCTTACCTCAGTGACACAGACAAGCCCCGCCAGGCACACAGCACTGCCACCAACGCTTTATTATGAAATAAACTTTTTTTTTTTTGTCTCCCATCTTTAAGGGGTGGGGGAAAAAATCCATACCTTGAAACATGCAAATTGGAAGCACACGACTTGAATTATACATGATGTTAGTATCTGTACAGTATATGAGTATTTGCAAACAACCTATTACTTGTAAGCAAATACAAGACTAGCCACCAATATATATATTTTTTTTTCAACTTCAAATTTTTCTTTCTTGGGGTCAGGTAATCATACATTGTATCACATCCCATTGTGTTACTTCCCCCCAATATATATTTTTTAAACTTTTTTGTTTATACGCAGAATTAGATCTGGGGGTGGGGGTCCCCTTAAGCTGAACCAGTCTGTTTGTTTATCACCAGGAGTCCCCTGGTTCATGAGATATTTACCTGTATATGTGCCTGTGTTTCTGGCACCTTAATATGGCTGAAACCCAGACCATACCCCCACGGGCCACAGCAATGTCATCAGAAAACGAGACATGGCAGCTTCCTATTGGATGACCATGGCAGTCACCTTTTGCTTTCATTTTACCAGCACATAAAAAGATACATTTTTGGGAGCCGGAAGGTCCCCGGAGCTAGAAATATCATGGTTCACCCCCAGGGGACTCCCCAGTCCTGATTATGAAATTAAAAATACATTCCAAAAGCTGGGGGATCAGTGCTTTAAGTGTTGCGTAAACTGCAACCTACTGCTTTGTGTTATTGTGTGCCCGGGGTATATATCACAGCCCAGGCGAAAGCTCAGGGATAGCACGATGCTTTTGGTACTGTAGGCTAAACGACTCATATTTGCATTAAAACGACCCTCTTAATGTCATGTTGGCACATGTTCTGCATTAAAGCGCAGTGTATGTCCCTACCCCATCACTCTCTCTCCCGCTCTATTCATATCTGTTTCTGACTAGGAATTGTAGGTGAAAACCCAATCTAGGTGAAGCACTAGCATTTGATAGGGTGAAGATGCATTGAGCAGGGAGAACAGATATAAAGATTAAACACCCACTGAGCTGCATGGAACACGTATAGTTCGTTTCACACTCAATCTTTATCCACTCGAGCACAGTCTCTGCACCTAAAGTGGTTGATATTTCCCCTATTTCTTCTGTACAGCAGCATTACAGATATTATTTGAACCCATGTCATTAAATACAAATGAGCTAGCACTGATGTAGAATTTCTAAGACTGTTTTACCAATGAACGTGAGCACAGCATGTAAATGCAGATAGCTATTATATGAATAATGTCAGTTCTCCCCCGAATCTGATCTGAATAGGGAATAATATAAGGTCCATTTAAGAAAAGTCCATGTAAGAAAACCCAGGAGTAGTTTGCCCACTCTTTAAATCTTGGAGTGGAATCGGTTACACTACTTCAGACATTGGGTATATCAATCAAGGCAAAAAAGGTACACAAGATAATAATCTATGTGTTTTATAGACTTTTTTTAAATGTATTATTGAAATCGATATGATTTGTTATTTGATGCATCTGGTGCAATTTCTTCCTCCCCCCCCCCCCCCACAATTGCAGTTGTTAGACTCGTGTATCCTTCCTGCTGTGTAGGTATGTCTCATACAGCTGTGCTGATGGCTTTATCTAAAATGCATTATGCTACAGTACATCGCTAATGTATAGAAATTTCTGATGGGGTTATCCTTAATGCTTTGCTGTCTACAGACTTCTTTATCATGGCTACTTAACTAAATTTTCAACAAATACACGTCTGAAGTATTACTTTCTGTTGAATTAGCAGTTGCTGAGCATTTGACTCTTGATACAGTCCTGCAATCCGCTAATGTGATATTTAATGAGGAGACATCAGTCCAGAGAAAGGTAGTCAATATAAATCAGTGTTTACAAAGTGTGATTAACTCTGAAATATTTCATCAATGCTGTGGTCCCAGGCAGACTCTATGCTAATTACTGGAATGTGCACATGTTTCTGGGGGACTCTGATGGACCCTGAGTGCTGCAAACAAGAAGAAGTAAGATTGCAATTATTCTCCGACTGCCTCTCATGACAATTTATGCATTTGGTGAGCTGACCTTCCGCTTCCCAAGAGGGCAATAAACAGAATGCATTTTCATTAAGATACTAATGCACTTAATCACAAGGGGGAAGGGTTACAAAGTAAGGAGAGTCCTGTAGGCAAGATGAGAGAGAGAGCTCCTTGCAGAACAGACTTTCTGTTCAAATCGTAAATGGGCTCTGCCATTACTCAACCACCCCCATTCTCAAATAACAGGACAAACACATGTTAATAAATCATGGCCATAGCTTTATTAACCTTTTAACTTGTGACATTAAACCATTAACTGGGGGTATGTTTAAAAGGCAGTATGCAAATGAGCGACTGAGAGGATACTCTTTGCTACAAGACTTCTGTCCAATGCCAACAGCTTGACCACCGCCCCCAAAAGGCTTTCTCAGTGTATAATCCAAAGAGGGCACCATCCTCGCCAGCTGTCCAGCACAGACACAGAAAGCCGCCTCTCTGTTAATGCAAACATCAGCTTTCCAACCTAGCAAGAAAATCCGCACAGCCTTCCCAACAGTGTAGTACATAGGCCAAGGTGGGAGAATATCATACGTGTGTTTGTATTTAATAATCACTCACTGGCATGTTCAACTGCATTATATCAGTCCCACACATTATAAATGATATGGTACATCTACAATTACTATCCGTAACCCAATTCAAAGATACACCCAATAAAAAGTGGAGCAGTATAGGAAAAAGCCATTTGTGATAACCATAGGGTACAACATATACCAGGTCCTCTAAAAGGGAATGTATTGTTTATTAATAATAATAATAATACTGTAATAGTGTTATTATTGTTTTTTGCTTGAACTTTCTTCCCAGTATATGTGCGTTCTCAGCATATTTTAATTGGTGCTGATTTGGGCGCGTTTCCTTATTTTGGTCTTTCTCTGTACCCCAGGCAACATAGAATACAGCTGCCCTGCAACAAATGAATGTGAAATCACAAAGCGCAGACGCAAGTCCTGCCAGGCCTGCCGCTTCATGAAGTGTCTAAAAGTCGGCATGCTGAAAGAAGGTAAGAAACAGCTATTCAAATAAGTGCGATTTTAATGTGCAAAGTAGAACACGAACCAACGAACATTTGTTTATCAGAAATGAAGACGAATGCTAGGAAAGAAAATGTTAAAATGTAAAAATAATGTTTTGTGGTGTAACACATTAGGAAGCCAACATTGCATCTCCTTGTGTTGTATTGATTGCTGATATCACTGGTTTGGGACTGTGGCTGAGATACACTAAGCTCCGTTAACTGCTATTCAAGTCAATAGCAGATAATGCACGATCAAATATTACCATACCTATTAGCAGAGATGAGTGAATCCTGTATTTATTAAGAGGTGCTGTGTCCCTCTGGCCCCGGAAGACACCTTATGAGAAGTTTTATAAACAATTAAATAATGATTTGGACGCCTATTGATTTAAATACTTAATGGTTGAGTTTAAAATCAAAATATTTTTGGCAGATATAGCTTGACATTTATGTTATGCAAAGATCAGTATACAATTGCTGACATCTGTAGAAAACTCTTAGGCCGTGTCCATAGTATGAGTGACGTCGCGCGCGGCAAAAGGAAAAGGCCGGAAGGCAATGCGCACGGCCATAGAATGCACAAGCGCGAGAGCGACGGGGCGGACGATACTTCGCGAGACAAAATGTTTTCATTTTGCCGTGCGACGGCCGGATCACGCGCGTCATGTGACGTCACGGGCACGCCCTCACTACGCCCCCGGTCACGCAATCCTACAGGCCATGGATCACTATTAGTACAGGCGCGCGTGACGTCATGTGCTCCGTCGCACGCGCCTGTACTATATCCGAGGTCATCCTAACGCCTCTTGCCAGTATACAGCACCTGTAGGCAATGTTAAATAGCACCACCTGCAGGAGGAAAGTGAGTCCTTATCTAACTATACCATTAACCCCCAATTACTCCTTCCATATAAAACAAGGAACTTTAGGGGCTTATTCTATATCAGCCGATTTGGGCCGTTTATGGCTGGAATTCCCCATTGAGGTCAATGGCGGATTTTGTCAGAAATTGTCCTGATTGGCCATTACGGCTGATATAGGATAAGCCCCTTAATCCTTTGCCAGTTTGGGAGGACCAGTTAAGACCAGGGGTGGCCAACTCCAGACCTCAAGGGCCACTAGCAGTTCAACTTGAGCACAGGTGGCTCAATCAGTGACTCAGTCAGAAGGACAGCCACGTGTGCTGAAGCAGGGATATCCTGAAAACCTGACCTGTTGGTGGCCCTTGAAGACTGGAGTTGGCCACCCCTGGTTTAGATAGATGTTCTGTATATGGGAAAAGTCACCGGTGTGTGACTAGGTAAAGAGTAGCGTGAATGTACAGGGAGGGAAAAGTTATAATGTGAGCGACAGCCATTAGAAGACGACCGGAAGAAGAATGACATAGGCAGATTGTGAATCAGGTAGTGAGAGACACAGGGTGATTAGACCAAAGTTTCTGAAAGTCTCTCTGCGATATCATCCTGGATGGCCCTCCGCCGACTTAAACTTAACATGGCAAAAACAGAGCTCCTCATACTCATCCCAAACCTGGCCCTACTACTTATTTATTATTTATTTATCAAATGTTTTACCAGGAAGTAATACATTGAGAGTTACCTCTCGTTTTCAAGTATGTCCTGGGCACAGAGTTAAGACAAATAATACATGTTTACAAATACAGTTACATAATGAGCAGGGTATACATTATATACAAGACATTGCATGCACAGTTAAAGATAATTTATATTATGGGCGTATGAAACAGTTACAGACCAGATTAAAATGTGTGACAGCCTTAGATTTTAAAGAACTTAGACTGGTGGTGGATGTAAGAGTCTCTGGTAGGTTGTTCCAGTTTTGGGGTGCACGGCAAGAGAAGGAGGAGCGGCCGGATACTTTGTTGAGCCTTGGGACCATGAACAGTCTTTTGGAGTCTGATCTCAGGTGATAAGTGCTGCATGTGGTAGGGGTGAGGAGCTTGTTCAGGTAGCTGGGTAGCTTGCCCATAAAGAATTTGAAGGCAAGACAGGAAAGGTGAACTTTGCGCCTAGACTCGAGTGATGACCAATCTAGTTCTTTGAGCATTTCGCAGTGATGTGTGTTATAGTTGCATTGGAGAACAAAACGACAAATTGAGTTGAAGAGTCTGTTAAGTTTGCTAAGGTGGGTTTGAGGTGCAATACTGTTACTGTTGGAAGTTCAGTCATACACCCTGTAGTGCAAGCACGCTGCCTAGGGGTCACACTCGACTCCTCTCTCACTTTCTCCTCTCACATTCAAAACGTACTGGTATCTAAAATAGGTTGCTTTTTCCTTCGCAATATCACAAAGATACGCCCTTTCCTCTGTTGCTCGACTGCTAAAACTCTGACACGGGCCCTCATTCTCTCCCGTCTCGGTTACTGTAACCTGCTGTCCGGCCTTTCTGCCTCTCACCTGTCTCCCGTACAATCTATCCTAAACGCTGCCGCCAGAATCCCTCTACTCTTTCCTAAATCTGTCTCAGCGTCTCCCCTGCTGAAATCCCTCTCCTTCTTCCTATCAAATCCGTATCTCACACTCAATTCTCCTCCTCACTTTTAAAGCTTTACACTCTTCTGCCCCTCCTTACATCTCAGCCCTAATTTCTCGCTATACACCATCCCGACTCTTGCGTTCTGCTCAAAGATGTCTTCTCTCTATCCCCTTTGTATCTAAAGCCCTCTCCCGCCTAAAACCTTTCTCACTGACTGCCCCACACCTCTGGAATGCCCTGCCCCTCAATAACCGACTAGCACCCTCTCTATCCACCTTTAAGACCCACCTGGTTAACAAAGCATATGAGTAGCTCCGTGGCTAACACTACACCTGATACATAAAGCTTGGCCCATGCAGACGCACTTACCAGTATGCCCTTCTACTGCAGATGTATGTTCCTCCTACCAATTAGATTGTAAGCTCTTCGGAGCAGGGACTCCTTTTCCTAAATGTTAATTTTATGTCTGAAGCACTTCTTCCCATGATGTGTTACTTGTATTATTTGTTATTTATATGATTGTCACATATATTACTAATGTGAAGCGCTATGTGCATTAATGGCGCTATATAAATAAAGACACACGCATGTAGTGAATAGTTAAATAGAGCAATGCTGAGAGAAAAAACGGTGATGAGAATTGGAGGAGATGTATGAAGTTAGGATGTGAGAAAGATGGTCTTAGAAAGATTAGGCAATGTTGACAAAGTAAAAAAACAAACAAACCATGAGTACTATTAGATCAGAGAGAAAGTGTGAGTGACCAGATCCAGATAGGGGAGCTGCAAGATGCTCCCATTCAATACGGTGAGAAGCTGTTAATGCGTAATTAACAATGTGTCAACTTCTATTCCATCAAATGGAATGTAACAATTTGTTAATGACCTGTTCTTGCCACATTAAATCGGGAGGGCAGAGGTTAATGCATCCTCCACTGTGCTTTGCCCTGTTTCATACCATTGTGAATAGGGCCTGACAGACAAAAGAAAGCTAAAGTTAGGGAAAATGATAGAGACTGATAATGGAGAATGAGAAAGAGTGACTGGGGGGGAAAGCCAAGGAAACAAGGCAAGGAGAAGGGAAACAGACAGGGGACTGATGGCTTTAGTTAAGAAAAAGGTAATGGAAATTAGATTTGGGTAGCAAAGGGACTTGAGAACTGTATGAAGAACAGGAATAGAGAGATGCTGCAGCCAAACTCATTCAGGGTCATGAGCAGCAAAAGATTGGACAGAGTCCTAGCTAAACTAAGACAAGAACTCCAGAAGAGATTCACAGTGGCGCATGAAAGAGAAGGCCCTTAAATCTTTGTCCAGCTGGACTCCGCCCATGGTAATCAGCTACAATTTTGTTACATAAACATAGGAATGTGTTGCTTAGTCAGAAGTGAATCTTGTTTGAACTACTAAACCTGATGAATTGAACTTGAATTAAAAATTCCAGTAATGCCAAAAGGCAACAGATTGATGACAAAATTAGGCATATTAAATTCTTACAAATATAATTATATTAGATTATAACAACCTAGAAGTATTCTCATTCTCTGCAGCTGCTTTGTGGGTAGCATAGTGGCACCATCACCAAGAAATGCTGCCAGCCTCACATAATGCGCAGAAGAAATGATTTTAGTTTGGATATGAACTGAATAACACACAGCTGGTAATGTACAGAATAAAGTCTCAATGCTCACTCATTTGCCAGGTACTTTTTAACGTGTTTTAAAATACCTGAACAATACTGCAAACGGCAATGAAGATATAAAGTATTATCGGTGTGGGCATTTACATGAGTTCACTGTTTAGCTGCCAGAACTTGAAAGAATCAGCCTCCAACATAACACAACTTCTAAGGCTATACAACCCTTTAAAAAAAGGAAAAAACTAGGTACAGCTCAACCACCTTATAACGCTGTGCTTGGGGTCCAAAGAATCACATTGCGTTATAAGTGGATCGCGTTAGAAATAATGTACAATTGTATGCATTGTACAATAAAGTATTTAAGACACCAATAATCGTGTTGTAAAGTATTCATAAATACGAAAATTGGGAGCCACGCTTGCATCGCGTTATAAGCGGATTCGCGTTGTAACGGATCGCGTTATAACGGGGTTGAGCTGTATGTTGCTCTCTAATTAATCATTTCTGATATAAATGTTAAAATAAGAATGTTAAAAAAAAGTATCAAACCACATACTCATATAATAATCATGCATTGTACAGTACACAAGGTATTACAATTAATTGATATTAATATGGATATCTATTGATTAAGGAAACCTTGGGAACATATAATATGGTACTGTGACCAACATGACTAAAACCATTTATTTACTCAGAAAAGACATATGAACCTATAAGAGTGATATTAAACCATGGACATACAATAATAATAATAATAATAATAATAATAATAATAATAGGGCATAAAAAAAAAACCCAGAAACTTTGAACGCTTTTGCCGATTCAGCCAGGGCTACAGAATGACATCAAGTTACTTCGTTTCCTTTGCTCTAAACATATTCTAACCTGCATTGAACTGGAAGAGAGTTTTGAATCTTAAAATACACCTTTATTCATAGCCACGGATTCCAGTCCCATGCACTGTGTCTGAGATCATGATGCTGTAAATCTATTCAAATGTAAACCTGTTCAATTCAATTACCAGTCTATAATAACATTTGCTGCTTCAACCTCCATGTTGGTCACAGCATTCTCCACATGCTGATGGCACAGCAGGTCTGCAAATTGACAGTTCAAATCTATTTAGTAGAAAAAATAGAGTTGCACAATGTGAAGTAAAACTCAGGTTTGGGTAAAGCCTGAAATGTTACTACAAGAGAAAGCGATTTGATATCACATGCTGCATGATTGGCTGTGTGTATATGTCAAAGAATACATCTTCTCTGTCATGTTTATTTCACTTATATCAGGTATTTAAAGGGAAGAAATCTTGTAGTTCTCTTTGGAGAGCTATTGCCATGTAAATGATACACAAACTGTTATTACCCTTGATGGCATTATTTATTTGTGGCATAGTATTTATTCTGGATTGGATGAATATTTCAGCGGTGAAATAAAAGGGAATAGATTTTTTTGTGACTGTTGGAGATTATGTTTAAAGGGCCGTTGCCTTTAAAAAATATTTTTTTTATATCCCCCTACGTGGGAAGCAGGAGGTCTCCAGAGCTGAACACGTGTTATTTCAGCTCCGGGACCAGCTGCTCCCCAAGATACTTACATCAGAAGGTGGTGCCGGTATCTCACTGCTGTTTAAAGGTCCTGCGTTACATGGGCCAATTGGAAGCCGCAAGGGATGACGCCGCTGCTTCTTATTGGCCAGCGGTACCTTGATAAGACATTTTTCTGTGCCCAGCAGGACTGCTACAGGCAGCCCCGTCCAATGTACGTATCTCAGGAAGCAAGGGGTGGCCGGAGCTTAAATCAACGCGGTTCAGTCCTGAAGGCCCTCTGTTTCCCACCTAGTCAAAAAATAGTAATAAAAAAACCAAGAGGCATTGCCACTTTAAGTTGTGCTGGATGGGAACATGATGAATTCATTGTTATCACTTACAGTATATTGGCCCAATATGATTCTGAAGAATGATGTGTAGCTGGCCTCTATTAAAGCAGCAACCCTACTCATTTTCATTTTATTATAGATTATTTTTTTGTACAGAATTTGAAAAAAGGGGATTCTCCGGGACTGACCGGGGTTATTTTTAGCTCCGGGAACCCGCTTCCTGAGATGCTTTCTGGTTTTGCTGCTGCTGTTATAAAAGTCAAAATGGCTTCCAACTCTTGCGATCCTGCTGGCCAATAGGAAGCTGCAATGTGATTGGGAGGATAACACTGCTGTTTCCAATTGGATGACCGTGGTGGCCACCTTTAACAGTCCATTAAGGAGCGCGGGCAACTAAACCTGTACTTGTCTTGGGAACCGGGCCGTCCCTGATCAACAAAGTTCAGCTGCGGAGGCCCTAATTCTGTAATTAAAAAATCAGTTTACAAAATGGGCAGGATTGCTGTTTTAATTTGACCATTTATAACTTGAAAGATTTACTGTGTAGAAACAGGTTTTACTAAGCAATACTAGCGTGTTCTAACATAATATAATATTTCATAATAGTTTTCTTACATAGTGCTAAAAATGTACACAGCACTGTACATATAATTATGCAGGCACAGTGAGTTCCTGCTCCAGAGCTTACAGTCAGGGAGTGTCTTTCACATGGTCACAAGGAGAGCGGAATACTGGGATTCAAACCATTCACCCACATCAAAGGCAATGTCCATAGCACTAAGGCACTCCTTTCTGTACCATCGACTTGCACAATTTGCAGTATTAAGCTTGCTGATTTGTCACACATCCACTGATAGTTGTCAAACTGTAACACATTTTGTTTGGTCCACTGGGACATTAACTTGTTGAGTCTCATGTGTGTCTCACTTGTCCATATAATCTTACACTATAATTAGTGAATATCAGGCATAGTGCAGTGGGAGATGTTATGACTGTATGGGTATTTCCCAACCAGTGGTAGAAACTGTGCACAGTACTTGTTAGCCTATAGCAAATAAACTAGGAGGTGGACTGTGCTGTGGGTTTTCCTGCCAACGAGATGCCGTTTCCACACTTGATCATAAACATTGTAGGGACAACCCTTGATTATACTACTCCCACTTAATGGTGTAACGAAAAACCATCTAATTTACTTACTGTTACTGTAGATACTCTATATCATCCTTCTACTAAATGGGCACACAATGCAAATGTGTTTCCCCCCTTCCCAGTCATTGATTAAGTTATACTGACTAGTTAAATGCTGTTGAGAGCTAAAACATTTCAGAATTCATTAGCTGCTGGTGCTCGCCTGGAAGAATAAAGTGAAGCTGAAGTGAACAGAAACCTTAAGAGGATTACGTGTACAACTCAGATAATGAAAATGATTTACTGTGCAAATACCCTGCTGCTGGAAAACACCGACTCATACATGTGTTGGTTCTGTTAAAAAAGACTGTAAGTGATTTATTTATTGCTTCTTCAACACTTGGAAGGCTGTAGTTTCTCATCAATAGATCACACATTGAATCTTCAGGTGGTTTTTTTCCCCCCGCAATACGTTTTGCCGTAAAAAAAAAATTAATCCGGCTGTTTCTACGGGGTAAAAAATATATATTTTTTCTGTTTTGGAAGATGGCGCCGCAGTAAAAAAAAAAAAAACATGGATATTTTCCTTGAAATGTCAAATAGTTTAGGGCCCAATGTAGATAAAATAAAGGTTATTTATAGGGTAAAGTTATTCCTTAGTCAAACAGATATGAGCACAAGACCTGCCAAGCATTATACCTCTAAAAAGTTTGACAGTTTTATGTTGGCACACAGTATTTATTGATAAGACAGATTTGGCTCGAGCTGCCTTTATAACCCAGCGAAAGAGAAGAAAGAGAGCCTTAATGGGATTCAAGAAAAATATTTCTACCTAGAATGGCAGTTAATAGAGCTGCACTGACCTCAGATATATTTCTCCCACTCTTCATTGTAATAATATTCTTAAAGAGCTCCTTCATTAATGCAAGATATTAAACAAAGCACTTGTGCTGTAATATCAAGAGATAACACATTGCATTTTTAACTTCTGTCTGTTCTTAAAGCTAAGCGTCTGATGTGCTTTTAATGTGTTTTAAAGAGGCTGTGCAAATTAAGATTTGATGTGCAGCCAAGAAAGTACAATCATAAACCTGCGAGAACTTGTTTACCCCGTGTACGGGGTGACTATGGGCAGGATGTGTCCTAGTAGAAACCAATTTGTACATTACACTGGATTTTTATGGCTCACGTGCTTTGCAGAAAATATTTAGTGTTTCTACTGTACATTCAGGACAATATAAAGCTACTCGGTCAGATGTTTCTTGAAGTCGTCAGACACGTAATTACTAAATAACCAAGCAGTGTTTTCCCAGTTCTAGGAACCCAGTTTTGTTTTTAGTTCTTGGTAATGCATTCTTTGTATGAATACAAAGTGTATTTCAGCTTGGCTTTTAATCTTCAATATTATACTTTCAAACAGGGTGGAGAACAAGCATTATGATTGTGAAAAGCACATCATTCTTTAATGAAAAAAAATCCAAATATGTAGCTAACATGCTGAGAGTTTGGTGGTGAAGGTGCATTCACACTTCCAGGTGTAGCCAGCGATAACACAATTCGGCCGGTGTGTAGTTTAACACGTTATCGTGAGATTCTACAGTTCAACTCACTGGAGACGCGAGTTACAAAACCGCATGATTCCATTTAGTGCCTTATTGCCCGATAACGGGTGCAATAATGTTGGCTACATCTGTAGATTAGCTCAAAGTCAACTTTTACAGTAAATATCTTCTTTTCTTGCCACCTGACTTCTTTTGGCAATAGACTGATTTAAATAACAACAATGAAAATATAAAAGCATACATTGTTAATTACTCAGGGTCACACAATATGTTAGCTCCTCCCCACACCTTCCCTCAGGCTAACCCATATCTCCACAACTTCTTCAGCCGCTCTCATAAACATTACTGCTTCACTCGTCCTACCATTTAAAGCAGCAGTCCAAGCTGCTATTTTCCCCCCCTTTTTATGTGAATCAATACAATCCACACAATGATAATTAATTAGCTAAGTTGCGATCCTGTGATCGATCGGCGAAGATTCGGCTCGGGGGTTCACTAAATGGCTGCAGTGGACTATTCTGCAGTCCGTGGAATGCATTTGCATATTAATATGACAAAGTTATGTGGGGAAGATCATGTGACACAGGCAGTAACTAGATACAATTGGTGCACTGCTAGAGAGAGGGCAGGGCTCAACAAGGGGTGTGCAAGAAGAGGAAGGGGATGTGACTTTGTAAATGGTTGCTATAAAAAACAAAAAAATGCTTGTTACATTATAATACATTAAAAAGTTCATCTAGAGTTGTTTTAAAAAATAAAAAAAATGCTATAAGTATTTTCTCATAGTACAGAACTGATTTATTAAAAGAAAAACACAGTAGGACATTGCATGGACTGCAGCTTTAATAAAGATGAACCATGAGTAGATAAGATCTGTCTCAAGTGTAAAAAAACTTGATTCAACACATCTTACATTGGATGCAGGCACAAGCAGAAAGAATAATAAAAGATTAACTTGCCTGAAAACAGTTTTCAGGAGTTTGATACATAGCCCATTAAAGTGTTTTTCCCCCCTTCTTTTTCTGTCCTTCACTACAGCGAAATACCCAGTATCATTTGTCGACACGGGCTCCATAGACTGCATTGAATTAGAGTGCCAGTCTCTCCAGCCAGAAGCACGTCCCTAGCACCCATTCCAGGTTAACCCATGTTCACAAATTCTTAAATCGTGTTGGACTTTTAAAAGTAATTTTTGTGTAAACCAAGAATTTATTCAGAATTAAAATATTTGTAATATGGTATATCCACCAATTTCCAAAATAATATATTCAGAATTAAAATATTTGTAATATGGTATATCCACTGATTTCCAAAATGTTTGGCAGGGTCTAACGTTCCCTCTAACCATCTTTCTGGCCCAGAGTTAAAAGTAACTGATTTGCATAGTAAATGGTAAACTGGTGTAGCGCAGTTTCCCTCCACCCTATGGGAGATGTGGCGGCTACTGAGTGTGTGCGGTACCTGTGGCTCACAGGAGGCTTGAACCTCCGCTGCTGGGAGCCTGGGATGTACCTGATCCGTCTGGTGAGGAGCGCCTCCACCTGTGCGGGATCCTAACTATGTCGGATAACCCCGTCACAGGACCCAATGCAAGAATGCACACACTGGTATAGATAACAGTTTACTGCATGCAGAGAATAATAAGAATAACAATGTAATACCCACACCAAATTGGCCACGCATGGCCGTAACCTCACAGTGTCCTCCAACACAGTGTCCACACCCTGATGGATATCCCCCCAAAGTACTGAGGTGCCCCTGGGTACCCAACCACCCGGGTGTCCACAAGAGCTGACCCACCCAATGTGTGCGACAGCGCTGCCCACAACTAAAGTGTTATTGTTGGTGCACTTAGTGATGTGATGATACCTGCCGGAGGCTCCAGCACCCGTAGCGCCAACTGAAGTCAAGGGTCCGGTCCAACGCCGTCGTTTTCAGCGATGAGTCCACCTCCACATGGGTGGTATCAAGCTGGAGGGTCCCACCTTAACAGTCTCTGTATATGTTGGTGGTCTGGTCCCAGACACAGGCCGCATCAGCTGCATGGCATTCTCTGCTGTGTCCCTCACACTAAGAATGCTACTGGGGCAGTAGCCTTATCTAAGAGGCCGGTCCCTGTAGCAGCCACAATCTACAGGGGAGTCGGGGCCTAGCTAGGGCCTAATAAGGGGTCTCTGGCCTAGTGCAGGGGACTACAGACACCCTGCACACGCACCCTTACCCTCTGATGTCCCAGCTCCGACTGGCGTTGCTCTCAGTGCGCCAAATGTATGAATCTTGTGGCAGGAGCAATGCTGCAGCCCTATTGGCTGTATTTCCCCATCTGATCTTCAGCCCCAAGGCCTCCTGGGGGCTGTAGTCCCCAAGGAGCACCTTCCCCAAGATGGCCGCTGTACACTGCGCATGCGCAACTGTACTGCGCATGCGAGCTCACTGTCAAGATGGCGGCGCCTTGCTAAGGGTGCCGCTGCAGATATCCAGCGACCCAGTCGCCCCTGCACAACCTCCCTACCTGGGTCCACAACCTCTCTACCTGACTGCAACCTCCAGCGGCACTCGCACACCCGCGGATGTAAGGGGGCCCAGGAGGGAGCCCAGCAGGAGACCTGACCACCCTGGTAATAATTTGGGTTAAAGTTCCAAATTTACAAATAAATAAATAAAAATAAATCACATTTATGCAATTGTACATTTTCTTAATAATAGAAAATAATTGCACCAATAGAGCACCGATTTTACCCAGGATTGTGTTGATATTTGTGTCACACTAACACAGAAAAAGTAAAAATAAATGGACTTTAATTATCTAATGTTTTTTTTTTGAGAAAGTGTTATACTGTAGTAATTGAAAAATCAACATACACTATGTTCAAACAGTGTATCTCATACAGTGCTGCTGGTATATACATGTAACACTGTTGCCCCCCTCTCTGGAAGATGTACTACTGGTTACTGCTGTTTGTGGTGCGGTCATACCTGTGAGGGTCCAGGAGAGCTGAGTGGTCCGCGATGGTGTGGGGAACAAGACAAGCTTTTGATGATCTTTATGTTCCACTCATGGTGTCAGCACCTCTAGCTCCAGTGGGCTCCAGGATTTCCAGGGTCAGTCCCCCACTAGGGCAGATTCCATCCATACCCCTACCCAATAGACTGAGAGCTCGGACAGGGGTATATAAAAAGGGATGATTTATTGGTAGCAGCCACTGCTAGCAGGACAGTGAATGCACGAGGATTGATCTGGGTCCCCAGACCTTTTGGATGATGCTTTAGCTCTCTGGTAGACTTGAGGACTATAACCTCTCTTGCTTAGTCAGCCCACGAGGGACTGACTGCATGTCTCACTCCCAGCTTGGAGGAGCAGCACATACCTCCTCTCTCTAGCAGGGGTGGATGGAAACTCCTATAATTTAGCACTTCCTCTCTGATGCACCAAAAGGGGAAAGCACAAGGTCTGCACCATGATTGGTTATGTAAATGTGTGAGCACCTCACTCTAAACCCCTATAGAGGTAACTGTGTGCCACCTGGGAGAAGATACAATATTAGCTAGAGTGTGTACTTCAAAGGCAAAGTACCCAAAGGATCCCAAATAGTGGCGCACCGCAAACATATTTATATATAACAAGGTCAGAAGCAGCTGAAATACCTAAGTTAAAAATAATTTTATTAAATGTACTTGAATCAAAGTAAAAATAGATATATGTCCAAAAAGGAGGACATATACTATAAATAGATCCCTCAAAGTTATAATATATACAAGTTGGGGTCATATAATAAAGAATAATATCTCTTTCAGTGAGTGTGGGTACCAAAGTAATAACCTGATGATGAGTGGTGAAAGCTCTCACACCTACGCACAAATTGGGTTAGTGTGGCCGGCTATGTATGTGCTGCAATCAGCGTGATCAATAACCAATAAGGCGATCTTCAAAGTTATAGTGGGTATGGACAAAGAAGAAGGAACTTCTAGTCAATATCATGTACCACAGTTAATACAATAGCCATGGTAATGGCTAGTAAATTTGACTGAAGTATAGTGAAATGAACTGCGCATGCGTATAGCGCTTAGTGTAAAATGCCTAGTGCCACTATGCTGTATTACCTACAGCTGTCAAGATAGGTGTGCATATGTATAATGCGTTAGAAACTTATGTCAGGTGAATAGTGCGTATATATGTATAAAACCTGTGTGGCCACATGTTGCCATCCCATAGAAATATCCTGTACCCCTAGTGAAATGGTTAATCATTCACTAAAGAATACGGCAAGGATGGACCGTGAGTGCAACGTAATTACTGGTCTAACGTGCTGCAAATAGAGTAGAGTTATGCTTAGCCAGGTTCTTAGGTTTTTAAGAACTAATTCAACATAAATACTACTGTGTAGTTAATTATTTCCCTATAGCGGGAGTTAAAGGCTTTAGAGATTTAACCCAATCGCATAGTACTGCATGTGTAATGCCGCGTGTTAGCAGCGTAGCTAGTACAGGATATGTGGTACGCGTTCGCAGCTATGATAGACATGTGCGCATGCGTGTAGCTCTTAGTGCACAACGTCTAATGCTGCTGTCCTGTATTAACTACTCCTGTTGAGGTAGGTAAATATGCGTATAATACGTTAGGACTTATACTTGGTAGATGACACGTATATATATATACATCCTGTGATCTCTAACAGTGAATAACTATAGACATGGAAAATAAATAAATGCAGTGTAATTGCAAGTCTAACATGCTGCAAGATGGGTAAAGTGTATTTTTCGCCCTGTTCTGATGGTTTTTGGAGAACAAATTCAACATATATACTGAAGTATAGTTTGTTACTCCCCTGTTAGCTGAAGTTAAAGGCTTAAAGGTTACCCGATTACATGATGCTACATATATCGTGCCGCATATCGAGCGGCATAGCTAGTTCTGAATGTATATAGTGCGCGGTCGACACTTTAATAAAGAAATAGTAGATATATAACTTCGAAGTGAACTATTACAAAGTATTTGCACTAATGTCGGCTGAGACCCGACGTACGTTTCGTCGCTCTATGCGACTTCTTCCATGGTGGAATGATTTGTTATACACAGACTCTTGTGGCACCACCTCTTCTGCCACTCAGAGAGTCAGCATAAGGGGGGGGGGGGTCAATGCCTTTAGGATAGCCTGCCACAGCCTTTAGCGCTATCAGGACTTACAAGACAGGAGGCAGAGAGGCAGTTTGGACCAGCCATGGCTACATACATTTTTTGTTTGTTTGTCTAATTGGGGGAATTAATATGCACATGGACAGCAACAATCCAGGAAATGAGAGACTTTAATATCTTATTATGCCAGTCCCCTTGTTCATGTTCATCTGTGACAAGAACTCATTTCTCCCAGGGATTAGAAGATACAGTTTCTGTGGATACATAACCCTGCTTAGTCTGTAATTCCATTAAAAGTTAATCATATTTTATGATGAAAAAAATAATAATTTGAACCCAGACAAAGGCTTTTTTTTGTGAGCATCTTCATTTGTCAGGCTTTTTTCCCGGTTCCAATATGTGATGCCCGCATTTGTCTAATTTACAGGAAAGTTATTACCCTGTCTTTTAATGTGCTGTAGATTTAGGCAGAGCGAAAGGCTGCTTTGGGCACAAATGCATGAATATTTGCTTATTCACTGAAGGTATGGTGACAGCGGTGTAATTGATAAGGGGAGGCGGAGACAGGCCTGAAGGATGTTGGATGGGGTTTGATATGGCATCTTTTCCCATGAGTTTACAGACAAATAGCTGTCCTTTGTTCTAGTTCTCTGCCACCCATACGCACATATATCAATATGGCACTGCCATTTGTTGCAAAGTGCTTGGATTTAATATAAATAGGTCTTGTGGCACATTTGAATAAGGGTCATTTTGTAAAGTGTTTCAGATGTTTTTTATTTATTTATTTTTATTTGTCTGCCTGTATAGATTTCTTTCCCTCCCACCCTGCTTTCTCAGGGATAGAGGTACAAGAAGCATGAAAGGCAGGTGAGAAATACTACTGGGAGCTATGATACTGTAGCAATAAGATTAATATTATATTAAAAAGAAAATACAAGTGTTTTCTTCTTTGAGTAGATTTTAACCAGCAAATGTAAATAAAACCCACTTGCCAGTCACTAGACACTCGGCAGCTTTAGGATAGCACCAAGTCCAGTTTGGGTGTGCTTTCCTTTATAGATGGGGTTTGTGTACATGCCGTGATGATAAGTTACAGGGCTATAACTCACGAGAAGTGCAGATTCAATGTATTTTGAAGCCACCCCTCCTGCCCCATGAGTGATGATCTGCCTGTATCAAATTTATATTCCACTGCTCACTGCTCGTGTATTATAAATGCCATAGGGAGTAAACTTTAACTCGCTTTACTTGGTTAATTAAACAAAAACACTCAAAACAGCCCCATCTAAAACCCCATCATTTTACATTCTAAATACATTTTACAGTTATAATAAGTGCATTCCATGGACTTTCCTGAACAATAAATTGATGATAATCTGGAATGTGAGCAAAAATGATTTTTTGTTGTTGAAGTTTTGTAGGTCATGGGTGTGGGTCACGCAGATAAATCAATCTGATTAGTTCAGAGACTGGATTAATTGAAGGAAAAGGTCTGGGGGTAAACTTGGTATCAGTTTCAGGAAACGTTTATGTAATATGATTTTTTAAAAATCTTTATTACGATGTTCCGTTGTTATTTACGTGTGTAGTATTTAGCAATTTTATAATGCATATGCCATTGTATTATTGTATGTTTTAGTATTGTATAACATTGCGCTTTATAGCATAATGATGCTAACAATGGAAAATATGGGGGAATGTGGACACAATGCACGGCGAGAAGTACCTGAGCGGAAGGTAAAAGAATTCCCTGAAAGACAAAAAAATAATGCTTCTGGCATTAAATTGGTGGGTGTTTAAAATAAATCTCCTGGCATCAATGTATCTTTGCACCTTTAGGCATTTGCTTGAGACAATCAGGGAAATATAAATGACACACATATTTTAATGCAGGGCATCAAATTCCGCTTCTTTATGTTTTGTTTTTTTTTCCATCACTGTAAAAGAAAAATCCCAACAGATCTAAGACGACATACACCTCTCTGGCTAACGATCTACAGCCGATATAAAAAATGTCATTAGTACATTTCTTACATTTGAAAGCTGCAAATGCGATATAACAATGCAGTGCATCAAGCCACCCTTTTATTTACTTCGGCACAGCCAAGGAAATTCCTGCCATGAAGAACTTACAGCAGGGGCGGGCCAAATCCAGTCCTCAAGGGCCACCAACAGGTCAGATTTTAAGGATATCCCTGCTTCAGCACAGGTGGCTCAATCATTAGCTCAACAACTGAGCCAATGATTGAGCCACTTGTGCTAAAGCAGGGATATCCTTAAAACCTGAGATGCTGCTGGCCCTTGAGGACTGGAGTTGGCCGCTCTGCCTTGCAGTCATAATGTACAGTACTTGTGACTCAACATTCTCTTCTTTCAAACTAAAGAGCAGCACTGATATTACATCCAGTAGTCATGGTCCTTTGCCCAAATTCAAGATGCTTAACCAATGTGCTGAAGCATCTGTCACTTCATAAATTCTCTTATGCCAGGTGATGATCTGATTTGCGGTGTGTCTTAAGTTTTACGGTGTGGAGTGAACGGCCCTAAATGTATTCCATATTGATGCACTGGTATGCTATTTGTTTTCATAGAGGTCAGGGTGATCAATAGAACTTCTTTGGGACATATGTACATCATCTCCTAGAAAGCTGAAAAATGATAATGAAGCAAAGGCTGCATTAATTCAATTTGAAATCTGTTTCTTTGCTTAACAAATGAATAATTTGTCATGTAATCAAAGAATTGGACGGGACTAGGTAATGTTTCGATTTGGCAGGGACTCTTAATCATAGAAATCAGAGGGTTAGGTTATAAACAATGTGTTGCTGGCATCTGAAATCTATGAGCTATTGATATGCAGAATATGTACAGTATCAATTTAAATATCTTTTCTATTGAAGGGAAGTGACATTCATTTTATTGAAGGTTATTGCTGGCAATACAAATTCTGTAAGCTCTATTGTATTGAGTGTAATAACCAATGAAACATATATACAAGATTGCCTCAAGTTGAGAATTTGGCATACATTAATGATACAGGTCAACATAGCATCTCTTATTTTCTTATGCTAAGCAGTAATGGTTTGGCCAGGACATAATTGGAACCTGAGCTGAGCTGGGAGTGGGAGGAAAAGTACCTAATCAGATCTAAAGAGTATGGACTTGTTATAAATTAATAAAGTACTGAGGACGTTTGATTTTGACAACAATATTTCTCTACGTTTACACTACAACTCTGGGTTTGATATAGATTTCAGTCTCGACTTGGTTAGACTATATTCTTTTGCATTTTACAATTCAATCTCTGATAAAAAAAAACTCCCGAGCTTCTTAGAATAAGACAGTTTGTTATTGATCTGAAAAAACAAATATAACTTAACCTGTTTGTACATATTTTAAGCACATATTTTCAGCACTTATTCATGATCAAAGCGCAATTAAAATACTTAGCGTTGTAAAACACAGCTGGCTAATGAAGCAAACAGGCAAGAAGACTCAGGGTAGATAATATGGATGCTTCAAATGCATGAATTTCTCTCTGGGGAGATATGTTCGGAGAGAAGACATTTGAACTGTTAGCAGCTCATTCCATATTTTGCCATTTTGTATTCATTGCATTGTCTTTTTTTTTAATTTGCTTTACATCTGTACAGAGGAAATATATCCCTCTCCTTAAAAGCATCTTCTAAAGAAGCTGGATACACAATTGTGTATGTACGGGGCTCTATGTGTTTACAGTAAATAAAGAATCCCCACTGCACATGTAATATGGCAAATTATTTTACTCATTTCTATATGTTTTTTTCTGCACATAAGTATGGGTCATTTTGTTCAATCTTTTGCCCAAAACATGTTTAGCCTGCAACCACGTCAAGGCATAAACCCTATCAGCAGGTGTCTACACGGCCAATGTTATACTGCACCTTTTATTTCCTCCTTTATTTCCTCCTTTTCCATGGAGGAAAGAGAAAACAAAACAATGATATTATAATCAATAGCGTGCGATGCGTGACATACAGATATGTGTGTGGTGCCCAAGGGGTTAACATCTAGAAACATTCATAACCTTGAAAATACTTTAATACATTTTGAGCCTTAAAAAATAAATGAGAAGCCCTACATGTGTATGTGTGAGCTACATAGCTATTATAACTGGTTAAAAACTATATATATATATATATTATACCCACACTTCCCAAGCTTATTGCTGCAGCACATTTCTCCTGGGGGAAGAAATCTCTGTTACTACTACAATTACCTGTGTGTGCTTGGACCTGTTGATTAAATAGGGGTGGGGTGGGGTGGAGGGGCCACGTACACAATCTTAGAGAGCTCAAAGCCCAGTCTCACCTGAAAACCTGATGTTATTGTCATAAAAAGTAGGTAACTATTACATTCGTTGCAGATCCAGGAAGCGTCTATCTTTAAAAAAAATACAACTTTTGTTGGTGGTTTAATCTTAACCAAACTACACTTTTGGGCCGGTGTTGCAAAAGACCAACTTGCAATGTTAATAAATGCCCTATTACTGTGTAGCCCTGTTTCCTAGTGAATACAGACTGCTACCAATGCTGTATAACCTGTAGGCTCGCAGGGCCTGAGCCTCCGCCACGGAGAGCCTGGGGCTCGTGTAATAATATGGATAACCTCGTACTTGGTGCAGTGCCTCCACCTGCGATGGCTCCCACCAGAGGGGGAGTGGTTCCTCGCAGGACAAATATATATCACTCCACACACACAGCATGTAAAACAACCAATGACTTTACTATCGCAACCATAAGCTTCATATATCAACAGGTGTCCCTCCTAGAGGAGACACTAACTACTGCGTCTCGCAGGACGCTACCCCCTTTCACCGGGTGATCCCACCCCGTGTCCAGTAACCACACTTAGTGTTCCCCCACCCTCGAATGAGATATGAATTAGGGTGACTGTGCAGTCACTATGTCCTGTATAGATATGTGATATAGTTGGTGCACTTATTGATGGTTACCTGCCGGGCACTCCAGTGCCCGGGCCTGCCAGGGAGCTTCACAAAGGATCAGACGACAGTTGAGTCCTGGAGCTACCTTCTGGGGCGATCCCACCCGGTCGGTTGCTGCTGCTGCGTAGTAGAGGTTTGAGCCCAAACCTCTGGCTGGATATGCAACTGTCTCTGTACTTATGATTGTCCGGTACACAATAAAGGGGAACTGCAACCTTACTAGGGCCGGTCCCTACATCCGCTCCACTCTACGGGGACTCAGGGCCTAACTGGGCCGGGGCATAAGGCCTAGTGTAGGGGCTGTTGGCCTCCCTACACATAGAGCTCTGTCTCCTTCCTCCTCCCGCTCTGTTCTGCCCAACGTGCTTCCCTTGTACCACCCTTTAACCTTCCTCCCGATATCCTGGCCACCCTATAGGCACCCTGGCGTCACATGGTCTCGCTGTGCCTACTGGGACTCGTAGTCCCGAACGCTCCACCCTATAGGAGCCGTCCCTCCTTCGCGGGCTTTGCAACCTGTGGCCGCGCATGCGCGACCTCTGCTCCCTAGCCATTTCCGCGACCCGCCGCACCTGCGCGAGCATTAAACATGGCGGCGCCCTGATCGCGTTCTGATACTGCGGAGCCTTCGGTATGCCGGAGCGCTCCCTGCACGGCTGCAACCTTCCAACACATATACAATAGAGTGAGTCTGGGGAGCCTGGCTACAACTGTATGCAGTATTCACTGGTCTTTGGTCACCTACCATTTAGATCTTCATTGTGGACACCTTTAGTACAAGGAGAGTGTTAGGAGATCCTTTGTTTAAACAGAGAATTACGTTTCCGCAGAGTGGCTGTTTAGAGGTGAATAATGTTCCCAAAAGAAAATGATTATTGGTTGCATAATACTTTAAAAAGTCCATAGGTACTGTAAGGTCAAAGGGGCTTTAAAATGGAGTCACTGCTGTACAGATTTAAGGGTAATCATATCTTTGCGTAACGGGATATACAGCAGCACAAGTACTGGAATATTGTTACTATTGTCAGAAAGTCAGCCCATGGAATCCTTCAATCATTCATAAAAGAGACTGCAAAATATTGTTCTCTGTCGCTACTGGTAACCAAACAACACATTTATAGCTTTGTAATGACACCTGTCCCCACTCATTGCAATCAGCTGTGAAGATGAGTTAGAAAGTTACATACTTCACGAGCACAGATATAAACGGAATTATAGGCCGAATCAGCTTTCCAATCTGTCTGCTGTCAGAGCATGGCTGGCCCCACATGACCAGACAGGGTTAAAAAAATGTAACAGGGGCTGGGGTGGGTGGGCCAAAAGGACACTCTCCATTCATCATCATCATCATCATCATGTTCTTGATCCAAAATACATCTCTGTCTGTTCGGACACTGAAGTATTACACGGATCGTCACTAGATTGAACAGGTCTGAAGCAAACAGTGCATGTGGAAACCGCGACCATTACTCTCGTTCTCCGTAAAGCAATTCTAGGTTCTAAGATATCCTTTTATTATAAGGATAATGCCTAGTAAATGCTTTCTGTGCTTTCAGTGCTGCAAGATGCTCTATAGTCGTGCCAGCATTTGGCAACACGAGTTCAGCAGTGAAGTGTTCAGGTTGCACCTGAACTAGCTGGATCCTGCCAGCCTCTGCAAGCCCACTGAGAGCATCTGTCTTGCCACCACCTTGCTCACGCTGTCTCCTCTGCAGGCTCTCCCATTCTTCTGACTCAGAGCATAAATCATCCACCTGTCAGGAGCTCTGGCTGCCGGGATTATGCAACGCCTGCCTTCATTTGGAGATGGTGTGAGCAGGACATTGCTGCAAATGGTCTGCATTCATTTTAATGCCATTACAGCATTTCCACAGCTTTAATGAGGAATCAAGGTGATGACAACGAAAGTCGCCATACACCAGACTTTGAACTGAAGGCATATGTAGTGTACATTAGGATTTATTCCTGGAAATTGTCGCAAATTGCCACCTAAAGCTGGATATGTTAATTCTTGATTTAGTTCACTATCAATGTTTTTTTGCGGGCACCCATAGACATATTGCTTTTAATTTAATATCATAGTAATATCACGTGTGCTACTCTTGGATCTAATCAAGTTCCTGTATATTTTTATCTATGTTTAGATTCTGGAATATGCTGAAATGTTTGGTTTAACCCTTTTTCCTCCCCGGCTGCTTGCAATATATTGCACCCCCCCACCTGGGAAGTAGATACATTAACCCATCCATTCACCCGATTCCAAGAAAACCTTTTCATTGTCAGTAAATGACATTTTGCTTTGACTTTTTGTTCATGTGGGATATTTAATAGGATGTCATGAAATAACAATAGCGCTTTTTTTTTACAATAATGCCTTTCCAATAAATCGTGCTTACAACTGCAATTACGTTTGGTTTGGTTCGGTTCCCTTACAAAGCATTACAATGGACAATCATTTCCTTCTCATTCCCAGTCAATAATATTAATGTAAAAATGAACCCTTCATCAATAAGTCAACCCTTTTTTAGATACCAATGTATTGGCAATGCATTAAAGGGAAACTAAAAATAGCTTTCTGGATGAGATAGGTGTCAGCTACGTACAGTGCCCACCATCCTATGTAATCAGGTTGCCCCCAAATAACTTCAATAAGACTCTTACTCAAAGCTGCTTTCCAGAGTTTGAGAAGAGTTCAGTTCCATTCAAACGAACGGCATTAAAATCTGCTCCAGGACGGGGAAAGACTTTGCAGCATTTTGAAAAGCAGTCTTAGTTCGAGGAATAACTGGATGTCTTGCAAACAAATACAAGTATTTGATTCTAAATCTTTACATGCAGTATGATACATATGCATTCGGACCCGAGTGGTTTGCATCTTTTTACTCAATAGCTTTAAACAACCGACTGCAGTCCCCTGGTTGGGAAATGTTAATGATATACCGTGACAGCAATGGGTACAATAAGCACCCGCATATAATTATCCTTGCAAAATGATCACACTGTTTGTTGTTTTTTTTTTCTAAATTTGATTGCTGTTGGTAGTTTTAGTATTTTAGAAAAGAAACTGGAACACGAGTAAACAATATCAGATGAATTCATCGCTGTCCTCTAGATACAGAGAAGTGAAGTTTGACATCGGAGCTGTCTTTTCCTGTTGAAAAGACCTCCTGACAGTTTTCTTGGCTGGGGACGTCATGCTCACAAAACATGCTGTCACCAGGCTATTTGAATAAGGTGACAAGCTTAGTATCATGTTTAAGACCACTGACAATGCTGTGCACTCACAATGGCCTGTATTGCCAATCAGCTGTACAGGAAATGTATTTTTATTCCCATTTGGACAACGTTAGTACAAATTGACAGCATTTACTTTTTTGGGGGTTTGCTATTTAGTATTGCATACGTCATCTTTCTAACGATTTTTCTTCTCATCTATACAATAACAATCCATTCGAATTTGCTACAAGTATATGTGTGTGTGTGTGTGTGTATAGTGAAAAGTCCCCCGGGGGACCGAAACGTCGGGCATATGTGTGCATTTTGGACCCAATAAACCACTTTTATGTGATTATCTCTTGTGCTGTGCTGGGACAGGTAATCCTCGGTTATCCAACGGAATCCGCTCTGGAAGTAGCGTTGGATTGTGAAACCATTGTAAAGTGAGTCCCATGTTAATCAGTGGCAGTGAGCGTTGGATAACTCATTCAGGCGACGAAAAACGGCCCTTAGGGTTGCATGGTAAAGTGTTGAATATGCCATTCGTTGTAAAGTGAAGCGTTGGATAGTGAGGACTATCTATATTGGATCTGTACTTTACCCTTTACCGTGCACCACACTTGTCTCTGCTGAGGTTTTTTTCAGTGTTTGCTGTCTCTCTCTCTCTCTCTCTCTCTCTCTCTCTCTCTCTCTCTCTCGCTCTCTCTCTCTCTCTCTCTCTCTCTCCTCCTATAAACTATGCAGCATGTATGGACAAGTGCGCACTTCATAATAAGAATATGTATTGATACATTACCCAAACCATAGCCCAGTGTAAATAAAGAAACAGCACATTGCAGAGTCTACATCTACATCAATACAAAAGTGTGTATTGAGCCAAAAATTACAGGGGAAAAAACATGTATAAAAATAGAGTTTAAACAGGTCCTCCGGAACTCAATATGATAAAAAATAGATTTTATTCACAGATCAACACTATGGTCCCACTCTAGGACCTTTCTCAAGAAAGAGTGGGACCGAGATGTTGATCTGCGAATAAAATCTTTTCCATCATATTGAGTTCCTGAGAGTACCTGTTTAAACTCTATTTTTGTGTAACCACTGCAGTACACCCAGGCAAGTTTAGCAATTGTTACGCGAGTGCTGTCCTTTTCTTTATGCTATATAAATATATATTTTTTTATTTTTTACCTGTCAACAGCAGTTTTTCATCGTACTGCATTATCTTAGACTATTATTGTATTGAGAAGTGCATGAAAGCAATCGTCTGTTTAACATAGTTGCGGAGCAGCATTTGGGAATGTGCATTAATAATACATCTGTAGGCCACCAAGGGATTCTTCCAAACAAACATCCTGGCATGGAAGTACTGCAGACACTGCCGTCTCTGAAGCTTTCGTTCCTCACGCTCCCAGAGCTCGTGTAATGCTAGCATAGCCTCTCTCCTTAAACAGGGGCAACAGGAATTGACTTTGCATTGCAAGAAACAATGACTTGCTAGACTTATTTATACAGCTGAATTAGTTTGTGAAACGTGACCATCATTCTTATTAAATATTATTTTATTCATCTTCAGCACCACAATAAAGCACTAACAATGATATTCAGGTGTATATGATCATTCTTATATCTGGTCATTCTTCCCTAAATTTTGGAAACCCATACTTTTTCAGTGCCAAGCTGTCATTGTTTTGATTGCTCATATTTATTAAGGTAGGTTAGTCATTATATGCTTTTGCAATTCAAATCACAAAACCAGCTATTATATATAAATGGCAAAAAGCAAGGTAACATTTAGCACAGTTTGAAATAAGGGACATGCTTTTTTCACCATTCTACCAAGTGAGGCTACTTATTGGTTAGCTAATCTTTACAACGCATGAAGGGGTTAAACAAAAAGTTTACATGGTGGTGATTCTTTTTTTTTTCCCTTCCATTTGTTGATTATTTCCACACATGAAATAATTAAAATGTATGTGTGATTGAAACATATCCCAGCTTCATATTGCAAAACTATCCTCACACTGATCAGAACCATAAAGGTCTTAAGAGCTGTCTGTGAGTTACTTTACTGGCCATGCACTTCTTAAACTCAGGCTGTGCTGAAAAGCTGTGTAATGCGGCAGGTATAAGCTTATAGGGCTCCATGTTAAAATGGATTAGAAGCAAAGGTTGACACTGTGTGCTCATTTGCATATAATTACCCAGAATACCTGGCTGCAGTGGAAGCATTGTATGCTAAGAGACAATGGGGAAAGACAAGGTTGCAGACCTATCTGAGACATGTGAATGTACACACAAGTGATTTTTTTATTTTATTATTTCCCGAACTGTACAAAGGCTCACAGCTGGGTACACTTAAAAAAACATCCACACTGTACGTTTTCCATTGATCCATCCAGAGATTTGCAAAAAGTTTGAATATGGTTGTGAACCAGACAAAATGTGCCCCTTTCTGTCACAAAAAAAAGCCATGTGTGAGTAACATTTTGCAAGTGATTCGCCAAACATTAAGTCAATGTGCATTGCAATTTCAGCACACCGAAAGGGAATACAGGAGCAGGGGAAGCAGCATCCATATATGTGTCATGTATTACATGATTCCCATGATATATTTGCACAATGCCAGTGGCGATAGCAGGTATGTTTAGCTATTAGCACTCAACACAGAGCTAGGCACAGATTCACACTCAGCCACAGTTAATTACATATATGCAAAGATTCAGCAGGGTGTACTTCATCACAAACACACAAGATACACTGCGTGATACACACACCCAGAAATCCGTACACTGGTCCAGTGCTACTCATGCACACACCCAGTCATACATATACAAATACTGTGTAATCTCAGTAATATAACAGCCCTGAACTTGCCGTCTCAGCTATGTCCTACTTCCTACTAATGTTATCATCATTGCCTTACAGGATGCCCACATTTGGTTACCCAGAACTAATACAGTATAAAGTCGTTTCTAATTTAGAATGCACATTGAACAACTTTTGGGCTAGAATAAATGGATGGGATGGAGATAGATGATGTCATGTTTGCTCCGGTCCTCTCTCCAGAGGTTAGGAAAATGTTTCCTGTTACTTGCTCTTAAACTCCCCACTAGATTTTGTTACATCAGGAACCGCAGGCAGTAATGTCTGTTTTAGGAACTCTTTAGGAGATCAATAGGAAAAAAAAAGCTATAGAAACTTTAAATGGCTCTATAAATGTGAATAATAGAGAATATTGCTGATAGGGATGTGTCAGTGGGATTATTTTACAAATGTCAAAGGCTTACTAAGTACCTTGCAGCTACTTTCACGAAAGTGCAATGACTTTATAAAAACATTTCACCTTTCTCTCTTGTATTAATTTATTGTTGTGTTCATGGCTTAGTTTGAGAATTGTATTTACCTCTAATAAGAAAATGATTAAAGAAAAAATTAAATGTAGCAAATCGCTCGCCGTGAAACGGCCTCTGGTGTAACATTCATGATTTGCTTGGAAAATGGATTTCAGACAAAATAGATTTTAAAACAAAAATATGCAAGCCTAACGTGAATAGCCATTATGAAGTTACAATATCCTGCCCACTAATACGTAGATAATGTGTCATTTGATTACTTTTCACCAGAGTATTAACTGAATGTTTTTTTCAGACAGGTCACAGTTGAACAGCATTAGCAAACAGAGTGATGTTACTGAACTGTATTCTGTGTTATATCATTGTTTTAATAGGGCAGCTTCATTTTAAAATGCAGACTTACAAACCGGGTGATACAAAATCAAAACCAAGATAAGCAGCGAGCACTCCGGTATAAAGGATTTATTGAACAAACGTGAGTCCTACACGTTTCGGTCCCGGTTGGGCTGCTTATCTTGGTTTGGTTGCTGTGCACTCGGGATCTACTACAGGGTTGGTGCATTCGGGGCACCGTATTTACGTTCCGGTACAGTGACTACTGATAGGAGCTCGTGCTCTATCTACTCTTTCTCTGATCCAAAATTAAGCCATTTGATTGGTAGGAAAGGACCTATTTATATCATGGCCTCAGAATGATAAACACAATATACAGATGTAGTAAGCCTTAATGTCTGCGGTGCCTGGTGCAGCAATGAAGGATTAATGCTGCATGGTGTATCATTGAGAAGAATGGACTCCCTGCCGCTCCATCACGGTAGACACTGCCCCGGCACCGCAGACTTTTGCTTTTTCGTCCGCGATTCTGAGTAAGTCTGTAGGACACTCAATAATTGGTCAATGTGCAAAAGGTGACACTGACTGCTCATTTGCATGTCATAACCCAGAAGCACTGTATGTTAAGAGATAATGATGAAAAGCAGGGTTGCAAACCTGTCTGAGACATGTGAATGTGCTCACAAGTGATATTTCTATTTGCTCAGTGTGCAAAGAAGCACAAAATTACAAATGCAGGTTAAAGTTCTATACATAATAGAATAAGGAAATAATTACTTGTTTTTCATCTTCTTAAAGTGTCAGGTAAAAACATGCTGGACTATTTTTGGTCCTGGATACTTGGCTATTTATATGACTTTTATATTACTAGTAAAGATCTCAAATAGATGCTGCACTTCAATGTTATCTTGCACTTGTACTATGGACTGCGTCTGTACAAAAGGCATTATTCTATTTCCTCGGTGCTGGATGTTCTGATATGTAATACATGTGTAAGGTTTTAATAAGTATCAGGATAGTTAAATGTTAGATTTGTTTCTAAACGGACCTGTAATTATAAAACTGTTACGTACAACTGTACAAATTCTACAAATGACTTTGGAGTCAGGAAGGAATTAAAACGTTCCCTTTTGAGACAGCATTGGATGATGTTTCATTTGGGTTTTTTGTTTGCCTTCCTCTGGATCAAAATACTGTAAATACAAATATAGGATAAGTCACTGTTGTCTAAATGAAGTATAGGTTAAACTGGATGAACATATGTCTTTTTTCAACCTATGTAACTATACAGTATTAGTGATTGTCTGTGATAACTCAACCAATGGGTTTATATCTATGTAATTATGACATGCTGCAATTATTCATACATTGTAAATGCTTGTTGAGTTTCCGTGCAAATGTAGGTATTTGTATATGTGTCTATCATTGTCTTGGCAGTAGAATGTAACGGACCATAAAACCATACACAGCACTATGATTAAAGCAAACACTCCCAACCTGTTGCTAAAAACAAATTTACACCAAGACCCCTAGACTCTTTAAAGTCTAATTTTGGCCATACACGAGGGTTACTTATTCAAAGAGATAACATTAATCTTTCAGTGGAAACAAGTGTTGACTGTGTCTAAGATCAGAAGCTTAGCATTCCAGCAATGAAAATTCTGTTGCTTGGCATGAGTAAGATGTGATCATCTCTGTTAAATATAACATGGATACATTTCAGCTCTGTAGGATAACAGTAGAGATGCTTCGAATTGTACTTTTTTCTTTAATAGACACAATATGAAAAAGATGAATCGTGGAGAATGCATACCATGCAGATGTACGTTGACTTTTTTATTCAATTTTAGCTGGATATATGCTGTGTGTAAGGACCGGGAAACATGTGTACGAAAGGGAGGATTAATTTATTAAAGTCTTTTAGCAAATAGAGACCTTATAAAGCAAGTGTTAATTTATTTTCCTATCCCTCTTATCTCATGGGTATTTGCATATTTTCGTTACTTGGTTCCTTTATTGACTTCTTGTAGTCAGACCTGATGGATATATTTATTTTTGTATGTACTATATGCCACACTTGCAGTGCTATATATCTTTCATTTCGCATAATAAGCAGTATTTTTGTAGTCAATTCTGGAAATGGGTGGATAAATTGTCCACTTCATACTGACACTAAACCTCCTATTACAGTCACGATGTCAGTTCTGGATTTGACATTTTTTTTCTTGCATGTAGGTGTGTGTAAATGTGAGAGAGAAAATGTAGCTACACTTAGCTGCTGACATTCATGTTCATTATAAAAAGGATGTGGCCATGTTCTATTTTTCACTCGATGTGTGTTACTGTTCTAGTATATTGTTACCCAATAGTCTTGTCAAAGAATCACATATTTACAATTAGCCTCACAATAAGCAACATCATGGAAAGTGCCCGCTGTTTGTGTAAACCCTGACAAGTGCTTACACGGGATAGTAAAATAACCAGAAGGAATACACAGTCACTAAAGGGTTTTATGGGTTTTATTCTGCTTTGTGACAAGATACTTATTAAAGCTAGAAACACATAGCGTCATTTATACATTTACTCATTTGGTCTTTCATATATTTGGATGGTGGATTTATTTATTTTTATGCAGGCCTTTTTATAGATTGTGATACCTCTCCAAATTAATGAAGATTATTTAAAAGCCATGAAAAAAGGCAAAGCAATTATACTATAGATAGGCATTGTGCATGAGGTTATTTGAAGATGATTTGTAATGGTGGAAAACAGTATATTGTTAAGCATTTTATGTGGTAGAACAATAGAAGTAAGAAGAGCTTACAATCTTATATTGTTTCCTGGGTCAAAGAGAGATAACACGGTCTGCCTCTTTTCACACAAAGCTAAGGAATGCATGGCTGTCCCCTCCAGCACTGAAGCTAATAAAAGATGGTATCTAAAACATACTGTATTAAATATTAGCCACAGGGTTAGTGAACTATTGTGCAAATAGCACTATATGGCACTGTGTTCCAAAAATGAGTCCCAATGGTCAATAAAGCCAGACCTGAGAACCTTGTTACACTGCATTTAGGGTGAAGTGCTGTTAAACTATAAACTGTATTCATGACCCTTTGACACGTGAGACAGCTACAGAGAGCTTGCCTATTATAGGCAAGGTTAGAGGGTGTAGTGCAGTTCATGGTCCGAGGTTTTCCTTCGCTCACATTTTTACAAATGGCATGCAATAGGGTGATGACAAGTCACGGAGGCTGAACAGGCTAAAATGTTCATTGCGATAGGAATGAATGAGGCCAGGCAGTTACCATGCCACTGGCCTAATATGGAAGCAAGACTCTCTTTAGCGCATTTATGTCAAGCTAGTTGTTCATGAATAAAGTGCAGGCTTACCAACTGGTCGTTGAAATATAACCCGATCAATTTCAACTTCCTTGACCACGTCGCTACTGTAACTAGGGTTTGGAAAAGGGTAAATGTACATTTGCTGAGGGATAAGATGACAAAATCGTAATACAGTCTTATAGGTGAGGAATATCTGTTGATTTTGGAAGGGGACTCCATCAGTATTTCAGGATTTTGCCCAAACGTATAGATCTGTTAAAATAAATAAATCATTTTAGACACGCTGGAGATTTGGGGGGAAAAGAAGCCCTTATTCTCCATTCTACATCTTTAAATTGAGAGCCTCAAGCTATCCATTTCACAGCTGTATGTCCCATACAAATCAATAAAGAGCATTTAATGGAGGACAGACAGTGCAATGTACTTTGTGACTATTAGTTAATATTTTATGATTCTTAACCCCCACATATAATTCGATCCTTCTCATTTTCAGTGTTTCCTATCTAATTGATTACTCTTCTATTTAAAAAAAGAAATATATATATATATATATATATATATATATATATATATATACACACAGTATATATATATATGTGTCTGTGTGTGTGTGTGTGTGTGTGTGTGTATATATTTACTGTATTTTTGCACAGTGGTGTTTTTGTAGGAAGGTAGGTAGGAAGAAGGTGTCATAGCACTAAGCAAAGACGGTCTGGATTACAACAAATAATTCCGTTTTAAATAAGGTAATGTGGTAGAAAAAGCTATTATAGAATACCAGTTAATATTCAGGCCCAATTCCTAATATTTTCAGAAACACAATGTAAACGTTTAAAGCTAAAAAATAAATAAAATAAAGTGTCAGTAATAAATAAAATAACTGGTGGAACTCCCCTGAAGTACCAAAAAAAATAGACCAGTATATAATCTTAAATATAATATATATTTGACAATGTTGCTATAATCAGGACTTTTCCCTGTTTAAATAAAGCAGCCCCAGAGCTCTGAGAATCCAGAGAGTAGAGAAGCCTGCACACAGACACACTTGTGCACAAAGGCTGTGCTGAGATCAAGACACCCAGACCTATATTTCCTGGACACAGAGAACCCAGGAACTTTCCAGAGACTGACATGGAGGGCCACCTGCTTAAGGTACTTCCTGAGACTCTGGGGTGATAGGCTGGTAATGGGAATATCCTTCCAGTCCTGCAGATAGAGTCTGGGGAAGTAAGTTAGCCCTTACAAAGGATAAGGGGTTGTTATTTTGTATGTTTTGCCTGGATAAAGGAACAGGCTCAATAAAGCCAAGTTATAATCACCCAAATCAGTCTCCGTTAGATGTACCTCTGCACACATCTTTTACATATGATGTCAGAAGTTGAGATGAGAAGTGACCCTTGAATTTAAAAGGGGCCCCTGAGACTGCCTGTGAATGTTTTTGTGCTTTTGCCTGCATACAGTTCTTGCAAACAGCCTGAGCAACAAAACCAAGAATCACGTGTAGAAGTGACCAGATTTAAAGGGATACACGTCCAGACAGGAAAGCTACAACTGCACTAGAGAAAGCCACAACGCCACAGTTTGACTGGGAGGACTGCGACAGACGGTGACCCACACAAGGGACTGATGCTGTGACCAGAGTCTACCCCACCACTTGTTAAAAAAAACAAAAACATGGGATTTTAAAATGGTCGCCCAGCTGAAGTAAAATACAGACTCTGCAAGAATGGGGAGGAAAATTTGTTCCTGATGTAAAGAGCCCAGCCACACGGAGCAGCATCCTTTCAGGCCTTATTCGGATGATCCTCATGTGGCCCCAGAAAAAGGGCAGCAGCCAGAGGAATATTTTTTTCAATGTGCCATGGATCTGCAGCAGCAAACAATGTGCTGTGGTAACAAGGAAAATGCAGAAGTTTTTCTTAGCAAGTGCACATCCAGTATCACTGATGAGAAAGAATGTGTGCACAGCACTACTGATGTCTCAGAATCTGCAAAAGTAAAGAAGAAGAAGAAGTCTACAGAGACGCCATTGAGAGCTACGCACTCTGCAAGCAAAGTCTGCCCACCTGTAGGACTACCAGCTAGAGTTCTAGCGAATACAGTGAAAACAGCTGCAATAGCGCATCCCCAGGTCAGGGGGAATACATCTGATACCGCTAAAATGGAGGACAAGATGTGGTGTTCCTGTAATGAACTCTACCCCAGAGTGGCCCTTCTGGTCTTATGTGGATACAGATAAGGATGAAGATATCTCTTATGGGGAACCCGAACCGAGTCACACTCACATAACACCCCAAGAATGGTGGAGGTGCCTAAACTCGGTACGCACCGAACAAACAGGTCTCTATGACCCCGAATATTCCTGCCAGCTAACGCAACTGCAAGAAAAGCCTGGCGGATACAGTGAAGCTGCTGAAATTTCAAATAAAGAAGGAGACCCCGGTATCTCCGATGGGACGGAGTCGTCTAAAACAAAAAGGCAGAAAAAGAAAACGTAAAACGATTCTTCACTTACCGTGGAAGGAACAGACACGTCTGCAGATCTCGTGGAGAAAAAGCGAGTCCGAGATGCCCTGCAGCGTAGAGAAAATGGAGGATTCGTCACGCGGATGACAGAATATCCAGAGGGCCCAAGGCAGAAGTCATGTAACCCAAAGAAGTGTCTGTCCGGTGCTAACAGTGAGGAACCCTCAACCAACCATACCAGGGAAGCGGAGCCGGAACCAGCGAATTACAATCCCTTGACCAGCCATGAAGATGCACTTCAAACTGCCAGGCATAACTGTGATCTGCTTTGTGAAGAATTGAAAATGGAAAGAGAAAATAATGCTGAGCTACAGAAGACTGTGCTCGCAATTTACTCTGTGACCAAGATCGAATTGGAGCATCTAAGGACGGATCGAGATACTACGAACACTACTATTACCGCCATGGATGAAAAGCAGAGCATGTCTGACCAAATGATTGCTAATCTGAAACAGAAGTATGAGGAGGCCCTGAAATAGATTACAGTCTTTCAGCAAGAGGTTCGCAATTGCCATAGAGGTGGAAGTCTCTCAGAATGAGGTTCTCACTCTCCGCATAGAACTGAATGCCTCACACCAGGAGGTCAACAGTGTCTGGACAGAGGTGGACATATCACAGAATGAGGTTCATACTCTCCGCATAGCACTGGATGCCTCACACCAAGGGATCAGCAGTTGCCGCACATAACTGGAAGTATCTAAAAAGCAACTTCACAGTCTCGCTGAGGAGTTGGACATCTCTCAAAAAGCTGTCTACAGTCTAAGTATGGATCTTAAAGTTTCTCAGAAGGAGCTTCACACCCTCAACCTAGAGATAGAAGTCTCATGCCAGGAGACCGGGAGTCTCAACTCAGAAGTGCGTAAATGGAAGGAGGACTACAAGGAGGCCTTGAATATTATAGAGACTGTAAGAAGAGAAAATACAAGGCTGAAAGGTGAAAAGTTAGAAGCATTGGAGCAATGCACACAAGCAGTGCACCTACTGCAGAACCAACGGCAAGGTCTGTGTATGCACCTACAGATTGCAAAAGACAAGCAGCGATCTCTGCAGGAAGAAAATCTGCAGGCTGCTCCATGTGCTGCAGGAACGTCTGATTACCCAGTGTGTCCCCGCAGAGCAGCATGAGAAACTGAAGGATACCCTGAGCATCACCAGAGCATCGCTTTGAGTCCAGGTGACTCGGTACAAGAGGGAGCACACGAAGGTTCAGAAAATGATGCAAGCATCTGTGGCTCTAGCTAAGAAATACGCAGATCTCCAAAATATAATGAAGAATGCGTTGATGCACACTCAGAGCAAGCTCCAGAAACAGGATTCTCTCGCTGATGAGCTAAACGTCTTAAAAAGGGAGATAAGCAGCAGAGTAATTCAGAAGTACTACAAAGCTCTTGTCCAAGCAAGGTTGGAAAGAGAAATGTATCTGCGCAAACGCTCTGCAGCACAAACCATACAGACTGCCTACAGAGGAATGAAAACTCATCGGCTAAATAGCCAGAATAAAGCAGCCTGCCTTCCCCAATCCATATGGAGAATGCAACGTCAAAGAAAGAATTATGAATATTTGAAGCAGTATGTTATCTCACTCCAGTCAAATGTTAGGAAGTGTCTGCAGCAAAGATACTACAAAAAAATGAAGCTGCTGGTGTGATTCAATCCAGATATAGGTTCTACATCACTACCAAGCAAGTTGTGCATTGCTATAAACGCACCCGCAATGCCATCTCAGTTTTATGATCGGCTTTCCACACAAGTCAGGAAAGAAGAACCGAATTACGACTGAGAAGCGCAATACCAATACAGCCATGCTACTGTGGCCACATGGCCCAAGCCATATTCCTCACAATGAAAATAGTCACTAGAAAGATGCAGTCTTTGGCTAGATTGAGGCAGAACTGTTTTGGTGTTCACACCTCTACAGGTACAACACTTGGTAACTACCAAAATGAGATGCCACGGGAGTCAATCGGTCTGGATAAAAACTCCGCCCATCTTGAACCACACGTGAATATGACTATAGAACCTGATGCAGGTGGTCACCCTAAACTCAGGGAAGAAAGGATCACCCGATGCAGGGGAAAATACGTGACCAAGTGGTCAGAAGAAAGACTGTGCTTGGGAAAAGTCCTCCTCGAGTGACTGAAAAGTGCTGAGCTCAAGCACCTTCTTGAGGAGACATTACTGACCTGGAGAAAGGGCTCCAATCCCAGGGGGACTGAGGGTTCTCTTTCTCCATCCACTCTCTTTCGAGCCACAGAAATATCTCAAGTGAGAGTGGAAGGATGGGCTTTAGCCGTGGCAAGCCCAAGTTTCCCACAAATGGGAGATATGTAACAGGGGCATCCTTGTTTAAATAAAGCAGCCTCAGAGCTCTGAGAATCCAGCAGAGAGATAGTTAATTGCAGTCACTCCATTAACTAGTCTCCACCTGGACACATGAGAGCTCTGTAAAAAGCCTGATGTGAGAAACAGGAGAGAGATTCCTTAGCTCACATTTGGGCTGGCAGAAGGAGAGCAGAGAAGCCTGCACACAGACACTGTTTTGAGCACAAAGGTGTGCTGAGATAAAGACACTCAGAGACCTATATTTCCTGGACACAGAGGACCCAGGCACCTGCCAGAGACTGACATGGAGGTCCACCTGCTTAAGGTAGCTCCTGAGACTTTGGGGTGATAGGCTGGTAATGGGAATATCCCCCCAGTCCTGCAGATAGGGTCTGTGGAAGTAAGTTAGCCCTTACAAAGGGGGGGGGGGGAGGGTTGTTAATTGGTTGTTTTTGTATGTCTTGCCTGGATAAAGGAACATGCTCAATAAAGCCAAGATATAATTGCACCCAAATCGGTCTCCATTATATGTACCTCTGCACACATCTCTTACAGTTGCTTAAACTAGCAAGCAACTAGCTACCTAGTTTATTTATTGCAGTTCATTAGTAATGCCTCTATTAATTCGTATAGTGCACATAATACCCACACTGCAGCGTTCAGGTACTGTATGCCAAAAGTCACGCTGTGGAAAAAGAACAGCAGTTATGGTATTGAGGGTTGACTTTATTATTGCCAAACAACCTAGCTGCTACTGGTGAGACAAGCAGCACATGGCTATTCGCTGTGCTTTGCAATGCATTGCTGACACCCCTGTCAGGGCAGTAGTTAAATGGACCTGCTTGTGATGCTGGGAGAGCCCAGTATTCAAATACAAGGAATAATAATCATAAGAAAAACTAAAAAGGATGTTACAGTGGGTCACAAATGTTAGATCTTGACAGATTGTAGCCTTGCTTTACAAGAGCAGTAACATCTCATTTGTCACTGTTTGATCTGTAAGTGCAGGAATAGGAGCGGACGGCCCTCCATCTCTGCTACAGTTTAATTGGTTACAGGCCAACCGCAGAAGCTGCACCCCCAACACATGCACTGCAATGATGTTTTTTGTGGAGGAACAATAAGCCCCTGTTCTCAGGTAAAAGAGGGGAGCAGCCAAGTGATGCAATCCATTGTGAAACCAAACATGTATTTATAGAACATATATAATTAATATTTATATCCCTATAGTGCTGGAGTAGCCAACAGACCACTATGAATCAATTCACAAGCAGTTATAAGAGACTTGGGGCCTTATTCTATATTGTCCGGAGCAGGCCCTGGGGCCATTTTTTAAGTCAATAGAGATTTTTCGGCTGGAAAATGCCCTCACGGCCCCTTTGGACTACTGTCCATTTAGCCTGTGCCTTATGTGCATTGTACCCTTGTTTTAATGTAATTGTTATCTTGGGTGAAAGCCATGCATCCTCATCTCTGATGTGTACAGTATGTTCCTATAAGATGAGGTGTGGAATCAAGAAGACTGTGTGCCACATAAGAAGACATGCACATCAAACATTACTATACCGTGTACCATTCAGTTGGAAAACGTGATGAATCAATCTGTGCCGTGCCGGCAGAGACTGCATCAATTTCTCATATGTGTTCTTTTTTTATTGTTTTTTCGTCCCTATATGTAATAACAGTGTTGTCATATTCTGGAGCCATTGGGATTGATCCTCTAAACCCCTCACAGTTCTGCAGATTCTAACTTCAGATACGACAGATGGGGGTCTTTGTTTTATATCTAGATTTAAATGTTCCAAACTTTAGTTGTGTATTGTATTCATTGTTTGTGTTGGGAGAATAGTAACTTGAAAATAAAACGAGTTAAATTAAAAGAAAACAATAGCTGAGTACTATAGTGCAGGAGACCTTTGCAATATTGTGGTTATCAGTGAAGTTACAGAATAGCTTTAGACCATGCAGCTACTTGGCTATATTTTAATTAATAAATAAATAAAATAAATATTTTATATTTAATCACGATTCCATATCATGACTGAATAGCGTCCTGTTCTCATTGCCACTCTCTTATGCAGTGCTCTATATGCAGAGCAATAGTTGTCCTTTTTAGTGGAATGTATTAATTGTCAAATATATCATGATCACTTATACTGGAGTGTTCTGCCAACAGAATTATAATGATATGACACTTGGAATAAAGTTTCTTTTGTCATATCATCATTATTACTTTCATTGGAATTCAGTGAAATAACATTAAGCATGATGAATTTTTCTAGTTTCAATCTAGATACAATAATAATGAATCCCATTGGTCTTCTACAGTACAGCATTTGTACTATAGTTTATCAAACTCAATAACGTCAAACTAATACATGCCAATTGCAGCAGCAGAAAAGTTAGGGGTCGTATGCAGGCTCAATTTGCACAGATGGGACCTATGGGTGCACTGACTCCAATTGTATAAAAACAAAGACTAGTTAAACCTCACTCATTTGGGTTGAGCTTCACTCTTAGGGTGACTCATCTCACTCATTACCTACATTCATGGTCTTATATACAGAACGCTAATGAAATAGTACGCAAGAAAGACTGAGGTATTCCATCAAATTGAAATTTAAGATGTAAACTCCCCAAACATTATTCATTGGAGAACCTGGATTATTACAGCTACAACAACATGTTGTTCATATGTCAGAACATATCACACATTTTCCATGGAGAAGATACAGTAGAGATGGTAATACTGTATCATAACAAATACTGATTTATATTTATATGTGATTTTCTGTTTTAAAGATTGTCGGAGAATATTGTACTATGATGATACGACATTCTTCATGTACGCAACGCGTAGTCCTGTCTACTGGGTAGTGTCACTGTACCTTTTACTCATGCCCAACACCATTAATGCAACCACTTTTAGTGGCAGTGTAAATAGAACTTTATGCAGTCATTCAAATTGTGGTTATTCAACTAATGATTGTTAGGTTGGCTTGGTGACAAAGCTGGAAGGGTCCCCATGCATCCCTCAACCTGTCTACCATTCTTCAACATAAGATACTTCTATTAATAGTTCAGTTGAAGAAAGAGGAAATGCTTCCTGGTCCCCATTGTAATATCTGAGATTCATAGGCTGTATGTACAAAAGGTTGAGCAGATTGCATTGTCTGTACACTCACATTTACACTTACAGAGACTCACTGTCTCCGGCGCCATGGTCAATAAAGCAAAAGCCTGCGGCACCGGAGGCAGTGTCTGCCGCGGTCGCGCTATGGGGAGTGGGTCAATGCATCTGGATCGGATCTCCTGCAGCATTAATCCTCTGGTGCCGGGGCAGCCACGGTCACAGTACCCCGAGCAGTAAGTCTGTATGCGTTCAGGGATTCATTGCCTCTCTGATAAAGAAGGGTTAACAAGTAGGTTGTAGATAGGATGCTGTTTTCACAATAGGCTTAACACGCAGAGAAAATACCGAATATAGTTTACTACTATTACACTAAAAGCACAACATGCTGCACATAGTGTATAAGCACAGAGGCACAATGGGGAGCCAATGGTGTATTATGCAACTGCGATATGCTCAGGTGGTGAAATCCATCGTATCATTCTAACCCACAAGCACACACCATGCTGTGACTTTGTAATATTGATACCAGACTGTGTTATCTTGAAGGCCCCAAGAATTGGCTCCATTAAAAAAAAAAAATCATGAAAGTAAATATCAAAATAGCATGTTTTTACAAAAAATGTAAGCTAGACAATGGTTTTATTTTTGATCTGATTTGCTGGACTGCCAGTAGTCTGGGGAAATGACAGGTTATGTGCATGAAGACGAGGAAAATGCTGTAACAGCTTGGCCACTTCTCAGCATGAGCGTTCAGTGTTAAAAATAAGAAAAAGCTATAGCTTCATCAGTAAGCTGTAATTTGCTACAGTATGTCCTCACGCCTCATGTTACACTTTCAGAATATATCAATACACATATATATTCTGTATGTATCAGAATGTTTGGATACATATATAAAAACGTGTGTATGTGTCTGAATATATATACACACACACACACACACGCGCGTTATGGGGGGTAAAAAAAAGTAACAAAAACCCTTCACAGTGAAGCATATAGAAAATGGAAATATTACTGCTTCAAAACCATTTAACCTTTTAACAACATGTTAAATGTTTTGAAGCAAAAGGTGGCACTGTGTGCTCATTTGCATGTCATTTCCCAGAATCCTTTGCTGCAGTGGAAGCGCTGTGTGCTGGGTGATAATGGTGAAAGTCAGGGTTGCAGACCTGTCTAAGACATGCAAATGAGCATACAGTAATATTTCCATTTGCTATATACAGTATATATATAGGGCTCGATGGAGACTCTTGTCCTTGGCTGACAAAAGCTTGGCCAAGGACAAGAGTCTCCACCGAGCCCTCTCTCTCTTTCTCACACTCGCACCCCCCCCTCTCATCTCTCTCCCACACCTCACTCCCCCCCTCTTTCTCTCTCCCTCCTCTATCGTTCTCTCCCCCTCTCCCTCCCTCTTTCTTTCCCCCTCTCACTATTGTCCTGTCTCACTTGCCCACTCTCATTCTCCCCCCTCTCTAACCCTTCCCCATCTCTCTCACTCTTCCCCTCCCTCTCTATCACTCATTAGCTTGCTCACTCCACCCCACCACTCACTCTCCTCCATTCTCTCTCTCTCTTTCTCTTCCCAATCTCTCACTCTTTCCCCCCCCTCTCTCACTTATCCCCACCTCTCTCTCACTCTCACCCTCTCAGACTGTCCCAAGCTCCCTCGTCCCAGCTGATAGCGGGAATGGGGGCGGTGGTGGTGGGGGGGAGGAAGGGGGGTTGTTGAGAAATGCAAAGGTCAGTCCCAGGGAGGACGGGGATATATATCAGAGTTGATCATTGAATCTCAATCCAGAGCCAACAAGCAGTGGAATAAGAAAACATAGGAATGGATAGACAAAATAATATAGACTGGGCAGTGGGTATACGCTTGATAATACAGCGGTGGTGTAATATGTAGTGAATAGGGGAGTTGGTGAGTAATCTATAGATATACCCATACAGCTTAAACTAGCCGACACAACCATAGCAATAAATGCTCTAGTCCTGACTAAAAGAGGAAAACTAAAAAATACAAACTAAGTAACATGAACGGGGACAATCATCAAGACCTATCGAATGACAAAAAAGTGCAAGCAGTGTCTGAATAATGACACACAATGTGCATACCTATGGAATCATTTGGATTACACCATAGAAGATAGGTGCCCATCAGCAGATGTAGGACCACCTCTTCTCCCAAGGAATAGTCATCGATACATACAGTAGTGTCTCCTGGGCAAGGTCCACAATGGTTGGAGTATTAAACCACAGGTATGGAAAGCACACCAGGATGCTGGTTACCATAACTATAAGCCCAAGGGTACATCCTCTCCTGGGAAAAACACTCCACACCACAGTACAAGGTCCTAATACGGATGTTGGTAGAGCATGGGTAACTTCTAGTTAAACTCCACAATGTACAGATTGCTGCTGAAGTTCCAGGTTATGTGGAATGTCAATGCCAGATAACCACCAAAAGTAGGGCTTATCCTGTAGTTATAGCAGTGCAAATCAGTCGGTGTATAGAGGCATGGGTAAGTCCTGGGTGAAGTCCTTAATGTGGCGCACCACATGTTAATCAAAGTCACAGAGTAACGCGTATATGTGTTTAGTTTAGTTTATTAATATTAAATACTTTGTAATTAAAATATCTAAAACAATTTAAAAAAACTACTCAAGAGTGATATTAAATGTAGGTTCTTCTCAAGATGATTTCAGACTTGTTTTTTTCTCACCTTTAGAAAAATATTTACTTCAGTATTAGGTGATACCTTTTTTTATTTAGACTACCAATAGATATTATAGGACAGGCTTTCTAAAGTTCCCCTCTCTTCCTCAGGTCAGCAATACTGATTTAAAAAGATTTCTGCCCTGAGGAAGAAAGGAGAACTCTCAAAAATGGTCATATAGTATCAACTGTTAGTCCAAATAAAAAAGGTCTCACCTAATACTGAAGTGCTCATTTACTCTGCACTATAGCAACTGGACTAACAGGGCTATTTCTACTTAATTCACGGTGAAAAATAGTTAGAAATTGTGATTGAGGCGATATAGAAAAGGAATAAGCTCCTCCAGCACTGAAAGAGTTTATTCAGTAAGGACCCTAACATATGCAATGCAATTTTCTGTTTCACAAGCTGCAGTCAATGCAACGGTATTTAAAAATATCTGACAATAAGCATTTCCCAGTAGAGTCATAGATTAATCTGCCTCTGCATTTATCTTTTAGTCAATGACATTCCTTCCCGGTCTGACACCGGATACTTGCAGAGCAGACCAGCCCTTGCACAGTAAAATGCATGGCACACTGACCCTTGCTTGCCACTGTTTTCATTAGTGCAAATACTACACAATTGACAGTTAAAATCATTCCTGAAATGACCTACTCACACTTCTGGTTTTCTTCTCGTACTTACCAGGGACATTAAGATGCACATCTAAATTTCAAATGAGCCACATACACCATTGCTCCTAAATAAGTGACTGATTTGTTCCTCTCATGTTACATTAATATTAATAATACAGCGTCTTTGGCACTCAGACTTTCCTTCCTGAGTATCTGATAATTGGTTGGAGAGAATCCGTTGAGGGCAAATCTTGTTTAGCTTCCCTGGGCCAGAGAAAGAATGACAAAAAAAAAAAGACAAAACATAAAATAAAAAGCTGTAATAAAGCAGAAAACTGAAAGGAAGATGTAATCTTTGGCCAATTTGAAACACAACCTAGACAATCCACAGAGAAAAAGATTAAGTATGACTATGAGTAAGTTACCTAAATACATTACAGTGGGTGAGAGTAAATGGAGTTAGTCTATTGTACATGTTTAATTTCCTATTAGTCTCTGGCGTTTAATACTCCAGCCTGAGTTGGAGCTTCTGTAAATTCAGTTAAATATGGTGCATTGTCTAAACATATCACAGTTCCAATCAGTCACCCTGGCCACTGATAAGAAGTCTATTGCATTATTGAATCTACAAAAGGAAGGCTCTGCAGGCTCAAAGATAACAGCTAGTTATTTCACTTTAAGTATGAAAAAATACGCCGGCTCGCCTGTGCTGCCACTGTGCTGACATTCATTACAGGCTGCCATTTGTTTTATTATGTGCCTGACTTGATTGGTTTGGTTTTTGGATACATTGTACATCCCCCAGCTTAGGCTCTGGTTTGTAAACGGTGAAAGAAAGAGTCCTCCGTTGTTACGCGAGACATCGCTCATTTTGGAAAGTGATTTAATCGGTACAGTTGACTTTCTCTATATGTACATGAGTGACATGATTATTTCTGCAGGATCTTCATTTTTTTCACTTGACATCGTCTAGGTAGGAGAATGGCACAATGTGATACACAATTCATATGTGAAGGATTATGGTCAAACGCATGGAAATGGGTAAACGAAGACATCCTCGTGTTGTATTAGACATCTTTAATAGATAGGAGAAAGGAAATGCTGAGCAGAACAAGCTGGGCCCCCTATTAATACAGCATGCCCTCCTGCTTTATAACATTTGAATCAAGACTTTTTACAGTAATACCTTCCTATATTTGTATTTGTACTGCAGTTTTTGCTGTTAATTGTTTTATTTATTTTTTTCTACCAGTTATTGCTGCTGTTTGGTAAAAATAAATAAATAAAGCATATGGGAATAAATTAGCAATTTTAAGGAGGGCTGAAAAAAGTGACATTTGGTTTTCTGCATTTCCTATAACTTACTGTAGTATTAGCATTGTGTTGGCAAGTTAACAATTAGTGTAAGGTAAGGTAGGGCATGTAAATGTGACAAAATCACCCCCACAGAACACAGTGTTGATTAACAAGTTGTTACATCTAATTCTACAGTATTTTAGCATATTTAAACTACAAGGGCCATTAATTAACCAACAATTGGCTTACATGAATGCTGGTAAACTCATTTGGAATATGTTCTTTAGTGTAAATGTATTAAGGTGAAAGTATATTTTCCCTAGGTGCAAAAGTTTGCAGTTTGATCAGTAATTATATAGATTACTTTATGCACTTGATAATTGGATTTGTTTGTGTTTTTCGCAACCATTTTTCTCCATTTATTATGGGGTTCAACAAATGACAATTTTGCTTTTATGACTGTAATATAACTAATAAACATATAGAACATGATAAACAATTTGATAAAGCTTGTAAAGGACCCGTTAGATTATTACTGCATGGGGTTTATGCCGTCAGCGTAGTTTAAAAACCTCTCTTTCATTGGGGGTTATTCATTGAACTGCAATAGTGCCAATTGGGGAACAATTGCACGGAAACTCCCATTGACTTCATTAGGAGTTTCCATGCTGTGATGCCCCAATTAATTGTTGTTATGAAGATAATGACTCTTAAAAGTATACCGTGTACATCATTTTGCCACTGATAAAATTCTCCCACAGTGCGTGTAATCTATTGTATAATATAAATGTTTTCATTTTTGAAAAATTATGTCATAAAATGTATTAATCTTCACTGAAACCAGCAAACGTTAGTGCAATTATATGGATTATACAAGATAATGTGTTTAATTGTGTGAATTGGCTCAATGACTGTATTACTGGAATATTGCTTAAAAATAGAAACCATGCAAAGTAAACAAAATTTCTATGTAAACTTGAAATGTAAAATGGGTGAGAGGTCAAAATGTTGATTTAAATCAATATTTTCATTATAATAATAACATAATAGGTCTTACTTGTCCAGGATATAGAGCTGTAATGAAATGTAGCCAATAGAGATAATTATATTAAGCATAATTCTGTACTCTCACGCCTTTGTTGAAATAGTACATTTGTGTTCAAACAGATAGCATTAATGCTTGATAAAAGGTGACATCAATAAAAAATGTTTAAGGAATTGTGTGCCAGGAATTTCACCTTCAGTAGTGTATTCACACCCATTTAGCTTACAACCACATTCAATAAAGTAAGCATTAAAGCATAGATAATGAAGTGTTAAATGTTATTCATTTAAATTGGTGTCAGTACATTGGTAACTGTGCATTCAAAAATGTTCACCAGGTTGAATAGGGACCTTCTTTGAGTATCTGAAACTGTATACAGTATATGATAAGGATGTAGGATATCCAAAAGAAAGATCCAATGTTGGGAACTAAAGTTACAACCATAAGTCTTGTTATTTTGCCCTTCCTAGAACTAACATTTGAGCAGTTACTATTGATCGTCTGTATGACAAGTCTGGCTGGCACTCTGAATACGCTTCTCTGAAGTGGTTGTACAAAGTATCTGTCACGTAAGTTGCTAGGTGCAACAACTTGCTAGCTAAAGTTGCATATATAAAATGGTACAACATGGTCATTCTCTTGTACTCATTACAATGACAGCTGTAACAAAGACAAGTTAATGTTACGAAGGTCAACAGTGACTTACATGTTTGATATTCAGGTTCCACATCAAGGAAAACATTACTGTAGAAATGAAAATGCTCTTGGATTACTTAAAATGATGTCATACATATGTATTCGGTATCTGGTTATTGCTGAGGTTATGTGCGATTAGTTAAGTTGGAGTTCCCTCAAGAATACCACAAGCGTGCTTGTCAGTCACTGCCTTTCCCCGGTCAGATTCCTTCACAGTTTCGGTTTTCTTAACAGAAGTGGTTAATGTATGCTTTCCTAATCCCTCGCCAGCAGCCGCGCACCTCCCAGCCTTACCAGTTTAATTAACACTGAAATTCTCATATTATTTTGGTGTGCTGATTACAGACAGAGTCTAAGTGGAAGCCAGTTTAGGATCCCATGAGATTTCAGTTTTCACAATGCAGAGGATTCTTCCCCCCCCCCCCCCCATTCTCCAGATAAGCAGCAGGCCTCAGCTAGATTTCATTACTATCACGCACTCTTCATGGTCATCTTTTAATATTTGAAAGGATCATTTGTTAACTGGAAATGGTCAATTTTTTTTTTCTTCCTCTCAAGCTTTTGAAATATAATTTTCAATTTTTAATTTGATTCATTTAGATGAAATCATTAATCAGGGTTGAAACTGAGTTAATTTTCTGGAAAATAAATGAGGTTGTTGGAGTGAACATTATTAAGTGGGTTCTTTGTAAGAAAAGGATAATAGCTGGAAAATGGAACTATAGCAGTTAGGTTCTTGGGAAAAAATGATGGTTTTAATAAACTGTCGTAATTTATTTTCAAGAGGAAATAGAACTAGACACTTTTAGAATTAATGATACCTAAATTAAATTCAGAAGACCAAACAAAACAATGTATTAAGAAAGATACCAGCTTAAAATACGTTCAAGCCACACATAGTTTTTATAACATAAAATCTTTGGCGTTCCAGATTTGTAATAAAACTTCTACATGTGTTTTAATAAAAGAAAATGGAATACAAATTGATATATAGCACAACCCATTTTATAAGCATTCAATATTTATTCTTATACAAGGCATGTAGTCAACATATAGTGACTGACCACTGATTGAATTACATTGAATTACATTTTTCTGCAGTCTTACCCCGGTTTAGAAAACAGATTGACCAATTCAACTTTAACTTTCCAATCTCTGAATGCTGCTATTATAACCACCCTCTGCTGCTATTATATCCACCTTATAAGTACCTAGCATCTTATTAAAAACGTTTTTATCTTCTTCCATAGTAATCCCAAGTTTAATAAGACGTTTTGTTCCAAGTTATCTCTTTGAATTAAATATGTATAGCTGGAGAAACAAAAGGGTGGTTCCCAGCACTCACTGACGAGTGGAAAGAAAACATAAAAGTGGATCTGCCAAAAGTAATCAATTTAATGTGAGGTTGGAGCGAAAAAAAAGCATAAAGTATATAACTTGAAAAATGCTAAACACAAAAGCAGCACATTGTACTATAGGAGTTCTCAGGGAAGGGTAAACACACGGGGACAGGGAAAGCAAGCAAGAGGGAAACAAGGGATATCCACACACGGAGGTGGGGGAGGGGGGAAAGGTAGGTGGGAAAAAGTCAAACAGGGAAAATAGGGTGCAACGTTTCAGGGTAATGAACCCTTCCTCTGTCCCGTTCCCAAAGGTTAAAAAGACCTATGGTACTTCCCTATACCCTGTGTACACAAGTAAATCCCAATTCTAAATAAAGTACAAGCAATTTCCAACTAGAGTGGCTAAAGAACCATTAAGTAAAGAAGAAAGTGAAAAGTCCAGCACAATAGAGCACAATAAAGCGCAAAGTTCATATAAAGCTCAGAGGGAGATAATATGGAGTATACAGGCATACCCGCATTAACGTACGCAATGGGTCCAGAGCATGTATGTAAAGTGAAAATGTACTTAAAGTGAAGCACTACCTTTTTTCCACTTATCGATGCATGTACTGTACTGCAATCGTCATATACGTGCATAACTGATGGAAATAACGCATTTGTAACAGGCTCTATAGTCTCCCCGCTTGCGCACAGCTTCGGTACAGGTAGGGAGCTGGTACTGCTGTTCAGAACGTGCTGACAGGCGCATGCGCGAGCTGCCGTTTGCCTATTGGGCGATATGTACTTACTCGTGAGTGTACTTAAAGTGAGTGTCCTTAAACCGGGGTATGCCTGTACTGCTCTAGGTTAGGCCGTGGTCTTCCTCTCTGAATCTCTTGCTGCTGGCATCAGAAAATATTTTCTATAAATATGTACAGCCTTTCCACACTTTGTGCGTAGTCAATACTGTTAGAACACTATTATTAGGTTAGAATTTAGCACAATCAGAAGAAACATTGGTATTCGCACTTATTTTACATGGTGGCACCTGCCATTGCGGCACATTCTAAAGGGGTAATAGTAATTCATTGCCAGTCATTTCGAAGAGTGTGATACTTTTCAAAGCACTCCTCTAAACACAGACTACCTCCAGTTGGGCACTGGGGGCAATAAGATCTAGAGTATCTCCTTATACCGGGCTGGCCAACGCCAGTCCTCAAGGGCCACTAACAGTTCAGGTTTTAAGGATATCCCTGCTTCAGCATAGGTGTCTCAATCAGAGGCTCAATCAGGGACAGCTACCTGTGCTGAAGCAGGGATATCCCTAATACCTGCCCTAGTGGTGGCCCTTGATGACTGGAGTTGACCACCTCTGTCTTATACCCTTTTTTTCAGAACAAACCCTGCAGCATTTTTGTGCATACAGTAGGGGGTGCGTTTAACAAACCGCTTCCCAGTCACCTCACCCTTAGGGACTTCTGGTATCTCATTAAGTAGGGTAGAAAATAGTTCTAGTAGGTATTTCAAGAATAGTAGCATTGTGTCTGGTTGTGCTGTTCTATGATAAATGGAAGAAATTGTACACTGCCTCCTGTACCATATATAGATATAGCCTGGTTTACTGTTGCTGAAATTGTAGATTGCCCCGTCATCGTAGTGGGAGGCCAATGACTTATTCCCTGCAGCCGGGAGAAGCCGCAGCTGGGATCCTGCAGCTTTCCCGGGCAGAAACAAGGTCGGGTCTGGCTGCATCTGTAAATGACGACTTTCGTGTACAATGCGAAAAGCTTTTCTGGTGGCCTTGCAAGGCTGCAACATAGGGCCTGCCTTGTCTCCACCACCAATATGTTTTGTGTAGATTGCACTGATGGCGATATCAATTCTCACGGATTTACCGTGAGTTACCCACGTTTCTTCCCTCTCTCCCGGCTTCCCCCGAAAGCCATGCAGCTTTCAAGTCCGAGCTGACGGGGCGCCAGCTTCTCTCTGCTCCTTCAGCCATGAATGCTGTTTGTTCTCACAAGAGGGAGCCGAAGAGCCTGCTTCAGGTACTATGACTGTGAGCTCCACCTAAGGCTGCTCTTCTAGTGCTGGCAACGGCGACAGCGATGTCGCGTCAAAACAAATGCATTTTCGCCGTCGTCGGCGCTTATGTGCACGCGACGGAGCGACAGCGCTACCAAAAACCTGGTAGTCAGTGTTATTTGATTTTTTTCAGCGACGGTCTCTCCATGTGGCCAATCAGAGACCTTCTCCGTCCCTCTGCCTTCCCCCTTTATGACATCGCAGGCCTTGTAGCCAGCAACGTCGCCTAAACGTTAAATACAACATTCGCAATGGCGACAGGTGACGTCATCGGTTGTGTTGCCGTGGCCGGCTGTATAAGCGCAGCCTAAGCTCCTCCCTCTTCTTGCCCTGCCCTTGCAGCAAGATACATGTGTGTCAGTGTGTGTATTTTTATTTGATTCATTTATAAAATGTTTTACCAGGAAGTAATACATTGAGAGTTACCTCTCGTTTTCAAGTATGTCCTGGAGCAATGTATGTATGTATGTATGTGTACATATGTATGCATGTAATATGTATCTGTGTATCAGTGTGCTTGTGTGAATCAGTGTGTCTGAATGTATTTTATATGTATTTTATATATGTATATCATATGTGTGTATGTATGAGTGTGCTTGTGTCAATCAGTGTTTGAGTGTGTATCTATATATATATCTATATATCTATATATATATATATATATATCACAACAAGAGAAAAAATATTAGCGCCAACCTATCACTATATAATATCGCTATAAATATATAAGGTGATTGTAAAAATAAAAGTAAAAATAATACAGATAAGAATAAAAAACCTATGCTAAGCACAGTGTGTAGCGCCGGAGCAAGGGGAAGGCGGCGTCCCTCGTGGCTTTCGGTCCCTGCTGGGACATAGAGGGGCCATTGTGGCAAGACACACCGCGGACATCACACCGAAGTCCTCCTCTTTGGGTTCCTGCGTCTGAACGGGCTGAGTTGTACTCAAAAATGCATTTTATTCAGCTCTGTTTGTGAGTGTGTATTTTTATCCCTTATTCCATAAATTTATTGTTATACAATTTTACGCTATGAGTGCGCCTGTTTTTTCTGTGTTTTTGTATATATATATATATATATATATATATACACTGTGCGTGTTTATTACTAGCATGTGTGTATATACTGTTCACGTATTAGTGTGTGCAAGTTTGTACGTGTATCACAGTATGTGTGCATAGTTATTTGTTTGTATCAGTGTATATCTAAGCGTGAGTGCATATGAGTGTGTATAAGAGAGGTCATACATGTGTAAGTGTGCATATGTCTGTGCATTAGTGTCTATTTTTTTTGGTATATATTATAATAGTACCGTGACAGTTTTACTAATGAAAAATAGAAAAACATATATAATCAGTGAGATGCTGAGGTGCGGGCCGCTAGGGCCGTGACTACTAGCCGCGGGGTCAGGGATGTTATTGCTTTCAGGGTGACAGCTCTGTAACATAGTCACATAATGTTCCTATTTCACTGTGTTGTTTAATGGTTTTCGGCCCAGGCCTCTGCTTTGCCCATAGAATTCCGCTCACTCAAGCTCTTGACGCTGAGCAGTAGCCCCTTTTGATTACCGGAGTTGAAAATAAAGTGCTGGCATGAGCTCATTTACAGAGAGTGAAGTTGGCAGCCTTATCAGGAAAGGAGAAGGGATCTCGGAAGATGAAAAGCTATCGCCGTGACAGAAGTCTTTATTAAGTTGGGCAGTAACAGAATGTGGTGTACACAGGATAAAATGACGGCCACTTCAGGCATTTAGTGAAAACTAGAAGAGTAATCATGTTTCACTTTGTTTCTACTCTGGATCTCTTGGTTATACTAGGGAATTTATGGTGGGGTAGTGGAAAGAGTTAGCACCTCTGCAAAGCTATGGTTTAGCGCAAGGGTACTTAACTCCAGTCCTCAAGCACCCCCAACAGGTTTTCAGGATACCCCAGTATCAGCACAGGTGGCTGAATCAGAGGCTCAGTCAAAGACTGAGCCTCTGATTCATCCACCTGTGCTGAAGCAGGGAAATCCTGATAAGCTGTTGGGGGTGCTTGAGGACTGGAGGTGAGTACCCCTAATTTAGAGGACAGCATAATTTAGGAAAAACTGGTGGCCATGTAGTTATTTTCCTTGGCACTGAAGTCATTAGAGACTATAGGAAATGGTACACAAAACAACCACAAATATTTGATCATCTCGCAATGAGCGCTAATGTCATTTCAGAAAATCTCCCAGCTGTGAAGAGTTCATCTGCTTTTCTTCAGGAATCGCACAAGAAAAGCTATAGATGGATAGGTTAATAATTAATAATAACCAGGTACCAATTGTTGTAGACAGGGCTATCATTTCAGCAAGTAGCAAGCGATGCTTTCTAAGGCCACGCCCCCAGTCTCACCTGCAGCACGCGCGCCTGGCGACGCGTGTATAGTTTCAAAGCCGCGATTGGCGGTCTGTAGGGTAGCGCGGGGGCGAGGCCATGACAGGGGGCGCGGGCATAACGGGGCATATCTGCCCTTCTATTGGTGCGCGCCGACCATGTGGTCGCGCACCAATAGCGTCACCAGCATATGCGTCACTGCGTGGCCACACACACACAGCCACTGGCGCCTGCCCCATAGAGGGCAGTGTGCTGTGGTGTGTGCCGCGCGCGCCGCAGCAGCCACTGGGGACATGGCCTTACTGAATTTGCTGATTGTCTACAAATCTAGAATTACGCTCAGAAATCGTTTGTGTACACTATCTAGTTACAGTATTTCAATAATGCCGTTATTTTTGGTGAAAGTTATGTAGAGAACTCTATGAAGAATACTACTCTTTGGTACACCCTCCAAGGACTAGAAACCAGTTAGGGAAGAAAGTCTGGTCCACAAAATGGCATTTTAATGGAAAACTCCCGACATCTATCAGCAAAGACCCAATGAAGTCTATGGGAATTATTCATTAAGCTGCAATAGTGTTGATCAGCGCTATCGCAGTTTAAAAAATAACTACCTATGAGTCCGCGTAGTCTGCAAAATAACAAATGAAATATGATACAGTAATAAAAATCACAGGTTTCTAACACAAAAGTCTGTCACTAAGTCGAAGAGTTGGATAAACTGGAAATGTACAGGCACGCACAATACCTACAAGCTCTAACCCCAACACCCACCACATCATATATACTTGTGTCCAAAAGAGTGCTACTGGGTGTGACCAAATGCATTCAACAAAAGATAAAAGTACTCAATGCTACATCCAATATGACAACAAATATTTAGTTAAATCCTTAACTGTTTATACTTATCAGAAGACAAACTGTTAAATATGTAACTATATATTTTTTGTTATATTGGATCAAGGATTGGCTATTCTTGTCTTCTGTTAGAAACTGGAAATGTTGGTAGAACCGCAGCTGTAATATTCTTGCAAGTGACCAGTCTTACAATCTACTGCAGTAAGACTATTATGTTAATCACCCTAATCATAGTGTAATGCGCCTAGAGGTGGATCACGCCATGTGAGGCGCCATAAAAAGAAATTAATAACAATAATAATCAGAGTCACGTGTGAAGCAATTCTGCCGCTGCTGTGTTTAATGCGGGATACGTTGCACAGAAATGTTAAGACTTCGGAGATAATACACTGCAATGGTTGCCCGGAGCTGGGAATGATCCATTAACAACGTACTATGTACATATATCCGAGTTTGCTCCTAAAGGCTTTTAAGACAAAATATCAAACGGTTACTTGATTATGTGAGTTGAAGCATATATACCGTTGGAGCCTCTTATTGTCGGAAGGGTTGATTTATTTAAGAAGCCTCACTGCAAAAGGGAGCAGAAAACAGCTGCACAGAATGACAATGATTTTAATTCCGATAGTTTGCTGTGATGAATCTGTTGCTCTCATTTGCCCCAGTGTTGCAGCTGGTCATTTGCCCCAGTGTTGCAGCTGGTCATTTGCCCCAGTGTTGCAGCTGGTCATTTGCCCCAGTGTTGCAGCTGGTCATTTGCCCCAGTGTTGCAGCTGGTCATTTGCCCCAGTGTTGCAGCTGGTCATTTGCCCCAGTGTTGCAGCTGGGAGACCTCTGTGAACAGACCCCATTGTACTTATTGACAAATTCCAACAGAACTGTACTTTTAACTCGTTGACATAGGAATGGAGTTCCTGAACTTTGCATTTTGGGGGGTAAGCAGCAATCCCAGGCTGCTCCTTTTTTATCTCCCCCCCATTTCTTTTAGAGGATGGGAAGCAACGGGTCCCCAGGTCTGAACTGCTCTGGTGCACCTCCCCCCAGTTCCTGGGACACTTACCGGCGAACGTACCAGTGTTTAGGTTTCATCCTGCGGCAACAAAATGACCATTCAAATCTGCATCACGTGGGCCAATAAGAAACGACAACGTTAGCTTCCTATTGAATAGCCATTTAAATAAAGAATTCCAGGAGCCACGGTCTCCCGGGAGCGGAGAAGAGTGAGGCTGATCCCCTGCGACCCCCGCCTCGAACCTGTAGTAAAAGAAGGTTAAAAACGCCAGCATGGCTACTGTAAATGTTGCTTTACCATTTTAGATCTAACGCTTTACACCGTTAAAAAGAGGATTTTCAAACCCGACTTGGCAGGTGAAACCCGTTCAGCGCCGGGACCCGAGTGATATGTTTAAACAGTGACCTGTGAATACGGGAACATTTCTTCGTTTAGCCAGACGACGTCTCCGGTATCATTGAAGCACCATCAAACATTCGCTGCAATGCAAAGCAAAGCAGACCGATCTGACACCAAGTTTTGAACAGTTTTCCATAGAACAATAGACCCACCTCTTCATTTAATTGAAAGTGTAGAAGCCGTGTCTTATAAATGCCCACGTCAGGAAGAGCTGCGCAGTAATTGATTTGGCTCATTCCATTTTTTATGCAATTAACAATAAAGCAGAACATCACACACCAAAGAGCAGAGACGTGACAATGGGACGGAAGACAATGGGTTCAATGCCACTTACATAAATTCAGACTGGCACGTTAAATGTTAGTCACATTAAACCCATTGTGAAAAATTAACTTATTACACTACAAACAAAGGCTCGTTGTGATGAGCTGTTCCTTATAATGGGAACATGCCCAATTGTTTTACAAAAGTCTCTTTTGCAGAACCAGTCTTCAACTATACACTATAGTGCAGGGGATGCACAACTTCAGTCCCCAAGGGCCCCCAGCAGGTCAGGGTTTAAGGATATCCCTGCTTCAGCACAGGTCACTGATTGAGCCACCTGTGCTGAAGCAGGGATATCCTGAAAAGCTGACCTATTGGTGGCCCTAGAGGACTGGAGTTGCGCATCCCCTGCACTATAGTGTTAAAGATAGTTGACATAAGTTATCTTATTCTATCCACTAAAAGGAAATTAATATAAAAATGTAAGCACTGCTCATTTTCAATTAATGCTTTTATGCCTTGTGTTACCATCACCATTACCCACAGAGCTCTGTTATTGAGTTAACGATGCGCTAATTTAAGTGAATGCATCGTTAAGTGATGACGGGGTATCTTCAACGCTCAATGACGCAGTGTTAAGTGCTGTTTACAGGCGTAATGAGCCCTCACGTTACGGACGTTAGTGCTAATGATATGCAAGTGAGGTGTTCCAAACCAACCACACATATCCACAGACGTCCGTTACATGTTAACGCAGGGATTTCATGAGACGTTAGTTAGGTTCAGAGCTAAACCTGGCCTTACTCACACCCAGACCCTGAAATAGGTCTTCTGCAGGTTGTGTTAGATCACAGTTGGGTATGATTTAACTATCATATTGTTATTTACGGGGTCCCTTCCCTGTCCTGTCTTCTCTTTTTTAAGTTTAATTAAACACATAGGGTCTGGACGGGAGTAACGCTGCCTTAGGGTAAGGCAGGCTTAACACCATGTTACTTGAAGCTAACGCACGGCAGTGCTAACTTAACATGTCGATAAGCCTGTGCTAATGAGATCGCTAACGGCCATTGTTTTTGCATATAATTAGCTTTGTGAAGTCGCGTTAACCTCAGGAAACATAACATCCACTATGGGATTTTGATAACCGGACGCTATGAGCTCTGACTCCGAGTTAACGGAGCTTAGGTTCTGGCCTAAGAAGCAGATTAGTTCACTGCAAGACCAAATAAATAATATAAAAAAAAGTGTTTCATTTTAAAGCAGAATTCAGTTGGCTGAGTTAAAGATACTGTATGACATCGCAACTGCACCATCCTGGCAAACAACAGCTATGGGAACTGCCTCCCTATGACGCAAATTAAAATAGAAGGTCCTTCTCTTCTACACAGATCATATTCTCTGCTCCTAAAAGAGCGGAAGATGTGATCTCTCCTAGAAAACTAGCAAAACAGTGATGACTTCTCCTGTGCAGTACCTCACAAGCCATTAGACTTTTTTTTTTAAGGCTCCCATTCCTATACTTGAAAGAGAAGGAGCGGCTCAGTAAGGAAAGACACTGACTCAATTGTTCACTGGTTCAATTCCCGGTGTCAGCTCCGTGTGACTTTATCACTTTATCTCCCTGTGCCTCAGGCACCAAAACATAAATTGTAAGCTCTACGGGGCAGGGACTGTGCCTGTAACAATCCTATGTGCTGCGTACCGCGCACTATACTGTAATTATGAAGCGCTCTGAGTCCCAATGGGAGAGAACGTGCTATATGAAATTAAGTTATTATTATCTTGTATTGAAATACTAGAAATGTGTTTTGATAAGATCAATTTATAAGTTATAAGTTATATCTTGTAAAATATATGTATATAACAATGTATATTGTTTTCGGGACAATTTAAGTTAAACTTGCCTTCTGAATATAAACGTCAAAGCCATAATTAAAAAAAAACCTATATCTCAGGAACAGTGAGCCCCTAAGGTTGATATTAAATCATATGGACCCCACAATTGAGGGAATGTTAAAAAAAAAAAAAAAAAGATGACACTGTGGCTTCCTATTGGTCGGAGTGATGCAGGAAATTTAAGCAGCCATTTTATGTCCCCTGGAGTGGACTGAAACACTGTACCTTTGCCAATAAGTACTAGGGGAACTAGGGGTCCCCCACAGCTAAAAATAGCGTGGTTCAACTACGAGGACCTCCGGTTCTCATACTTTAAATAAAAATGGGGTGGTAAAAAAAAAACAATTGCGCAGCCAGAATTGCTGATTTCATTCAAAAGACTTCTACAAAACCTAAAAGTAATGCAAAACCACACGCACCAAAATCATTCTAAACAAACGCTATACCGTACGCTGCTGTTGAAATGTAAATTAGAAAGTGACCAGATGGGGTTTATACCTAACGCGTAAACCACATTTATTATTTTAGCTCCACCCCATTATTCTTGGCAAAGTATGTCATTTGCCTTGTAATGATAAAACAGTAGAGGTCTGAAATATGGAGCTTAATTATGGTTCACTGGAGCAGTTAATTACAGTTCAATATATCCTGATTCTATGTGTGTTACAGCCTCAGATTATAGACTGCCCTCTTACAGTGATAAATAAGGGAGTGTAGATCACTGAGCCTGTGATGGTTGTGTCCCCAATTTTAATCATATGTCCATGCAGCATCATGTTACTTTTCCATAGTCTTTGGGCAGGAACATCTACCACAGATGCAAACATAAATGTTCCTGGCTTTTGCAGGAGACTCTTAATCCCTTTGTAGCCACAGGGGTCTGCAGTGTAATGTTCGCCTTAAACTCATTCATTGATGTAGCAGAGACATATAACGCTGCAAAAAGAGTTAATTTGACATGTCTTTATCCACATATTAGAACAGCCACCATGGTTAGTCTTAAGACAACGGCTGCTTTAGTCGGCTAGAAAAAAAGGCGGCTTATTGAGTGCTTGATTCATAAAGGAATCTGCCTTCATAAAATCACTCAGCTGCTGTGCATCTTTCACAAGGGATTTAGGGTATATATATTGAACATTGAATTGGAAAACAACTGTAGTTGAATTACATTACAATGCAGTGATATATGATCAGCGAGGCAGGGGATTCTTCCCCACAGGTTAGGGAGGTTGTAAACAGAGAAGACTCAAAAGAAGACAGCCAGTCAAATTACAGAATGCTGGAAAGGTCAACACACTACATATACCAAGCTGCTATTATTTACAGGATATATGGGACATTGCATGGGTGATGTATTTTTTTTTACGGTGATTGTAAGAGCAGCTCACAGAGGATGTTCATCCAGAGCTATTTGTATTTAAAGGAGATTCTTTCAACTCAGATGGGGTCTTCTAAAAAGATCATGTTATCAATGTAGCAAGAGATAACACGGAGACGCGGAAATGCATTTGCACTGATAAATATATCTTCATTATTTACGGCCGCGTACATGTTACAGGATGTGTATTGTTGTTTTTTTTTTTTTTTGGTCACCATAAGCAATACTATCAGATACCCAAACAATTGAGCAGTAAAATAATTACGTGATATATAAAAGGTAAGAGGACAAAGCATAAGCAATGCAACCCCGAGGAGAAAAAAAACAAGACGCACAAATAGAAGACTAAGATTGGCTCCTGAAAAAAAGCTACAGGACGTATTTCATAATAAAGAGATACTTTCCCCTGTGGTATTGTCCCAGATCTGATTAAAATACAATTCGAGGGCATTTCATGGCAGGTATTGATATAGAAACAATCACAATTTCAGAAGGTAATTATTATGTGGAATATTCCATTGACCTGAAATAGGTTCAAAACACATTAACCTGCTATAAGAATAAGCACGCGGTAATTTTATTTGTTAGCAGCAACATACAGTACATGATCAATGTTTATTTTTTTTTGCGCTGATGTAGGTACATTGGCTATGTGGGCTGACCACTGTAACAGTGTACATAGGACTTAGATAACCTGATTTAAGCAGTGCTAACAGTAATACGATATCACTAATACACCTTCCATTAATCATAAAAGTATTAGCTTGGGAACAGATGCAGGAGGTGTAAGGCGATAGAATGTCATTTCAGGCGCTGTGATGGTATTACAAAAGAAATGGACTGACCTAGTAAAACTACCTCTCTATGGTCTGAAAATGCACTGATGGCTGTATTTAGTTACCGCAAGGCTAGTGCATGGGATCATCCGTTTATATATTACACCATCATCAGCTTTAAAAGGCGCGAGGAGCTTCCTTTACATCTCGCTACACATTAGCACTGGAGCACAAAGACTGCGTGGTTTAGCAGTGATCTTTTTAAAAATAAAAAAACATACAGTATGGTTAAACATAAAATATAGAAAAATGTATTAATTGTATCTTGTATCTATTTTGATAGAAGGCAGAAAGAAGAGCTGTGTGTGATTCCACCAACTTATACACACAATGCAATTTAAGCAAATATTCATGTTTTAATGAGGATTCAAAATAGAACAAGAATAGGAAACGGAGATGTGAATTGGGCTCCTTGCAATACTTTGGGTTTTTTTCTGTTGCTAATATCAGCGGAATGAGGAAGTAGAAAAAAGCCTCAGTTTTAGAGACTCTTTGGTCAGTTGAAGATCTCTGCTCAGTTTTAAAATGAAGCAACCAGCAATTGCAAAACAGGACTGAAAATGATGTGTGCAACACCTCAATCCCCTTCCCCCCCCCCGGCTAAGGAAAAAAGGTCCACACCCAAATAAACAGTCCCACAGTCCCGTGTGTGTATAAAAGTTGATGCCCAGCGGTTTACCTTATCAGGGTGCTGAGTGTTCTGTGCAGGCTCTGGATGACGAGTGATAAAATGAAAGGGCGCCAGAAACTTTTGATGCACTTTATTAAACAGCAACGTCTTCCTTGGGATGCTCACACAGCATTCCCCAAAGAGGCGCATACTTCAGGTTACAACAGGACTGGTTTTCGGGATGTTATTAGACCCCTGCCCTCAGGTTTCCTCACACCATGAGGTTTGCAGATGAGGTTTTTCAGGCCTTTCTCCACTGCCTAGGGCAGAACTAGAACCCTGCCTCCTGTAATTCCCTCCAGTCCCACCCAGGGCTGCTTCATAAACCCCGCAGTAAGGAATCTACTCCCTGCTGTGGTAGAATAACTCTAAAGTGCCGTATCTCTAGGGCCCCCAAACTGGGAAACTTGCCCTATTCTGAAACCAACAATAAGATTGTTCCCCTTTTTTACAGGCTACGTGAGCATGGAGACCCCCCACCCTCTGCTTCCTCCTGGGATCTAAATGTAACAGGTGCCCCCCCAGCCTCTGGAGATGTCACTGTTACCTGTACTCTCGCTGTGCTGTACTTGTGATGCTTACAGGATTGCTGAGTGTCTGCTGATGTTAGTGGGGAAGACAGGACAGGCTTTCAGGATATTCTCAGCTTTCTTTGTGCAGCAACTCCATTTCCAGCAGGCCCCAGCAGAGCTGTGTGAAAACCCTCTTTCACTCCCCCTGTTAAATTGCAGCCACAGGCAGGAGTATAAAATCAGCAACTGGTCTTTATTCTTCATAGTACATTTGTACACAGCATACAATAGGTATGCTCTTCTTTGGGTCCCTGGACTCAACCCCCAGGGCTTGAAGCCCCAAAGGTCTATCCTTTGCTCCCCTACTTCCTGGTTGAGTAAGGGGTAGTATCCAACTCCCTTGCGGGAGGGGAAGGAAGGTGGCCAGAGCCCTGGGTCCACACTTCCAACAACAACTACATTTGGATCTACAGTCCCATTTGTACCCAGGGGGAGGGTCCTAGGTCTGAGCCCCTGATAGGGCAGCACACAGGGCTTAGGCCCACCCCCCTGTCACTCAAGGGAGTTGTTTACTGCTGTAGCAGCAAGGGCATAGATTTAACCCTAACACTGTTTGCACTGGTACCAGGGCTTATGTGTTAGGTAGGCAGATTAGTAGCCAAGATGACACATGGCTTCATGAAGAAAAAGGCTAAACCCTGCCTTTTATAACCTTTGCCCCCCTCTTCAGTTACTGAGCAGATTAAAGGGTGTGTTTACTTTACACAGAGCTATCCCCTACACAGTGACTCTTTTAGCAACTTCCAGAAGTAAGGTGGCTATGCTCCAGACCTTTAAACTGATACATTATAAATAAGTTACATGGAATATGCAACATCAGGCCCGCACATTAACCCATTAACTCCCTGTAGGTACCAGGACTCACTAAAAACTTTAGTATACCCCCAAGGGTGCTGCTACATGTGGTTATCCCTGTTTTTCAGCTGAGACCTACCTGCCTGGTGGTTTGACAGAGCAAAACTTAATTTGTTTGCATTCCACTAGTCTCCTGCAGAGCTCTAAATATTTATTTATAAAATGTTTAGCCAGACAACAATACATTGAGAGTTACCTCTCGTCTTCAAGTATTATGCTTATATCATGAATCATACAATGCATTGTTACCATTTCATTGCTTTGCTATCTACTTGAAATTCACTGCTTATCTTACTCAAGATAACAGTATGTGATGCCCATATCACAAAAACTCACTGATCAACGTGCAGTGCACAGAAAGACCCAACACGCTATTAAACCATCTAAACAAAGTGGGTTTCAGATCATCAGGAACAATGACAAAGTGCCGGAGTCACCTTTCATTGGATAGCTCTGTCAGGGTATGGAAAACTAAAGCAAGACGCTGCTAAGCCAGTGGCCCCCAGTACAGTTGCTTCATCTTTCTTTAGTTTCCCATCGCTTGTTAATTGTGGAACTTGTACTTACAGAGCTATCCAACGAAAGGCGACTCTGGCACTTTGTCATTGTTCCTGATGATCTGAAACCCACTTTGTGTAGATGGTTTAATAGCGTGTTGGGTCTTGCTGTGCACTGCACGTTGATCAGTGAGTTTTTGTGATATACATCACATACTGTTATCTTGAGTAAGATAAGCAATGAGATGGTAACAATGTATTATATGATTCATGATATAAGCATAATATTGCAGCATCAATCTTAAAAATGACAAATGCCAAACACTTTTTAAACTTACGAAATCAACAGAAAATACTGTGATTTCATGATTAGGAAAGGAAAAATGTACAATGTAGTTTGCATTTTAAGGAAAGGAATTGGCACTTACATTTATTGTAGTAATATACTATCATTGGTTAGAATTGTGACCACAAATAATACTGTACATAGTTGTTGATCCTGTGTTACATCTTGTTTTTTTATAGAGGGTACCTCCAAATACACAAGATTTGTTGCCATAGTTGTCTTTAATGTCTCAACCCTGGGCTTTTCCTTTTACACCTTCAGCTACAGCAGATAACTCAATGGGTTGTTCTGATTTTGCGCGTCTTAAACCCATCGTTCCAAAAGCCAGGTAAAATGTCATATTACGACTCATACCTCCAAGTGTGCAGAGAGGAGAGAGAGAAAACCACGCCTACATTGTATGTAGTTGTGCTAATTATGATCCGGAACTCTGCACCTCTAGCCTTTTACACTGTTCAGTAGGTATACAGTTACTGTATGTGTTTCTCAAATAGACATCGTAAGTCGAGGAGTTAGCATGTTTTGCAACATATTGAGGAAGTTATTAAAGAAGACGTAGATCAAACCATGCTTCAGTGTCTCCCAGTGACGTGAGTTAAGACAACATTTCATTCTTCATGTATCCGATAGCAATTGACCTTTAAGGAATAAAGAGTGGCTGGACCTGTGTGTGTGAGAAGATAGCGCCTACCTGGATTTTTCATAATAAGTATAAGGCAGAACAACCAGAAATAACAGCGTCACAGATTTCTTCTTGTAGAACACAATAATAAACACAGCCTTGAATAGCCAGAATGGTCCAACCATAATCTTTAAAGTGGAACAACACTGACATATTTGTTATATGAATGAAGTCCTGATGATAGTGGAGGTTAAACAGGGAACCTTCTGTGTGGAGATCTGCTGAGAGTAAGGCTGCGTCCCCAGTACGTTCTACGGCGTGCGCTGTGCGAACAAGCACCGCCCCCCAATCAGGTTGGGCACACTATGCACCTTGGCGCGCCAGCTGCACTCTACTACAAGTTTTTGTAAAGACAGGAAAACTGTCTTTACAACTTGCGACAGAGGGCTGGCCATGCCCCCGCCAGCTGTACAGCCAATGAGGGCAAACCAGCCGCGTGAGGTCATGACCACGCCCCTGCAAAACACCCGCCACGCCCCCCCATCACAATCTCCTTCATCCCACCTGAGGACCGCAGATCGCATTTTGCAGACTGGGACCACGGCCTAAAAACAGAGATGGAAAAAACACCCCGAAGATACGGTGCACCACCAGTTAAATGAAATACTGAAAGGGTGAACTCCAATAAAAAAGTTTATTAGGTCATGTTCAGATAAGAAGGTACAAAAACGAGAAAAACACCTACGCGTTTCACGCCATGGGTGCTTTATCAAGGTACTGGATAACACAAAATAGCACACTCAATGCAGAAAAGAACCCTGACCAGTAACCGAGTGGCCTTTATTCTATAAACTGCGATAGTGCCGATCTGGTGCTATTGCATGGAGAGGCCTATTGAAGTTAATGGAGCTTTGTGTGGGGTTATCACAGTATATAGAGAAGGAGCCAATGGGGCGCTTTTTCATGGCATTACCCAGAATTCTCACATGAATTTTATTTACCGTGTGACACATGGGAATCACAGAAATTAAGCAGTTTGCTAAACTGCACGCACATGTTTCATTATTCCCGTGGACCTTTGAAGGGTTTTTTCTTACTCTTCTACCCACCATAACCTTTTTGGTTGTATGTTGTAGACACAGTATTATAAAGAACGGTACATATTGTTTGCCTGATAAAAGCAATCTCCACTTACACTGAACTGCAGCTGCATCCAAATAGTATGTTTTGCCCGAAACACAAATAGCTTGATAGAAAGCTGTCTATTTTACTAGTATAGAGGTTACATACTTGTAGTGTGTACATTTATTCATCTTAATTAGTGTTTATAAACCCAAATCATAGTGTGAGTTTATCCTTTTTCTAATGACCATTTACTATTCCAGTGAGTGAAAATTCAACATTTTGTGAATTATGCACAAACTGAGGGAAACAAAAGATCACACTTTGCTCAAGTTATTTATGCAGCAATAACATAGTATAGTGAAGGTAGTGTAAAATGCCATAGTGTGTTAAATGCAAACAATGTCCTATTTAAATTATAGTCTCAATATGTTATACAATGCATACACACTCAAATTGGTATATACAGGTGCGCCGACGAGTATTCTAAAACTTGCCTATAACTTGCCTTGGAAAATCTGGGGCTATCACCAACAAGATCCAGGTACATGCTGGGTACATGCTGCATACATTTCAGTGACATTTCTGTAGAGACCAATGGCCCATCGGATTAACAGCAGGGGTCCCTGGCAGTCCCATTCAAACTGAATGGGACTGCCAGGGACCCCTGCTGTGTTAATCCGATGGGCCATTAGTCTGTCTGCAGAAATGTCACTGAAATGTTGCAGCATGTACCCAGCATGTACCTGGGTCTTGTTGGTGATTGCCCCAGATTTGTTTAGAATACTCATCGGCACTACAATAAGATAAAAGTATTTGATGAGACTGATAAATACATTGGAGAAAGGTGTCTTTCAAGTGATATCCTACAGTAGTGCAAAATGTCTTTTGTGCACTGCTGCTTTAAAAATTCATTTACAGCATGGTCCATCCTGTTGACATATAGAGGCTGCACAGAATTACTATTTAGGAGCAGGGAACAAGGAGTAACATGCTTACAAGGGATGTCTTACATCTAGAAAAAGGGTTACCATCTCGGAAGAGATTAACTGTATCAGAGAGATGTTCCCTGCTGTCATTTTTGGCTTCCTCTTGCATTGTTAGGATGAGTGAGCTCTTTATTAAACCATCTTATGTTACTCTATGTTTCAGGCTGTAGCAAGGCTCAGAACTGATATCAGTTTCTGGTGTGGACTTGTTTAAGGCAAAGTCATGAAATACTTTTGTCACTTCTAAGGCAGCAGCGGTGTAATTTATTTAGTCAAATACATATATGGACTGATACCTTTCCTCTGTAAGATAATGAATGTAAGTATATAGCATATTTAGTGAATTATAAAAGATAATCTCATTGGTATAGTACTATTTCCTTAAATTCCCCTCTAGTATACAGAGTGCAGATTGTGCATTCTCTTGTTTGTCATCGGTGTCAGAGCCTGTCCACTCCAAGCATTAACACAGCAAACTACAGTACTGTATATTGCAACCTTTCTATACCTTGATAGTTGGCAATGACATTGCTGTGTTAACCCCTTTTCAACTGGAGGTGCTAACAATACACTGCAGGTACTGTACCTTCATCACTAGCAACAGAGAGATTACAGCACCTTCGGTGACGGAAAATCGAGTGATTCCATGGTGCAGACCCTTACAGTAGCAAATGGGTAAATTCCTTTAGTGACAGTAACGGTATGTACAGTACCTTTAACCTCTTCATTGTTGCATAAAATGAGGTTGGAATTCCCAACAGCTTTCTCCTTTATTTTCCCTAAGATCTGCATCTTGAGGAGTAATAAAAGGCTCACTACTTGTCAGGATCAGTTTATAGATAGCTGTTTAGAAATAATGAGGTATTGGATATTGTAAGGCTCAAGGCTGTCTGGCTAGATTCATTTATTCCCTTCCACCCTTTGCCAGAATCAGATAGAAGACATTGAATTATAAGATGTCACTTCTGCAAAATGACAGAATTTATGCGTGATGTACATGTGTCATATAACAGCTTCCACCTTATTAATAATATCTCCGATTAACATGTGATATGAACACATTATGGTACTTTTTATTACTGTATATCGCCTCTTATGGGATCACCATACAAGTTACCGACAGACAATGTTTTACATGAACTTTCAAGATATATGTTACCTCTGATCAAATACTTTTTTTCTGATCAGAGATTTTTTTTCCCCAGCAGAATATTTACTGCTGCGACACACTTTATTCGAGCAAATACCCAGTATGTACCTGGCAGATACCTGGAATGCGCCGCTCCTCACCTCAGACAAGCCCCGTTGCGTTTGCCTTCCCAGCCATGGTTCATGCCTGGCTGACGGGCGGCTGATCTGTTAAACGATAATGATTAGGATTTAATAGGCTGCAATGCTTCGCGTGTCTACCAGATGGCATAAATTCATGAATTGTAATGCAGTATATATATATATATACTGTGCAGTATTGCAGCCAGCGGGAATAAAATGCTTCAATCCCTGCCGGGAAAATAACGCAATGCACTCGGGCAGAAAACAGTCACAAACCTCAATACACCCGAGTATACCCGAATTCGTGGGACTAACCGAGCTCGAATAAAGTGTGTCGCCAGTGTAAGGATACTGGACACCTAACAAGCTCCTATTGAACCCCCAAAATAACCACAACATATATATAAGCCATGACATGCCATGCCATGCCATGCTCAGTAGCACTCCTCTGTGACACTCATATGCTTATATATATGTTGTAGTTATTTTGGGGGTTCAATAGGAGCTTGTTAGGTGTCCAGTATGTTTTACAATTGTTGTTCAGCTAGTCATGGCTGATTGGAGGGTGGCAACCTCCTACCTAATTGTAGCTCACCCCCTCCCACATTTAAATGGTTAAGGGCTCACTCCATAGCATCTTCCACTCAGGGGAACTTGCGTGCTTGCAGTATGGTTGTGACAACTCTAATACAGAGTGCTTTTCCTGGTAATGTACAGGTTAATAAAAGCTTCAATCAGACTTAGAACTTTGCAACTAATATTGACAGATTTACTATAAATCATTCTTCCTGTTATTACACAGGTTATTAAGAATTTATATTAGCGTTAGGGACCCCTGAATTGTGGTCTGCCGTGCAGTTCGCTCAGGGGCTTACAACAATTTTGGCCAAAAATGTTAAACTAAAAGACCATTTTACTTAATAGATATTTATACATATATATTTAGGCACTGTACCGTGTATGAGTTTCACTGGATGTGCTATAACTGAGCTTTGTCTGTGTTTTATGTTCTGTCTCTGGTTTTGAATATTTAAGGATAAAAGAAACTCATAACCCTCAAAAATAATAATTAAAGAAAAAAACTGTAACACAACGAAAAGTTTCAATATTGTTATTAAGTTTATATTATTATCATCCTTGTGTATTGACACCTTTTTTCATTTTTTGGAAACTTTTTTTTTTTAGCAGGGGTGGCTAGTATTGTAATGAGGCACAACAGTATCTAAAAGTGGTCACACTACTTCAGTGCAGAATAATAGCAAAATAGTGTGTGTGTGTGGCACATAACATCACAATTTAGGAGGCCCTCCCTTAGTAACTGGATAATTAACCACTATTTTCAAGGGTATGAACAGCCAATGTTGCTGAAGTCTAATATATATGAATGCTGTTGAATATACTGACAAGCATATAATAATAATAAAATTAATAATAACATGTTCTTGTATAGCGCTGCTAGTTGTACGCAGCGCTTTACAGAGACATTTTGCAGGCACAGGTCCCTGCCCTGTGGAGCTTACAATCTGTTTTGTTTTTTTTTGGTGCCTGAGGCACAGGGAGATAAAGTGACTTGCCCAAGGTCACAAGGAGCCGACTCTGTTAATTGCACCAGGCTCCCCTGCAACAATCTCAGTGTCAGTCAGTGTCTTTACTCACTGAGCCACTCCTAAGCTTAATAAAGGTATTTTAATTTGTCTTGTTTACATTTTATGATGCATTTTGCCTCTTGAAACAAGAATGGAGGAAAAGAAGACATGTTCATTTCGTAGTGATGGTCTTGTTAACTCTCTTACTTTGAATGCTGGTTGAGTGATGGTTCTGATGAAGGATATTACATTGAATTCCAGGGTAGACTTATTTATGAAAAACAAAGCCGAGTGATTAATATTTTCCCAGTGATCCCTTGGAATGCATAGATCTATCCATAGTAGCCACAAACTTCCCAAGGTGGCCAGGGATTTGTCTAGCAGCCACAATGTGTTTTTATCAGCGGTTGTTTGGGATACATTGTCTCACAAGATAAACCACCTCAGGTTGTTCTTCTTTATCAAAATATTAACAATAATCTATAATAATAAAATAGCCGGTATCTGTCTTTCAGAGCCATAGCTCCAAAACCATGAAACCTAGATCCCTTATGCATACTAAAGGGACAATAGGGTTGTGCACCTGGGAGCTATTTTTTCTGGAATGTTTTTTTCTCCTATTTTTAACTGCTCCTCCTCTGATCGGTTGGTCCCTCTCTGTAAGGTCACTGATTGGTCAGTTTCTCGATTAGCCTTTGCTTTGTGATTGGTCGCCGCACTTTTCTGGTGGGCTTCTGGACATTCCATTTGGGGAGAGTGTAGGCCGCAGGGGTGGGGGCGTAAAAGAGATGAGGGTGGGGAAGAGGGGGCATAAGAAAGGGATGGGGGAGAGGTGGAGGTGTACGTGGGGGAGAGGTGGGAGTGCAAAAAAAGGAAGGGGGAGACATGGGGGTGTAACAGTGGGAGGGTTACAGGTGGGGGTGTAGGAACGAGAGGGGGACAGATGGGGGTGTAAATGGGAGGGGGAAGGTGGGGATGTAATTGAGGGAGGGGGAGAGGTGGGTGTGTAAGAGGGGGAGGAAGAGTGAGACAGGGGGAGGAAGTTACAGCAGAGGGGGGAGGGAAATACATGGGGGAAGGGAGAGGATGAGAGGGGGAGTGAGAGGTGGATGCGTAAGAGGGGGAGGGGGAGATATGGTTGGTGTAAGAGAGTAAGGTCACTGATGGGGTGTGAGTGTCACTGAGGGGGAAGGTCACCGAGGGTGTGTGTCAGTGAAGAGAGTGGATGTCACTATAATTTGGGGTTGGCGTCTCAGTGACTGGGGGTTACAGGTGCAGCCTCACTCACTGCAAGGTGGACTTATTGATCGGGTTAAATTGGGCGCCATTATCGATTGAGTCACAGTTTCAAGTCTGCAATGAAAAAGATGACTCCAGAGTACTGCAACCCGCACGAAGCCAGGTACTTTAGCTAGTGTTTTATAAAGATAACATTGCATACATATAACATACAGTGAGCATTTAATGCATTTGATATAAAAAAACACACGTGTTTTTTCTGTTTGAAAGTCTGCGTTGTTCTGCACAGTTTAGGCACAGTACTTGTATGGCCCTCCAAAAACTAAAAGGGATTCAAATGATGCTTCCTTGTGATTATTTACTGTAACAGCTTTTTTAGCCACAGAACAAAATACAGAAATGTAGAACATTTTTACTGTATCAAGCCAACAGCAATAAATAAGATTCCCTTTCTACCCCATCACCTGGGTACTAAGTGAATGTGTTAAACGGATTCTATTTCTGTAATAAAGTCTTTACCTCTCTGCGGTGATTGAGCTGTAAAGAGGATTCCAGTAGGTGTAACAGCTTGTTGCATTTCTTATTCCCTCTGCATTTAAAAAGGTTTCTCCTTCTTTCAGAGCTGTTTTTCTAGGTGCCCTTAATATTTCTGTTGTGTTATTTGAACGGAAAGTGTTGGGATAGTTATAGATGATTCGCTTCATGTACTAAATATTTGGCTTTATAGCGCTAAAGAGCAAGAAAGCGTTGGTGTGAGTAATGGCTTTTATCTTGTTTGATGATATGGGACTTCGTTTTCAGCAAAATGCAAGTGTCTAATGGACTGGCTCTACCATACCCTATATGTGGATGCGGCTTCAGTTTCACCTGAGCTTGCCACTTTTGCCCCAGATCTGCAGTAAATTGATTACAGTAGCTCTCAGACAAGTCACATTATCTGATGTCAATGTGGCACTATAAAAGGATGCCACATTTGTTGAATAAATAATTTTCCATGGCAGGATTATAAATAGAAAGTCAATGTACAATTACACGTAGCCTTAAATTAACCAAATGTGTATTACAGCAGCCTGAACACTTAATAACCGGAATATAATCTATTTAGGAAATACCCCGTGGATCTGGTCCCAAACGATAGAAGTCCTATACTTCTGGTTTCACATGCAAAGAGTGGTCAGCTCAGTTGTAGAAAAAAAGACCTCTCCATGAAAAATACCGGTATTGGGAACCAGCAACTGCAAAGAGAATAGCAAGTGTGAAAGAGAGGAGGAATGGGCAGCCTAGTTGGGGAGATAAAATGCATAATCTAATGCACACAGAACATGATTGATAGGGTGGGACACAGAATGAGAGTCAGGACAGTGCAAAGGATAATGTTACCCATTTGATGGCAGAGTATGAGTTGAATAGACAGGAAGCTTTAATGGTAGGTGCTTACCCTGTAAGATTATGTGCTGCATATTGTCAGTGCCAAAATATTTCTGGATTAAAGCAACAGTACCCCTTCCCCTCTCTCCCCCCCCCCCATTTTAATATGTACAGCATGTGACAATGTATAATTCGCCATTCTTACATGGCAATCGTTTGATGTTCCTACTATAAATCTATAACATTCCTGATTGTGTACCTAACATAATGGCTAACTTTCAGTTTCAATCAATCTTTCCGTTAGTGTAACTCAGCAGCTACAATGTATCCTGATATTTACCAAGGCAACATTGACTATTGTTACAGTTTGTAGCTCAAACTGCCTGGAACATTGGTAACAAGTGATCACAAACAGGAAAGTGTTGCAAAGATCTTGCACTGCTTGGGAGATGGGCTAAAACCTGCTATAGAAAGCAAAAGATGCTTTAAAACTCATTAAAGATGGCATTAAGAGTTGAATAATAATAATAATAAAAACTCACTGTTATCTAATACTACAAAACTGATTTACTTAACACACACACACACACACATAAATATTCTGCTTTAATGTCAATTTGCTGATCTGATTTGTTCAGAAGATATAGCTATTTAAAATGTAGTAATAATATAATACTGAAAAACATTGTCCATTATAAAATGAATGTTTCCTTCTTTCCCATTCACACGTATAACCAATAGTAACACATATAATAACAGTAATATTCAAAGGGTTTGTTTAAATCACTTCCAGACCATGCTTAGTTCTGGGTTTTTATTATTCCTCACTGGCTGGCTCAATATAAAAAGTTAAACATTAAAAAAAACAACAGAGTTTTTATCAGACATTATCCATCTTAAGCTCTTCTGCACTTTATATTCAGTGAGCTGTATTTATGCACAGATCCTTGTGTGAAGTAGAGGTAAATACAATGATTGATTACAACAGATTTATATTATTTAAATTTAGACTGCAGTCCCATTACTATTTGATTAAACACACTGCTTTTCTGTGCTATCCATCTTTTGCATCCATGAAATCAGCCACCAAACAGGCGGGATGATGGCACCTGAATTATGCAGAGTTCATTTTCTGCTCATTGCTATTAAAATGCTGGGCAGCCTTTCATAGTTCTACTTTTCATCTAGTGATTTGCTGCAAATATCCCCTTTGGATCTCTTCTAGCAAAGGAACATTTCATGTCTGCTTTTAAATGTATTGTGGAATCTCAGATTAGTCATTGACCTCTTCAGTGGTCGATCCGCCTGCAACAATTTACAGTTAGACATACACAGTCTCAGCTCAAACCCCAGTCCCACAGTATTATATCATTATATATTTAATTGGGGCAACTGGAGATCTATTCGGAGAGTGACCTCAAATATAGGACTGTAAACAAAGAAGCCCCAATGCACATCCAATATCACACATTATTTGATTCATTTATTCATGTTTTATCTTCTCATAAGTGTGGGTCATTTAGTTCAATCTTTTGGCCAAAACATGTTTAAGCCTGCAACCACGTCATGGCATAAACCCTATCAGCAGCTACCAATGTTATATCAGATACCCATGTTATATCTTTGTGTTTCCTCCACTGCTTAGTGAAAAGAGGCAAGAAAGTGATAATATAGTCAATAGCCCGTGACGCGTGATGTGTGCAGTGCCCGAGTGGTTAGAATTTAGAAGCCCTATATGTGCTATGTGTGAGGTACACTGCAGCTAAAACTGGTTAAAAAACACATGTGCCATAAGATTTTTTTATTTACAGTACAATGTGTTGCAATGCCTTCCAACACTGACAGCACTGAACATTACAGACTGCAAAACAATGATTTATTAGTGAATATTAGAATATCCCAAATGTTTCAATGATAGCGTGTAATGGGGAGGACCACTGGCCTCTGCTGTGTGGAGATGAAAACCCACGTTTGTTTTTTGTGACGTTTGCAAAAAACAATTCAATGTTCTATAGGTCTTTGGTACTATCAAGGGGACATCCATCAGTATGCTGGTGGTAAGGAGAAAATCAACACATAGTTAGGTAAAGAGATGCTTCAAGGTACAAGATTTTAGGATGACTCCACTCAAGTCATCTCTTCATGCACAACACTAAGACTTAATGCTTTCCTTTAAACTTCTTCTTCCAAAGTACCATATAGTGCCAAGTGCCTTTACTTCTACAGACATACCACTCGTCCTTCCTTGTTGTCCATTTATACATACCTGAAGAAGAGACCTGAATTGTCCTATGAGCTTTGCCATACACTAACCATTAGTGCAGTGAATCTATTGTATGATCCTGACACACTGTTATACTGAATATTGCTGCTTCACACTACAGTACTTAGTGAAGGAGAAACCTGGGTTATTTGGAATGAATGTCTTGCTGTAGTATATGATATACATTTACAATTTCGTATAATTTCTGTTTTTAACCTGGTAAAATGATTCTGTTATTTCAGGGGTGCGTCTAGACAGAGTGCGTGGAGGTCGACAGAAGTACAAGCGCAGGATAGATGCAGAGAACAGCCCATACCTGAATCCTCAGCTTGTCCAACCAGCCAAAAAGCCATGTAAGTATGTCGGTTACGGTGACTGCCTGTGGTAAACCAAGTTATGGACATTATCTCTACTCCAAGCACTGTGCCAAATAACAACATTTCAAATACATTGTTTATTGTCCATCACCTTCATCTATTTGTTCATAAAAGAAATAATGGATATTTACTTTGTCTGTTGTAGTTGCACCTATCTATTTAAAGCAGCTTGTAGCAACATTTAGGCCTATATTGACTAAACAGTGTTATTTTATAAGATGCCTTCTAGCATCAGAGGGTATCTTCTGGCTCGTTCAAGGCCTCAATATTTCATGGGTGTTAACTGTTTCCCTAAAATGAAATATGGTACATTTCATAATGGCACTGGGTACCTCTATAGACTTCCAGTCTTCTCAGACCATGAGTGTTTGTAGATATCACCAGCCCTTTTTCCTAAAAGATTTCTTTTCATGATGAATATATGAATCCCCCACACAGATCTTTGCTAAATAGACCATGTTGAATCTGTGTGATGCTTGTCCTCGATACCATCCAAGCAACAGTAGTGACCTATTGAAGGCTTCGTCCTCAAAGTACTAGTTTCTCTGCTTGTTTTTGTAAAAGTTAGAAGGTTTCAAATGTGGACAAGCTGATCTGGCTCTCTATTTCCAGTCTTATTTTTGAGCCCCTGTTTTCCGAGTTAGAAGAATGATTAGGTGTAGTCCCATTCAGTATGTCTTTCTATGCAGCAGGTTCATTTTCAATGGCAGAGGATGTCCTCACCATGAAACGCTGCTTTCACTCATTTACCGTTGCAATGCATTAAAGGCCCCCTCCAGTAAAATATCCTTTAATGGATACGGACAGTAATAAAGCCTAATTTGGAAGGAATGCCTATTCAGCTATGATTTATACAGAGCAAATATTACCGCTGTTATCTCTCTATTCTGAAGTGCATAAAATGATTCGTGCAATGATCATTAGCTCATTGGAGCTTCTAGTTTCAGATTTCACAAGAAAGTGGTTTTTTGTAGTTTTCACTAACTAAATGAGTTTGACTACTCAACCTCCCAATGAAAATACATTAGGAGCCTCATTAATTTATAACTACAGAAGTGAACACGCTACCTTCCCTTTCTCTGTATTGAACAGGAATACATAAAAAGAAGAAGACAGTTGGTAGATTTTTTTTTTTTAGTAGTCAATTTAGGTAGCCATTAATGCTTTATTAACATATTGTACTAGGCAGTAAATTTTGCAAAATTGGCAATGCATTTGTCACAAGACACGGGCGATATCCCTTCTAGGTAGGTGGAACAGCAGATAAAAGGTGGAACATATGCACTCACTTTCTTGTATCTACTGTAGCTCTAGTGGGAATAAAGCACATATGCTGATAACTGAATGACTCCTCAGTGGATGTCCAGAAGTTTGCTGCACTTTTCATCACTTTAGTGACATCCATCAATTAGAACAGGGAGGCTCAACTTCTGTCCTCAAGACGCCCCAATAGGTTAGGTTTTAAGGATATCCCAGCTTCAGCACAGGTGGCTCAGTCAGTGGCTCAGTTGTAGACTGTGCCACTGATTGAGCCACCTGTGCTGAAGCTGGGGTATCCGTAACACTTGACCTGTTGGTGGGGGACTGGAGTTGAGTCTCCCTGCATCAGAGGAGCTATATTGTAATGAATTACTAGGGTTGTGCGACTGTCACTAACATTAGTTTGTGATTTTTTTTGCGGGCTTCCCTGGCATTTTCATATCCCCCATAAATTCGTTCATTTTTCAAAAAGTCCCAGGAATTTCTAAAATGTCACCAATTTTGACAGAATGTTGTGAAATGACTGGATATTTCACCCAAATGACAGTAAAAGGTAGTATATAAAGAGCCATGTGACCTTGCACATTAAATATTAATACTTGGGGATGTTTTTGCAAAGCGTGACGTTTTTGCTACATTTTTTCACAGAAGGAAACTGCAGATTTTCTGTGGAACCTTGGGATAAGCCTGGGAAGTAACGAGTAAACAGTGGATATTCTCATTTTTTGATAATATTTTTTTGCTATGAGAATTAATTTACTATTATTATTAATAATAATTTCAAAGATTTTAAGAAATCTCATTGTAAAGTTATATATAAAACAGGAAGATAATGTGTATACTACAGTGATAGATACATAGGGGTAAATAATCTCACCTGGACATTTGGGACATTTCAGGATGAAAATCCCCATTGATTTGAATGGGGTTTTTACCCGAAAGCAGATTTCGGGGTATATATACTTTACCCCATTGGGTGGGTTGAATTGTACAGAGTCGTAAGAAATGTTATTGTGCCGTTTTTAAAAGGCAAGTTATAACCAAACTGATTTGCAAAAAAAATACATACATTTTCATGACTTTTATGAGCCAGGAACCTCCAAATTCTCATGAAACGTTTCCCCAAATATGTCACTTTCCAACAAGTAGATAGTATGATGAGTGGTGCTTCACCTACTTACCCTTAGTAGTAAATGTTGATAATATTCAATATAGAGAATACTGTCCTAGTGTCCATAAAGCATGTAGAATAATGTCCAGTAGTATCCAACTTGGGGAGGTCTGGGGACCTAGTGGTGCCCACCTAGCAACCACACAGATAAGTCCCTCTATAAATAAAACCTCCCACAGGATAATGGCCAAAGGTATAACAGTCACTGAGAGGTAAAACAGAGGGGCAAGTGCCCTTTACCTTACAATAGTATCCAGCCAGGACTATCAAGTGGACGCTGTGCTCCTTCTACATCTAACTCTATGTCACTTTCCAAACTGTTTTAGTATATTCATGTGCTCATATGTGCATGAGATAACGCGTGGCTTTTTAAAAACCATGATGTTAACGAGAGTCATCAGCATCTTTCACTAAAGATGTAGCAGTCTGAATTGCACGAAGCAATTACTAAGATAAGTAAAATAAGTATGGCTACAGATTCTCATTGTAGCCAAGAGGGGTCGCTGCTGAGTTCAGTAGAATGAGATGTGTACAGGAAACACCAAATATAACAGACTTTAAACTGTAAGCAAAGGGACATTTTAGCTTTGTCAAAGGAAAAAAACAACCAGTTTTACATAAAATTAAGGCTTAAGTGAACATATGGCATAGTTTCCTTTTGCCTTTCCAAAAAACATTACGCTGATTATACCTTCAATTGTCCAATCTGGCATCCGCTACTCAGTTTGAATAAGCTGTTCCACCCTTCTGTAAATACATTTTAGGGCGGCATTAAGCAGATTTGATGCATTATAATGAAAACTTTCAGATAATACTATAAAATGTAATAAACCATAATGCTTAATTTCATTAGAGGTTTAATTTCACTGGATTTCATGATGCAGAGATTACCCGCTTTGAATTTATTTACTTTTGTCATTGTTGACAGTGTCACTTACAAAATGCTATTAAACGAGATGTAGGTTAACAGCCGTCTGATGCCTCTATTCTGCAACTCGAGATTATGGTGGAGTCGTGTGTTACAATACCCTTTAAGAAGATAACTACACCAATTTCAGTAAGCCCCATTTGTCGAAGATAAACCAACCTCTTCTGAAATCATTACTCACTGACTAGAGGCTTTCTGTGTTAATTTAGCCTTGCTCGTCTAATTAGCTGGTTTTTGTTTAGCGCTAAGCATTTAGAAAGTGTAATTTTCCAAAGCTGTCAAAACAAAAACAAAACAAACAAAAAAAAGGGTTTGATGAACAGTGACATTATTTTGCGCTGCTGTTTCAGAGCTTGGGCCTCGGATATTTTCCAGACCCTGGCGCCCAAAAGAGGAGCAGCAGAAAATTGGGTCTTATTGATTCCAATTAGGGAAGCATTAAATAAGATTTACCTGGAAACAGTGCTTATGGCTATTCAATGTCCTCAGCGCTGGGGGTTTTCAGAGCACGCAGAAGATTTCCTCATCCTTTTAAAGAAGAACGCTTGGGTTCATTTGCATTTTGTTTGCAGAGAAATAGGAAGGGTTAGGGTGCCTGACTTGTACAGACCTTGCTGATCTGTGTGTCCGCTACATTTTAATGGAGCATCCCAGTGTCCTGCCTAAAGGTTTTGTTATGTTGTCAGAATAATACCAGCTGAAAAATATGTGAAGCAGAAGTGGAAATGTGCAGTATTCTTGGTTATTTTTCTTAAAACAAGAAGATTTGGTAAAACAATTTTAAAAAAAAGAGCTTTTCTACTTATCTTGTTGCAGCGAGAGGAAATGATGCTGTGCAATTCTCTTGAATTCTCATGTTAATTATTTTATTGATTACATTGATTTAATTGTAATTAAAATAAACACTGAACACTGGGGGCTATTTAGAGATTGTTGTGTAGATGCAGCACTAATGTTATTTAGGATGCAAAATGGTATAGTAAATGTTCACTGTTGGTTCCCTCTTGCATCCGAGCGGAACTGTGGATTTCAAATAAACCTCATTGTCTTATACAGTTATCACGGATTTATCCTGGTTTGTTCCAGAAAAAAAATCTCTCGTTACAAGTTTGATTATTTTTAAGCTCAACTTAACAATAAATGTCCAGAATCGCTTTGTGAGCTGCCTAATTCTTTCATTCTCTTCTTTCCTGTCCCAAAAAAATGAGGATTTATTACAATTTGCAGGTTCCACTCCATTATCTGTCTGCACTTTGATCTATTTATTTTTAGAAACCATATTAGCAAAATAAATTAAATATTAGAACACAAACCATCAATTAAAAAAGCAGTGACACTTATTCGGTAACTTTTACTTAAAATGTTATATATATATATATATATATATATATATATATATATATATATATATATATATATATACATACATACATACATACATATATATATATATATATATATATAAATATATTTATATATATACACATACACACACAAGCTATTAAGAATAGACAATGTATCAAGTCCACGTTCCTAGGCTCAAATATCAGAATTACAATCAATTTGTGTTAATAGGGGTAAAAATGCCTGCTGCATCTGTGTGAACAGGAAGGAGGGGGCTTGTGACAGGTTTCTTTTCAAAGCAATATGTTGCAGTTACCTCTTGCAGAAAAAAGATTAGTATAATGTTAATTATGATTTAAGCGGATTGCAGTGCTTTTTTATATCATATTTTCTAATGTGCCGAGGGGATCATTGTGGACTTTAATCTCAAAAATTGCAATTTCTGTTATTGATTTTCACATTGATTAAAAAAAAAAGGTATCAAAACTTGCACATATGTATGGGTCCTAAAAATTTCATTGTGCTCAATACAAACCTGCACAGCAAATAGAGAAATAAAATTGCATCCATATTCACCATTGACTAAATTCTCATCTAGGTTCTTTAAAACTTTTTTTGGGGTAAAGGAACCATATAATTACAGTATATAGTGAATTTATGCTGGGCCTCAACCCTCTCTAATAGCGCGTCTGAGATCAGATACATTGTAAGGAACCTGAACCCTCTCTAATAGCGTGTCTGAGATCAGATGCATTGTAAGGAACCCCAACCCTCTCTAATAGCGAGTCTGAGATCAGATGCATTGTAAGGAACCCCAACCCTCTCTAATAGCGTGTCTGTGATCAGATGCATTGTAAGGAACCCCAACCCTCTCTAATAGCGCGTCTGATATCAGATGCATTGTAAGGAACCCCAACCCTCTCTAATATCGCGTCTGATATCAGATTCATTGTAAGGAACCCTTACCCTCTCTAATAGCGTGTCTGATATCAGATGCATTGTAAGGAACCCCAACCCTCTCTAATAGTGCGTCTGGGATTAGATGCATTGTAAGGAACCCCAACCCTCTCTAATAGCGCGTCTGATATCAGATGCATTGTAAGGAACCCCTACCCTCTCTAATAGCGTGTCTGTGATCAGATGCATTGCAAATTCTTCTGTATTTGGTACAATTTTCAAATTACCTGAAAATTACAGGGAACCCTTTAGGGATGTCTGGGGGAACCCAAGAGTTCCTAGGAAACACAGTGGAAAAACACTGTTATAGATTCTAAAACATGGGTGAGAAATAGTGGGGTTGATATACTGTATCAGCGTTTTCCTAGACAGTGGCATCATTTTAGTGGGGCATTTATTCTGAATCCGACAGGCATCATTTCACCTCTCATTAGTGTCAAAACATCCGCTAGGTTTGAGGTGGCGTAAACGGCACTGGCCATCTACATCAAAGGCAGGCGAGCGACCTTTTCCTAAACTTACTGCAAACGCTTCCGACAGTGGCGTCCTGGATCGGAAAAGGTCTTTATCCTTTGTGGTTGTTGACGAGGGACTCCCAGTGTGCAAGCACAGGACATGTATTTCAACGTTTGTATTTATTTCATTGCATCAAACATGATATGCACTTTTATGGGATAAGCAGTTGATGTCACATCAAACAATAAGATGACTCTTGCGTAAAAATGATACCGTGTACAAATCTATACATGATCTATCTCAGTTATTTTTTAACCATAAAGCAAATCGAAGAAATGGTAATATTTGGATAATTTAGGTGATGATAAACCTTGGTTGTCAGAGCGATACATTGTAACGTGTTCATTCAGGAAGCGCATTTCTAACTTATCATTTTATGATGTATGAGAGGTTCTCAAAATATAATGATACATAGATGATTGCTATATTTTTGGAAATGAAGAGATACTGCTATTGATCCTGCAGTGCTGTGGTCTATTCTTTCAGATAACAAGATTGTCTCACATTTGCTGGTGGCTGAACCGGAGAAGATCTATGCCATGCCAGACCCCACTGTTCCCGATAGTGACATCAAAGCCCTCACTACCCTTTGTGACCTGGCTGACAGAGAATTGGTTGTAATCATCGGATGGGCTAAGCATATTCCAGGTATGAAAGACAACTAAATGGAACAATACATTGCTGCTAATCTTATGTTCTTTTTTTTTCACATAAAAAGAAGAAATTAATTATAGTTTTCACTGCAGCAACTTCAGTGCTGTCGCAGAAACTTAAACTAGTGTGCATTTTCTCAGTACATTTTGTCATGAAAAATAAACATTTTTAACATCCTTCTACACAATTTTAAATCACTATTTTATGTGTGTAGCCACTTCGAAATTATCAATAATTTATCAAATGAAGAGGGGTCATGTATCCATATCCTAGCAATGACACGCTGGCATGCTAAAGCTATGTTGGGTACATTCATTGGGCCTGGTGTTAGTGAAACAGTTGTTGCAAAAAGACATAAAAGAAAAGATTAAAACTGAGCCAAATTCAGTTATGTGCAAGGGGCAGACTTTAGCTCATTTTCAGATCATTATGCATGTATGTGCAATTTTGAACTTGTTTTGCAATCAAAAACTATAGCATAATCCTTTTTAAAATGCCCCCCCTGTGATCACTTGAAAAAGAAAATTGAGTTGTCACTGTATATAATCCTCGATGTTGTAAGATTTCTGTGTATAGAAGATGATATGTTGGAAAAGTAGAAAGCTGGTATGACCGAGGCGTAAAAGCAACCAGGTTGAACGCCCAAGAGCAGATTCATATGACACTGATAAAGTCACTTTATCCACCTGTACCAGCATCAGTTCAAAGCTCTTCAGAACAGTGTCCATTTCACCTCCAAATTCCACTATCAGGATTGTATAAGAATACATTTTTTTATGAATAAAATAGCTTAAAAAACTTCTACTCTGTGTAATCCAGTAGACACTCATCTATCTTTCATTGCACAAAGTCCATGGTTATTCTATCCATTACCTAATTGTACTTAGCCCATTTAAATTACTCTCATGCTTAATCCCTTTGCTACTTCTACAACATAAGACACATATTTTTGAGGCTATATATTGTAATCCCATCTGGCAGCCAATGAAAAAAGACAAACATTTTGATAAACTAAGGCCTAGAAGCCTGCATACTGAATGCACAGAGGTTACCAACCCCATGTTAGCGGCTTGCTTTAGGCTCTCTATTAAACAACGTTGTGCACTTGTGTAGTGCAGTAACATTTCACATGCAGCTCCAAAACTTTAGGAATTCACATTATACTGCAAATCTATCAGCTCCATTGTTTCACTCCTCTAAAGCAATCATGAGGGAGTTGAGGAAATAAAAGGTTTATTGGGATTTGTGAGGAGGAACATGCTTTCTAGAATGGTACTATCACTCATCTGGCCAGTGACACCATAAATATTTCTTCAGTGCATGCGCTAATGCAAATGAGTAGCCATACAGGACAGCTATGGGATTATGGAATAATAGGGTGCTGGGAATATACAACTGGTCCCATTTTGGGTTGTGTTTAGTAATGTCAAACTTTTTATGCAGATTTAAGAATGATGTCTTTAAATTTATTGAGACCGTATCAATAAAGTGCCAAGAGTCCTCAATATAGTCCGGGAATCACTCAGTTCTAAAAATGGGTATTGGAGCTCGATCCCAGCCAATTGACATGAATGTCCGTTAACGTGAGACGAGCTCTGATATCCCTTATTGGAGCTTAGTAAACCTCACCCATAGCTATAAAGTGTATGTATCATCTGATGCACACGTGGCAGCATGATAAATAACATCCCTACTTTGTATTATTGTCGTCTAAATCAGGGATGCTCAACTCCAGTCCTCAAGACCTCCCACCAGGTCAGGTTTTAAGGATATCCCAGCTTCAGCACAGGTGGCTCAAAGCCACTGATTGGGCCATCTGTGCTGAAGCTGGGATATCCTAAAAAGCTGACCTGTTGGGAGGTCTTGAGGACTGGAGTTGTCTCGATAAATTCAGGTTACACTTAAGAGATTAATTATGCTGATGTAAAACATGGATAGATAGAAAATAATAATCTAGAAAGGCATACAAAGAAGAAAAGTCAATAACATATCCTTAAACATGATAGTACTATCGTTTGTCAGGGATAATACTATTGATTTTTGGCCTGTAGTATTATCAATTTACCTACTTTTGTATTCCACGTGCAAAAACCCTCCTCACAAACATAGAGTTTAACATATGACATAAAATGCATAGGTCAAGAACTTTGTATTTCTCAGCTGTAATTCCATCTCATGGTGACATGTTGGAAACTGACAGACCTACGTACAGTATATGTGTCTATAGTATTTGAACAAAGGTGTAGATCCTGGTTGCACAAAGTGTGTACAGTAGTGTGGTCTCATCTTTTTCGTGCTGGTGCTGCCTGGAGAAGATGGCAGGGGACCTCCCCACTGCCTCAGGAGTGATATACAGAAGGAATTGTTGCAACTCCGCTACACTCACCTGAGTGCATCAGGAATATAACAATTATTTTTGTGTGTGTGTGTGTGTGTATATATATATATATATATATATATATATATATATATATATATATATATATATATATATATATATCTTTTTAAATGTATTTATATAGATATATACAGAAATATACATATATTGAGAGAATGAACTCTACATAGAGGAGATCATGCCTTTCTATTCTACCCCATGTTTATACTTATTATTAATCTGTGTATACCCCACTTAATCCAAGGTGTGATGTTTTTTTATTTTATTTATAAAGCATATCACAGGCATTTACTTTATCCTCATACCATATTTGCATGTAACAACTTTGTTATTAAATTGTCCCATGGATCATCATACTTTATGCAGATACACCATATATGTGAACATCTCACCCCTGTGGCCTTGTCTCCATTCTCCTTCATGACAACGGTTTTAGAATCTGTTTTTTTTTTAATATAAAACGCTGCCCATATTTGCTTCCTTTTAACTCAGGGTATTTGGATGCATCCGTGTTACGCCCTTTTCAGGGCTGGGATAACAGTGCATCACGTAGCGATGCCGTGTCATTATAACTCCAGAATGAAAGCATTTCAAAACTAAGACGCAGAACAATTACTTAATTAGAAAGTACATCAAACTTTTTGGTATCGTTATGGAAAAACACTGAGACACTGGTAAGCAGCAGAAAGTTTTAGCTAGAAACAATCCAATTCATTGTGCACTATCTGAAATATTCAACATCTTAACCAAATAAAATTCAGATGTTAGGCGTTTGCACAGTGAGTGCTTTCAATAGTATGAGCAATGTGTTTCTGCTACACTTAACTTCTTTCTGTCTCCCTAAACTAGTTTGTCTTTATGCTTTGAATGCTACAGTAATTTCTTTAATCAAATTGATGGAAGTCCCTTTCCAAGCCCCAACTGAAACCAATTTATTGGTCATGATACGCCAGCTATGTTGCTAACAGTCGTAACGAACTGTCAGGCAATATTGCAGTGAAGCTAATTTGAAGTCATTAGGTGTGCAGCGTTCGGGCAACAATTTGTTACAGTGGTTAGGAGCGCAGCTGACATTTCTGAATGGCTTTGTTCAGAGCAGTACTAGATGAGCCCAAGCAAATTGTAAACTAATTTAAACATCACTCTGTATTATACCACACCAACTACTTTGTCTTACACTGTTTTCTAATAAAGGACCCAAATTAAGTCAGAGCTGGTTAAATAGGTGAGTTTGAGTTGTATCTTTGGAAGCTACCTACATCAGGCAAATTTAAATGGAGCAATAAAGCTGGAAGTCACACACACTGCGGAGGCCCAGAACCGGCTTTCACTTTGATTAGTACATGCAGTCCTGATTTAAAAAGGCACAAACAAACCAGCTCCAGTAGTGGAAAGGGTTGAAATCAGCATCTCAGGCGTGTGTGCACAGAAAGCCATTAGATTGCTTTGGTTGGTCACAATGGTTTTATTTAAAGGCGGACGCTGCGTCTTGAGCACGTTGCATTAAAAGTAAGAAGATGTATGTTTTCAGACACAGCGTCCAACATAATAAATATTTCTGTCTTTAGACCTCGTGGGCTCTACATTGCAGTACACTTTTCGTGTGCACATTTCTTTGCTAGTATTGATAAGGGTGGATCCTGCAGAAAAGTAGAACTCTTAGGCACTCTAGGGACCTGCAGGACATTTCTTGGCTGAACATAACAGCACAGCTTTTTGAATAGCTATTTCATTTTCTGTTTATGGTATAGTCACTATTACAAACATGCCATGCTACTATGTAGGATTTCAGGAGAGTGGTAAGCCATCTAGAATTCACTTTATTAAATGGAAAAAGAGGCAAAAGAAAGCACAACAAATGTAGAAATGAATAACAAACGACGTTTTTTTTAAATACATTTTATCTGTGCTGGACCCCCTTAGTGCAGGGTTGGGGGGAACAATGCATTGATACATACATTTAAGTCACACAGTCAACAGACTTTTGTTGTCAGCATGGAGAACACCAGCATTTGCCCAGTTTCATGTTCGAGCTACAGTACGTCTCGCTGAATCCAGCTAAGGTCTATCGCAGTGTTTAGTTTATCACTCATATAATGCTGGGCTTCAGAATATGTTTGCCTCATAAAACAAGTAACAGCACCAATAGATTGCTAAGTTCAGTACCTGGGAGGAAGAAATCCTGCCATCCACAGAGTAGCCTTGGAAACGGCTGCTGCCCATTTGACCCCATTTATGTTAAGAGACTAAATAGAAAAAGAGAACAATCCTTTCCTGTGCTTTTCGATAAGGGAAGGTCAGCGATATAATCTGTGCTTTGCACTATTTAGCCACAGATGACAAAAATCAAATTGCAGAGGGGGCTTGACATGCTAAAGGGCAAATGTGACGGGCACTGTCTCTGAGATGCTGGTCTTCTCATGAGTGACGGAGAAGCATGGCTGAGCTGGGCTGACAAAGGGCGAGCTAATGATTGACAATGAAAGATATGTACCCAGGAGTATGTATAAAATCTGCTAAATACAATTGAAATAATAATAATGATATAACTGAGTGATGTTATTTTTTTGTATGGCACTTATACATTAGAGATACTGTACCTGTGGATTTCAGGATGTAGTAACATGTTTTTTCCCCTTATGTATAAATATTTAGTGATACTGGGGGTAACAGCGGCTGAAACCTTTTCATATGAATACTTTTACTTTTTGCAGTGAACAAATCTATACTTATAGGAATTACATAACTCTCTGGGATATTAAAAGCAACTGCTCTCATCCCTATCCTTAATCTTCTGGAGGATATAGAATATCTAGAATAATATGGTTGCATTTTGTACCCTGAAACCAATGGAAATCCGGTTGCATTTTGTATACTGGTAGAAAAACATTGTTATGCTTATCAGACATAACTTTAAATAATATGCAGAAATATATATATATTATAATATTTGAAATGGGCATATATTGTTAGGAATGAAGAAATACATTTCTATCTATTTGTTAAATAGTAGAGTAAATAGTCATATTCACCCTTTATTAACCCGCCGTTCTTTGCAGCACTGTGGTAGGAACCCCAGCTGTGATATTGCTTAAGCTTTCAAACCATGAACAGCTTTGCTACATTATGTCTCGAAATATGGTGTAATGTCCCCTTTTTTCTTCTTCTTCTTCTTCTTCTATGTCCGTTTCAAAATGAAGTTATTGTACGATAAAATCAGGTACATACCGTTCAGGATCTGTTTTACAGAAGGTTATTTTTTTTTTTTCTGAACAGAAAGCACCAAGGGGAAATGTGGAGAGAGAAATACATATACATCTGCCTTTATCAGTAAATAGAATTAGTCTACTAGCATTTATAAATCAAATAAATGGAAAGTATTTTGTTGTGAGGCATGGCCATGCCTTATCATGGGGATGGAAAAGATCACAATAGCATTAGGGAAATGCTTGACTTTAGCTGGAGAAGCGTAAGGACACAAGAACGGATGATGGTGCCCTAATAGCCCTTTTTAAGAATGACAGCACCCCACCATTAGCATCCTTTCATATCCTTGGAAATTGCTCATGCCTCGCTTTTCTGCTTCCTATCTGCCTGAGTCTTTTTTATTTCTCTTTCAATTTTGTCCGCGCTCGGATAAGCGCATGCTAACACAATATGATTGAGCTGTAAAATGGAATGCTGTCGCCTCTAATCACTTTTATGTAGATATGGAGGTACTTCCACACTCCACTTCATTCTCTCTCGCCATTGTTGGCCCTTTCGCGAGAATGGACTGCAGCGTGTTGGAGGCTCAGTCAAAGGTGGGATCTAGGTTTCACAGGGTGTGATAAGAAGATTATCAGCCTAGTGGAGGGATCTGTTGCTGTTATTCGTGTCAGATTAAAATATTTAGATGCAACTTAGTTAGCAGAAAATGCTGAAGGTGCTTAGTCAGTTATTGAAACGGCTTCCTCTCTAGCTATTATGAGCATGCAGTAATCCATACTGGTTGACCTATATATACTGTGTATGTGTGTCAATAGTACACCCAGACTCAATATTTCTTGTTTATTAGGAGTAGCTCTTGCAGGGTTACGGGCTGCAGATGCCTTGCCTGTGCTGGGCCCCATTATCAATTCTTAAAGATTCAGTTCCCCGAAATGAATATTGTATTTGCAGTAACGAGTTCACATAGCCATATAATGCCTTCTTTATCATTTGCAATAGCTTTTTTCATTGAATGGAGGATTTGTTGAGTAGCTACTCAAAGTTAGACTCAATATCTAACTGTAAGCAGCACAATAAGAAAAATCACAAAATATATGCATCTTTCTTACTGCTTGTTAGGGTCTAACCTGCCTTGATCATCATTGAGAGTCCATGCAACATGGGATTTAAATGCATATTTCTCCAAACCTGAATAAAACAGGTGGGTTTTACTGTGAAGCACATGATCAGGATGATAAAACTAATATGTAAACGGAACTGTAAGCTGCAAAGACAAATAGATTTTGTGCCGCACTTTAAACACATTCTACTGGTAGCTGCAGCAGGAAGATCCCGGCAGCCACTGGAAATCTTACAAACTATAATGTAGTTTAGGCTCCTTGTCTGTAGTACGAGTTAGTCATATAGCTTCGGTTCTTGTTACCTCCTGGGTCACCTAGCTATCCAACAGTGTCTGATCGTCACGATTTATTTTACCTAAAGGTGGCAAAACTACCTGGTTTGTACAGTTTTTCAGAAATAGCTCAGGAATAACTGTAGACATCATAAGTACTTGTTAGAATCACCATACTATCTCACGTAATCTTACTCTAGATGAGCCTTTCAGACGTGTGGTAACTTTACACATTGTAAAGCAAATGAAAGTTGTAGCTCCATTTACTCAGCCCATTGTTTGCACAAATTGTATTTGCTAGCCCTTTTTCACCCTGATCACATCCTTCTTTGGAAATCCCCCTGTAAGACGTATTGCTGGCAAATACATTTTTCATAGCTAGTTGCCACCACTGTGAAGAACTGCGTTACCATTTGGATCTGATCACTGCAACTGTGTAGCCAATGTAGCATTCTTTCATACATTGCGTAGAAGATTATTAATAACCCTTAACAAAACTAGTTTATATTATATTGATTATCTTTTGGGGCTTTTGCTATATTTCCAAAGTTGGTAAATATATCTTATTAGAGCAATTGTTTTCCTTACCTTTTCAAGGAGCATCATTTCACATTCTTGCAGCTCTACCCAAAGCCCTTGGGAAATTGAAGGTGGGATAAAGGCCCTCTCATAATCCCTGCTGCCTGGGATAGAACAACATGGATGAAGCTTTAATTCCAGTCTGATAATGTCACTTGTCCACTTTGGAGAGAAAGCCAATAAACAGTCAAGAAGAGATAAAGAGGGCATTGTTGGAGAGGAAATTCTATTCTAGGGTAGTACTTGTAATTGGTTAATGTAATATTGATAATAATCTAATAATGAAGAATATAGTGTTTAGAATGTATGCACATCTATACATAGGATTGGCTAAGTACAATAACTCCCTGTCCCACAGAGTTTATAATCTAACAAGAAGATAATGACCGTGAGTCAATAAGCCACAGGACAAGACGCCCAATCTGACAGTAACTGCCTTTGACTTGAATAGCTGCTTATCACAGATTGGGCACGGTGTCCTGCATCGCGGCTTCATGACTACCAGCCAGTGTGTCTTGCCCAAGGCCACGAGAAGAACTCTCACTGGGATTCAAAGTGGGATCACCTGCTTCCAAGGCAGTGTTACGGTGAATAGCTATTCTTTCATAGCATGTTTTTCAGAGCTAATTTTGGGTGGGATTTCACCTGGGAGGAAGAATACATTAGAACACAGGTGACCAAGTCGATTTCTCTGGGCCACCAACAGGTCACATTTTAAGGATATCCCTGCTTCAGCACAGGTGGCTAAATCAGTGGCTGTGTTGAATTAGGGATACCCATAAAACCTGACCTGTTGGTGGCCCTTCAGGACTCGACTTGGCCACTTTTGCATTGGATATTGTAGATAGAGAGTTACATGGCTGGGTGCTTTCACTTTTCTGTCATTTATGTTGTTTAAAAGCAAAACACCACTAACCACTTTATTACCGGCCCCAAGCAAAGCACAGAAGGGGTTAAAAAAAGTGGCACTGCACTAAATGAAATACAATGTTCTTTAGTGTAGAGGATGATTTGATTGAGGCCAGATCCCAATTTTGAAATGACGTTAACACCATTTCTGTAATGTAAGTGTCTAATTGACATTCAGAAAAATGTACAATGTCCCCTTGTCCTAAATGGAGGACAGGAAACATTAAGCTCTTAAAGATGTGCATAACAGGAAGATAAAGGAACAGAATGTCCTCCGAAATGTTTCCATGCTTGAGAAAATACTAACTAGGCCACTGAAATCAACTCTCCTTGTTTGAGGTGGGGGGGGGGGCGAAAAAAATGTGTGTAGAACATGAATTGAAATGAATCCAAATGGAAAGTGGGCAGTTTCGCCATTAGTTAAAATCTATTGCAGCGCAATGGTTGTACAATCGCAAAAATACTTTTCATGACGACCGAACGAGACGTAAAACCCGCACCATTGTTATTAGAGAAAAGCTGATTTGCTGTGGAATAGATCGCCATTAACTGCCATTCAAATTAATGGCAGGTAGCGCCGATCAAGGTGTGATACCCATTATTGGAGCTTTAGGAATCACACACTACTTCCTTTATATCTTATTCTTTGAACTGTGATTGTGCTGATGGGGTCACAGTTTAAGGAATTACCCCCTATGTCTTTATTTTTACTTTCTGTTTTTCATTCTAACTTTCTATTGTAATTTACACTGTTTTCATCGCTTTACTTTCTCCCATTCTGTATTTTTTCCTCAACTTTCATTGTTTCTTACTTCCTTTCTCTATTGTTTTTTATTACAACAAAAAATAGCTCCCTAAAAATAAAAAGTTATCCTAAAAATAGAGCTCAACCCCCTTATAACGCTGTGCTTGGAGTCAAAAGAATCACATCGCGTTATAAACGGATCGCGTTAGAAATAATGTACAATTGTATGCATTGTGCAATAAAGTATTTAAGATACCAATAATTGTGTTGTATAGTATTCATAAATACGAAAATTGGGAGCCACGCTTGCATCGCGTTATTAGCGGATTCGCGTTGTAACGGATCATGTTATAACGGGGTTGAGCTGTAGTAACAATGAATATACTGGCAACAAAATACTACATTTACGTATGTATTGAGTTACAAAATACCTTTTGCACATGTGTGCCTTTTCACAATTTTTAATCAATAGAAAGATTGTAAATGTGGATTGCATTAGTCTACATTTATGCAAATGGGTCATTTGGGCACCTCTATAAGTGGGAACAAGATATATGTAAAATACAATTACTAAACAAGTGATACTGGTTATCTTTTAAATTTCCATTTATTGACATCTGTGATCCCCAGAAATACAATAACTGTATTTCCAATGTAGCTTTCGCATATTTCGCACCAGGGGAGCCTGGTTCAATTCCCTGTGTCGGCTCCTTGTGACCTTGGGCGAGTTACTTTATCCCCTGGTGCCTCAGGCACCAAAAACCATAGATTGTAAGCTCCATGGGACAGGGACCTGTGCCTGCAAAAGTCTGTGTAAAGCTCTACGTAAAACTAGTAGCGCTATACAAGAACATGCTATTATTATTATATTAGAACTCCATTTCTTTTACCTCTGGGAGATCAGCTGTTCGTGATCGTCTTTGGCTAAGAAGGGGCCAAACTACTTTATTTACTGACAGAACATTAGTTACAGATACAGCGGCCATAATTTTACGAAATCACGTGGTTTATACCTCGGAATACCCATGTCATGGCGCAGGATTTCTTCTAACCGTACGCCTTTAGACGCGAGTGCAGGCGAGTGCATAAAATGGCATTTTAGTGTTCTGGCTTTTAAACACCTTAAATCGACACAGTAGCACAGAAGCACAGTACTGTACACACTACAATTCATTCATTTCATTGCATATAATTGCACACAATCCATAAAATTTTAACAAAGCAACCGCGATAAACACATGCCTGGGGAAATTGGCCGCTTTCATGACACGTGGAGTATAGCAGCGCACACGAAAACGGCGCCGTGATGTCTTAAAATAATGGCCGCTGCATCTGTAGATACAAATTGTAAATAAAAAATTCTAAATAATAGTTGTCCCCACTCACATATCTATCTTAAATCTCTTCGTACTAAACGAGTTAATATTTTACCTACGACTAAGCAAATAAAAATAGCAACTGTGAGCACATTTACATGTCCCAGACAAGTCTGCAACCCTACTTTTGCCCATTATCTCTATACAATGCTTCCATGGCAGCCAGGGATTCTGGGCAATGACAAACTATGATTTAGAAATGTCAGCAATGATGGAGTGAAGGGACATTCCTGTGTTTCCTAAATGTACAGGCCCTAGTGGAGCTCATTGATTCTATCTTGTATCACCATGTGAACCCCCAATGTTCAGTTGTTTCCACCCCTTTCCCCCACTTTATCACTCAGACAATCTCCAAATGAATACATGTCTATCATGGCCTTAGCTTTGACAGTGCATATATTGATTAATAGTTGCCTGAAGCTCCTTTTAGCAAATCAAATTTTCACTTTTAGCAAGGAATTCACCTCAGATTTATTCAGCAAAGTGTAATGCACTAAATTGACTTTGACATTCAGGGGAAATGGTTGCAAAAACATGGAAGAAAAGAAAGGGATATAAATTGTTTGGTAGCTGCAGACTTAGCACACAAGCTGATATCTTTGTATGGAATAGCACAACGGATTTAAAACCTATGCTTGAGAATACAATAATACAGCAATTCTTATTAAAACTGTATTAAAACTGTATTTATGCATATACATACAGTATGTATATATACATATACAATATATAGGAATATTATTTGTGCGATCCCATACAACCCTCTCCTATCCAGCAGATTTGTTGTCAGTATTGTAATCAAGTTGTTTTATTATTCTACCTCTTTAAACAGCCTATTGCTCTAATTAAATTGTGCATTTACTAGTGAGCATGCACTTCTCTGTTTCTCACGCACACACACACACACGCTTTTCAGTAAACCTCTCTTGCTTAATTCATTGTAACACCGCCGGAAGATCAGTGTATCTCAAAAGCTCGCACAAATAAAAGCATTTCCTTAGCCACAGAACAATATTGTCTATTCGTTTTGATTTTATTTATACAGTATATATATAATATATATATATATATATATATATATATATATATATATATATATATATATATATATATATATATATATAACATAGAAAAAGAACAAAAAGCAAATAATTGTCACTGGTGTGGGTGCAGATCCTATAATGAAGAATAAGGAATACGATACCGTTTGGAAACGAAATCAGCAGGCAGCACTCCAGAATTGAACAAACAAGTGTATTGAAAAAATAAACACAAAACCAACGTTTCGGTCCACGAATGGGACCTTTGTCACCCTACCTTATCTACAGTAAATATCTGTTGTTTTTTTTTTGTTTTTTTTTCCTCTCTCTACACTGTTTTAGCCATTGAATCCTTTGTATATCAGTATTGCTTGACCTGTAGAAGAGAGGATAACTCTCGAAAGCTTGTCCTATGACATAAATTGTTAGTCCAATAAAAAAGGTGTCACCTAATACTGAAGAACGCATTTATTCTGCACTATCGCAACTGGACTAACACAACTATTTAGCTGATTTTGGCTACTAGTCTGTCCTCCTCCTGGCAGTAAGTCCTAGTAAAAGCAGGCTTGCCAGGCGTAATCATGGGTTTTCCCCACTTCTATGCAGCCTCAGAGACTCATAGAGCAGGCAGTGCAACCAGGCCTTGTGTCCAATCAAGGGCACAGGGGTGGTGCCTGCTTTGCCTGTACTTATTAATGAGCTGTACTTCCTTAATTTAGTTAGTTGCCTCTATCTTGAGAGAGGCTGTGCAGTGTACAGTGAGAATAAAGTGTTCCAGTTGTTTATTATACCTTCCTGTCTGAGACTGAAATCTATTAGAGGGAAGGCTGAGACGTTCTCCTGCAGGGATTTCACCCCTTATCCCTGGGGTCTGCAAGAGATGGAGGCGCTGTCACTGTGAGTACGAATCAGTTATGCCCCAGAAGCCTGTCCTGACATCACCTACCATCATGCTGGAGACTGAGATCAACTGTGAGCCAGCAGGAATGCACCACACTCCATGTAGCAGCAGTGTAATCTCCCAGAGAGGGGGGACAGGGACATGTGTTACATATATATATATAGAGAGAGATAAATATAGATATATTGTCCTGGAACAGGTTTGTGTTTTTTCTCTGTCTTCAGGCTGCCAGCACTCCTCAACCTAGCTGTTGCAACAATGTTGCGATCCCTTGTGGGTTTCTTGGCTTCAGTCAGTTGCCTTGGCAAACCCCCTGCCATTTTTACCAGGATGGACTGCTCTCCCCCCCCCCCCTTACCTGGTGGTATGGTCCCAGTTAATCAGCCCAGACCAGCATGCTATTTTAGTACCAGTAGCCACCTTGAGCAGTCATCTCTACTATCCTGGTAAAGTTACTGATTTTATACCTATCCCTATATCTTGCACTTAGCCCACTTCCCTCATAGCTCCCCTTCCCCTCCTGTGTCCCAGTGTTCCCTCAGTACTTTCCCCCCCTTTTTATTTGTGTTATTGCCCCAAATCTTGTCCCTACTCATCTATCAGGGTGTGCTTGGGCCAGAATATATATATATATAGAGGTATCAGTACCGTGTTAGCCGAGCTTCAATAATCAAAAAATAAATAGATGATACCGTTCTGTGGCTAACGAAATGCTTTTATTTGTGCGAGCTTTCGAGATACACTGATCTCTTCTTCCGGCGATGTTACAATGAATGAAGCAAGGATAACTTGAAAACAGTGTCTCTTGGAATGTTATCTGTGCTTGTCCTTCCCCCGGTGTGGATGTGTTTTATGACACCTCTAGCCATAAAACACATCCACACCGGGGGAAGGACAAGCACAGATAACATTCCAAGAGACACTGTTTTCAAGTTATCCTTGCTTCATTCATTGTAACATCGCCGGAAGAAGAGATCAGTGTATCTCGAAAGCTGCACAAATAAAAGCATTTAGTTAGCCACAGAACGGTATCATCTATTTATTTTTTGATTTTATATATATATATATATATATATATATATATATATATATATATATGTAACACATGTACCCCCACCCTCTGGGAGATACTGCTCTAGTTACAAGGTGTTGTGGTGCAGCGTACCTGTGAGGGTCCAGGAGAGTTGAGCTGTCTGTGATGGGATGGAGACCAGGACAGGCTTCTGGATTATCTGATGTTCTTTTCTCTAGGTGTTCAGCCTCCAATTTCAGTGGACTCCAGGATTTCTGGAGGCAGTCCCCACTAAAGCAACTCTCATACATTCCTGCCCACAGACTGGAATTCAGGCAGGGGTATAAATGAATGGACTGAAGGGACTTTATTGCATTACTGCAGCAGGTGGTCTTACAGCGGCTTCAGGGGTCTCATGAGGGGCTGACTGGCCTCTCACAACCAGCCGGGAGGAGAGGTCACACGCTTAGACTCCTTAGGAAGGGTGGAAGCAGACTTCTATCTTTTGTTACTGCCTCCCTAAGGAACTAGAAGGGTGGGCAAAAGGTCTGTACCATGATAGGCTGTACACCGACCATAAGTCACCACCTCCTCTGTCACTCATAGATTAGCATGAGGGGGGTCAATTGCCCACATGACTGCCTGTCACAGCCTAGACATGTGACAGGGGGGGGGGGGAAAGAGAGGCAGGGTGGACTAACTATATATATATATATATATATATATATATATATATATATATATATATATATACAAATCATGAATATCTGGCACTCCTGTAGTGATATAATACCTGGTGCTTATGTCAGAAAAAATAATAAAGCATAAATTACCAGCAAAGGTAAGGAGACAACAGCACTCAGAATATATATATATATATATATATATATATATATATAGCAACTGTAAATATTACTGTATGTTCATTTGCATGTCTTAGACAGGTCTGCAACCCTGTCTTTCCCCATTGTCACCCAGCATACAGCACTTCCACTGCAGCAAGGGATTCTGGGAAATGACATGCAAATGAGCACTCAGTGCCACCTTTTGTCTCAAGCTCGTATTACACAAGCCAATCCTCAAGCCAATGCATGCTGTTTTAAACACAGCTTTTAAACAGAGGCTGGGATGAGATGCAAAGCCATTAGACCTACTCACATACATGTTTCAACCTTGATGGGTATCATCAGTGTGAGGCTGGTCTTAATGGCTAGCAGGTTTGAGACTAGACTAGGTAATCACCACTGTCATTAAGGTTATGGTGGGTAAAAAAAGTGACAAAAACCCTCCACAGTAAAGCATAAAGCAACTATATATATATATTTATTTATATATATAATTTATAAATCGTAAAATCAAGTACGTTTCTGCACTTAATACTTAATGTACTTATTAAGGTAAACTTAAGCAGATTATCGGCCTTGTTTCTAAACAAAGTAGGTAAACAATGTAAAATCATAAAATTACATAAGGAATAAAATATTAAGTGTATCTTTTGTATCTCACATATAAAATAACCCACACTATAATAGTCTTTACTGTGTGCAGAAGATTGGATGGTTGTTAGGGATAAAAAGGCTACATTGCTCTTTAATCAGCATTCCACGCTGATCTCCGATCTCTTTCCCACTCCCATTTATTTTACTCCCTTTTCAGGATTCCTTTCCAAGGCTGTCTTAACTTTTAGAATCCAATGCTCCATTCAGGAGCTTGAGGAGATGTAAGCATTTGAAATATTAAGTTAAGGAGGATAACGTGGCGTTATCACTGGAGAACACTAGGCTAAAGGTTTCCATAGTAACCTCAAATGCTAGAGCTGGGCGGCCAACTCCAGTCTTCAAGGGCCACCGACAGGTCAGGTTTTCAGGATATCCCTGCTTCAGCACAGCTGGGCCAGTCAACGACTGGGTCCATGGGTCACTGTAGCCTTCCCTTGAGGACTGGAGTTGACCACTTCGGTGCTAGAGATACATTTTGAAAAAGATCAGGACATGCTCACGGGGAAAGATACTGACATTATATGTGTTAATGTCACATAGGTTTCTGTAGGGGATTGCTGCTTTAAATTCCCATAATACATGAGATCCCACAAACCACAGTTTTAAAGTATAGTACTGAGAAAATATTATGTACGTTTACATAAAGTTACACAACTATTTGGAAGCTGTTTATAACCCAGTTACTTTTTCCATGCCATACCATTTTCAAATGACCAGAAAATTGCAGGGAACCCTTTTGGGATGCCCGGGGAACCCAAGAGTTCCTAGGAACCCTGGTTGAAAAACACTGCCATAGCTGTTTGTTATCTGTATTCCAAAAAAACAATTTGTATTCTGTTCAGTTTCAAATGCATCCATTCGACGTAAATTAGCTTTATGGCTACATGCGTATTGCTTATTAAATATTTGAATGTAGTACTCCCACTGAATTTCCAATTCAGAGCAATACGAACACAGTTTACAATTTGATGTTAGTACTCGGGTACAAAAAGCTAAGCTGGTTTTACATGGATCACGTGGCCCATTGTCCTGGCAATGAGACACTCTCACTCCCCCATTTGTAATAAAAGTGGTGGAAAACTTTGTGTTGAGGAAATAAATCGATTCTCCCAGGGCTGCAAAACCATTATTTAATGTGAGACACATGTACAGAGACACATGCTCGTTTACAGAACATCGCTACTGCACAATCTAGGTAATAATGCACGGAACAGGCAGCAGCTAACATATTCTTTAGGCTTAACAAATATTTGTTGACAGGGCTGGCCTAACAGCTTAGCTTAGGTGGCTGCTTACTGTAGGTGACAGATTTTTTTGAGAGGTGACGTTTAGAATCTGCGTTCATTTGTATCGGTCTGCTTTACCAGTGGCTCATCTCGCCACTGCGTTCCTGCAAGTCCTGAATGGGCCTCTACGTAGAGCTATCCCATCAATGGCAGTATGATCACTGGGGGGGGAGAGGAGGGAGAGCTAAGCACACTGGCAAGACTTCCTCCACTTGCCTGTTAGGTCAAGCAGGAGTGAAACGCTCACAGCCTGATGCCCCAAAGCTATGCTGCTATGCACCTGATCTCTTACTGCCATGATTGTGTTGCTCTGAATAACGCCATCTACTCTGCTGCTCATCACAAAGTGTTTTTTGTGTTCCAGGAGCTACAGGCATTTTTTTTTTGCTATTTGGTGTTAGGCCTACTATGTACACACATAGGGCCCCGCTCAATATGGCGAGAAGTAAGTTAACACACCGTTCATAGTGCAGTAACTGCGATTCACTTGAGCAACACTTAATATACGGTTAGCTTAACCCCATCTCATCGTTTTGAGTGGGGGGCCCTTGAGATGCACAATAGGGCCTTCCGTTTGCTGGTACATGTTAATTCAGATTCCTAGATATACAGTAGTTCTCTCTGTCAGCCCCCGCCCGACAGGGTGTATCACAGTCAGCTCCAATAAAATACATGTAAGTAAAACATTCAAAATGGTAATAAAAAAAGGAAAGGAAAATGTAAGGTTCTTTGTAAAGGGTGGGTGCTTTCAGTGTTAAAAGTCTGTGTATGTCTTGAAATTAAATTTACTTTATGGTAGGCTTCACACCTGCTTAACCTACATTGGAAAAAGGATTAATTACCTGAATAATAATAAAAAAAAAAAAAGGCCCTTTGGCCAGTCAGCACGTTTCTGGCAGGATCAGACAGTGACCCTGGACATATATAGTGTGTCAGGAAAAGGAAGAGCGTTAGGGTCAAAATGGCAATCCACAAATGAGAGTCAGCGTTTCTTAAAAGTCAGGTTTCTCACTGTAATTGTCGACATCCACTGGATTGCTATTAGAAAAAGGTATTAACATAGGTAATAATTAAATGATATATTAGACAGGCATATTTTAGGTATGAAGTATATTCACAAATTGCTAAAAAGGGACTCTCCCACTTTTTTTTTTTTTTTTTTTAAACAACTCATCAATTTAATTCGTTTTCTTAAGATGTTTCAATGGCCACTAAAGAAAAATATTCACATGTTTTTGCTTGTGTAAAAAATACTTTTTTTGCTTTCGTTGGATTTGTTTAACTCTACGCTATCTGTAGGGTTGCCAGGTAGCATCTCCCAAAAAACTGGACACAATGGTGAAAGGTGCGACGCACTGGAGAGACCTCTCACCACTCCATGCTGTTTCCTTCTCTCCTCGGCCCAACCCCCAGGCTCCTGACATCTCATCCTGATTGGCTGCATTACCCAACAGCAGCCAATCAGAAATGGAGGAAGCTGCCCAGCCCCCAACAGCAGCCCTGCTCTCTCCCTGCTCAGGGAAATCCCGCGGCCCTCCCAAGCCGGTCAGGTCACTATGACCAGAGAGATAATACTGGGCAAGTACATGTCCAGTAATTACCTCTAATATTTTACTGGGCAGAGTGTCCAAATACAGGACAGTCCAGTTCAATACTGGACACCTGGCAACCCTATAAAATCTGTCATTTATTGCTCTTCCCCATTGTTTCTGCTGCCATTATTAGCCAAACAAAAGGGAAACAGCCTGGATCAACGGTTTGCCTGTAACTGCCTATGTAAGGTTTATTTGAGTGATGGTACAGCACTTTCAGGAATGTGTCCCACCGAATCTGATGAGATAATTTGACCCCCATTGTATATAGTTTGAAGTATCTGGGAAGCCTATGAGACCGATTCTTTTGATTAGAGCTCAGAACCTTCTCTGAGATATCAAATGGCTTCACTGCTTACTGAATATGGGGCCTTATTCTCCCGACCGGCAATAATATTGTAATGGGAAAATACAAGCCTTAATTAAGTGTGTCTCGTTTGACTTCTGTGGGGTAATTGGTTTTGGGTATAAAGAAGCCTCACTTCAAATGAATCATCATCATCATAATTTATTTTTGAAGTAAATACAGGCCTCCACTTCAGGGTATCGCAATTCTTTACAGTCAGTTGTAGAACAACTAAAATTAAATACAAATATTTTGTTACACAGAATTCAGACAGGAAACATCAGAGTTATAATAATACATTTGTACATTAAAAGAACAAAGGTAATACACATTCAGTTTCCAGACATTTCATGGACAGTTAGAGATATGATTATGGGCAAATGCAACATTTATAGACAGGATTAAATTGTGTTAGAAGAGGTAGGATAGGCCTGTAATGTGTTGTGAGAAGAGATCCTGCCTCAAGGAGCTTACAGTCTATAGGCTGGGTAAGTATAATAATAGGACTTGCTAGACAGAAATATCAGGTCTCGTTCACCTTTCCTTCAGGTTTACCCTGTCTTGACCTCATTTCAGACAGGATTTACCTACAAAGTCTCTCCTCCTTACATATTCCAGAGGATTTGCTTAAATAAGCTGCTGCAGAATTAACCCATATACAAAACATGTTATATGCACTGTGATACACTGTGCCAGCTGGACAATTTGTCACGCATGAAGATAACTGAGATCATCGATAACAGCTTTTATTTAAAATACATAACTTCACTGAACTTTGCACTGCTACATGATTTCAAAATAGGTTTTCATAAACGTACAGGCATTTTTTCTCTAAATAATATGATTTAATCCCATAATACAATGGGAGGGTAAACCACAAGCCCATCAATTTCAAATGTTGGTGACGTTCTGCTAGGGGGCTTCTCTACGTATCACAGCAGAAATACTACCCATCTCTGGCACTGGTCTCTATGTACCCCCGGTGTCAGAAAGCACTAGTACGGTGATATGTGATAATGATATCACAGAACTGTACAGCTGTTGTGGTAAATAGAGATGGGCAAAACTGTCAAAATCTTTTTCGCGGAATTTCCCGAGCTTTCCGTTCGGAATCCGTGCCGCAGTGTAAAATCCGGCGACGGATTCCGCCCGTTTCAATTCGTGCGGATTAATAAAAAAAACATCCATTGGATATGATCGCTGGTGGATTTTACAGATCCAATCCGCGGATTCCCCAAGCTGCTGGTGGATTTTAAGAGTCCAATCCGCGGATCATGCTGAATGCGTGGATTCTTAAAATCCACCAGCGGATTGCAGAGTCCGCGGGTTGGATCGTCAATGAGAAGACAAAATCTGGAAAAGGCAAAATCGCCCATTTTGAGATTGATCCGTGAAAATCCACAGATCTAAGGAGCCAGCCGATTTATGGCGTATCAAAATCCACCAAAACAATGCGCTCATATTTAGTGGTGAACCTATGCAGACGAGAACCCACAAGCACAGACACTACAGTTGCACAAATAATAATTGAGAAACTAATCTTATACTGGCATCATCAATGCGTATTAAGACTCGAGAAAAGGATGTCTGTTGTTAATAAAGAATCCATGTCAACCAAATATCCAATGTAATAATTGAGGTCCTGATGTTCTCAATTGATATGGTTATCATCCGAGGCTTTCATCTCCATAATGTATATTGCTGTATTTAATACGATCAAAAGCTCCATAATGGAATGAAAGTAAATGGTTTTAGTGAGAGAAATATGATATTGCGCTATGTAATGTATATTACAGTGTTATAATTAAATGATAATAATATTAATAATAATAATAATGTGTGTTTTGTGTGACTATAGCGTCAGAGCGTCTCAGTGAGTAAGGACACTGACTGACACTGAGTTTGAAGCAGGGGAACCTGGCTCAATTCCCGGTATCAGCTCCTTGTGACCTTGGGCAAGTCACTTTATCTCCCTGTGCCTCAGGCACCAAAAACATAGATTGTAAGCTCCACGGGGCAGGGACCTGTGCCTGCAAAATGTCTCTGTAAAGCGCTACGTAAAACTAGCAGTGCTATACAAGAATATGCTAGTATTATTATTATTATTATTAATTGCTGCAGAAGCTTGCAATACTGGACTCAATGCTCCTCCAGGCCATGAGGGTGTTAATTCAGAGGCACATCAATAGAGGCATATATATTATTGCAATACAAGGGTTGAAGAGACATGTCAGTATCAGCACCAGTAAAAAAAAAAAAAGGCTATAATCTTCATGTGCATCCATACTAGGCTTGTTATCCTCTTATCAAAGCTCTTTGCATCCCTTTGTTTATTGAAGAAGACAGGAAGACTGTGTAAAGGCTGCTTAGTCAGGGATATCAGCCTTGTTGGCAGGGGAGTGATTGCCAGTTGAAAAACAAGGCATTATTGCTCATTTTTTCCCTCTTATTAGTTTGATTACATTTGCAAATCAAATCAATCCATCAGACATGATCAGGCCTCGTCCGCATTTCAAGGAATAGTAATCTCCGTCTAATAAGATGCAAATGTGTCACATCGGTAAGTAACCAATAAATCACAGTCTTGTCTTTGGCAATCATTAAATATCAGAACCAACAGTCAATTTTTAGTATTTTCAATTTGCGATATGCCGCTGGAATATAAAGATAGATGGACGTAATTACACAAACCAAACACTATTTCAGTTCATTCCAGACAGCAAATTTAGTGGAAGGTATAACTGGCTTGTCATCACACTACATTATTTCTGGCGGTTCATGCAAAGTTCACAGACAAGCCTCAAATGGACATCGCTTTTTTTTTTTTTTGTACTTCCCCTAACTACGTCCCCACTGCGACCCAAACTTTAATAAATGACTTAATTGGGGCATCTTTTTCATCAGTGCCAGGAAGGCATAAAACTAGAAATATAACAGCATTTCAGATAGAAACCACTATATCCCATCACACACACACACACAGCAATTTAAAAAAGTTTTCAAGTGTGGTGAAGCATTTTTTTTCGTACCAAAAGCAGCCTCTTCTCTAATTTGTAGCATTTCTTACAAAGATGATCGGTGTATAACTGAGCATGTTGGAGATTTTTTAATAGACACTATTTTGTAACACTGGGACAGGGGATGGATTGAGCCTTCAACACCTTGCATTAGTATGTACACACCGTAATGACAATAGGCCAAAGTAAATAAAGGACAGGAAAAAAGGGATGCACAAAAAAAGCATGCTGATAAATGCCAGGTAGGTTATGTAAGGGTTCAGTTTGTATCTATTGTAATTGGCTTATTATTTCTTTACAGACAGGTATTATATTGTAGGCTCAGCATAAAAAATGATTTTCTGAAACCTTTTTCCTGCTTGCTCTGACTTATAATAAACCATGTTTGGCACTGGCGAGAAACCTTTAACATACACACTATTACCATCACCTTGGTTTTTAATGTTAATGGCCAACTGAACCCTATTGTATTCATTTCTAGAAAAGGGCAATTCTATTCAACGTCCTGGAGACACGGAGGCCCACTATATTTTATTATTGGTCTATGGCCTAATGCTGAAACACAGCAAATCTAACACCCATTTGGTCAAATCACAGTAAATCAAGGAGGATACATAAGAGCAGATTACAGCCTTGATTCAACTAGATGACTTTAATACAGACCTTTGCTTACCAAAAATAAACCTTTAAATAGATGCCTGCAGTTTTGGAGTTCATTTATCTTAAGTCTGATGCATAAACGAGGATGTAACATATATAAGACCATCAGCGCACACTCCAAAAAAAAATGCAAACAACAAACCTTCGCACATAATAAATTCAGTATTTTTGGCTCATAGTGATAATGGGAACTGTCAGCACAAGCATGTATGAAAAGATGGTATGCAGCATGTAATATCGTTCTATGTCTGTGGAAATGTTATCAAAGGTTGACATAAGGCTTTCATGGCAGTCTCACTGAATGCTGTTACCATACAATCTATGTTACCATACTGATTAAGCTGTACGTGAGGGCACACATCTCAGAGCCAACAATTGGTCCCAATTAAGTAGCAAATTCACAGTGCTACGTATGCATTAATCCTACTAGCTTGGCATAAGATACATAGAAGTAGGTTAACATGTACAAATTACTTAACTGTCCAACAGCTAAAATCAAAAAGAAGAGGGGAAAAAATGGATAAAAGACAAAGATAAAACTAAAGAGACTAGTAGAATAGCCAGGAAGACTATACATGTGAATATTTACATATAAATTGATAAGTGGGGCAATGTTTCGGACCCAATGGCCATTCTTCTGGCCCATTCCCACATACACCAGATATAGTATCATGTGATACTTCCCTAAATTATTATATGAAATTATCCTCTGGCATCTTGTCTGAGTCACACAAAAAACAATATAACAGAATGGAAAAAATAGCACTTAGCACTTAGGGGCCTATTCTCGAAGCTCCGAAGTTGTCATTGCCAAACCGCACAGTTTGACATGTTCACAAGAAGCAGAATGAAATGTGAGAAATAAACGCTGTTTTCTATTGCAAATCACTTCTTCTAAACCGCTTCTTATAAAAAAAAAGAGACAAACCACATGATTTAACAGCCCAACCGCATGGTTTGTACTGGCTTTAGAAGCGGAATGACCAGAGGTGCTGCTAACTCCATCTCCAGTCTGACTTATGGGTTTTACGCTCTCAGCCAAACCCATATCTCAGGCTCTGGATGTAACTTGGAATAGTAATCTCGCCACCCTTTAGGCGGTGTTAAAAAAAAATACGAGTTTATAGAAGCAGTTTCATTAACGGAGCTACGAGAATAGCAGTTGTGGGCATAAAATGCGAGTTTGAGTCCTTTTGGACAAACCGATTGGATTGTCAGAGCCAGAGTGAAACCGCTTCTGAAAAAGCCTTTTAGACGCGGTTCTGACATGTGATAAAGGCATCCTAATCCACTTCTAGCGTGCACTTTAGAACTGGTTTATCCCACTTTGGAACTTGAAGTATACAGTAGGCCTGTGACTCTCTCATTCCATGGTAATCATTCCTGTGCATAGAGTGGTCCGGATGTAATCCCTCAGCGTCTCATCAGTGTAGAGGTTTTAAGACATGGCCACCTATTTTAAAGCCTGGCTGCTTATATTAAAACAAGTTAACTAATGTTTTCTTGACCTGGTAAACTTAGAGCTGTGAGGAACTATTTATATTTGCAACTTTAAAAATTGACTATATACAGAACTATTTGACTTTAGCCTAATTGTTAGTTTGTATTGAAATGATATCACACGTTGCAATGTTAGCATTTCTTATGAATTCATTCATTAGTTTAAGTGAACTCAATTGTTATAACAGCGTGTATCCAGACTGGAGTGGCGAGAGAAATACTTTGTAGTTAAATGGTGGTTGGAGAGCAGGCAAAGGCACCAGAGAAATGCAAACATACTGGTGATAATGTTGTATTGTATTGTACAGGCATGCCCCGCATTAACGTGCGCAATGGGACCGGAGCATGTATGTAACACAGGCATGCCCCGCATTAACGTGCGCAATGGGACCGGAGCATGTATGTAACACAGGCATGCCCCGCATTAACGTGCGCAATGGGACCGGAGCATGTATGTAACACAGGCATGCCCCGCATTAACGTGCGCAATGGGACCGGAGCATGTATGTAACACAGGCATACCCCGCATTAACGTGCGCAATGGGACCGGAGCATGTATGTAACACAGGCATACCCCGCATTAACGTGCGCAATGGGACCGGAGCATGTATGTAACACAGGCATACCCCGCATTAACGTGCGCAATGGGACCGGAGCATGTATGTAACACAGGCATACCCCGCATTAACGTGCGCAATGGGACCGGAGCATGTATGTAACACAGGCATGCCCCGCATTAACGTGCGCAATGGGACCGGAGCATGTATGTAACACAGGCATACCCCGCATTAACGTGCGCAATGGGACCGGAGCATGTATGTAACACAGGCATACCCCGCATTAACGTGCGCAATGGGACCGGAGCATGTATGTAACACAGGCATGCCCCGCATTAACGTGCGCAATGGGACCGGAGCATGTATGTAACACAGGCATGCCCCGCATTAACGTGCGCAATGGGACCGGAGCATGTATGTAACACAGGCATGCCCCGCATTAACGTGCGCAATGGGACCGGAGCATGTATGTAACACAGGCATACCCCGCATTAACGTGCGCAATGGGACCGGAGCATGTATGTAACACAGGCATGCCCCGCATTAACGTACGCAATGGGACCGGAGCATGTATGTAACACAGGCATGCCCCGCATTAACGTGCGCAATGGGACCGGAGCATGTATGTAACACAGGCATGCCCCGCATTAACGTACGCAATGGGACCGGAGCATGTATGTAACACAGGCATGCCCCGCATTAACGTGCGCAATGGGACCGGAGCATGTATGTAACACAGGCATGCCCCGCATTAACGTGCGCAATGGGACCGGAGCATGTATGTAACACAGACATACCCCGCATTAACGTACGCAATGGGACCGGAGCATGTATGTAACACAGGCATGCCCCGCATTAACGTGCGCAATGGGACCGGAGCATGTATGTAACACAGGCATGCCCCGCATTAACGTGCGCAATGGGACCGGAGCATGTATGTAACACAGGCATGCCCCGCATTAACGTGCGCAATGGGACCGGAGCATGTATGTAACACAGGCATGCCCCGCATTAACGTGCGCAATGGGACCGGAGCATGTATGTAACACAGACATGCCCCGCATTAACGTACGCAATGGGACCGGAGCATGTATGTAACACAGGCATGCCCTGCATTAACGTGCGCAATGGGACCGGAGCATGTATGTAACACAGGCATGCCCCGCATTAACGTACGCAATGGAACCGGAGCATGTATGTAACACAGGCATGCCCCGCATTAACGTGCGCAATGGGACCGGAGCATGTATGTAACACAGGCATGCCCCGCATTAACGTGCGCAATGGGACCGGAGCATGTATGTAACACAGGCATGCCCCGCATTAACGTGCGCAATGGGACCGGAGCATGTATGTAACACAGGCATACCCCGCATTAACGTACGCAATGGGACCGGAGCATGTATGTAACACAGGCATGCCCCGCATTAACGTGCGCAATGGGACCGGAGCATGTATGTAACACAGGCATGCCCCGCATTAACGTGCGCAATGGGACCGGAGCATGTATGTAACACAGGCATGCCCCGCATTAACGTACGCAATGGGACCGGAGCATGTATGTAACACAGGCATGCCCCGCATTAACGTGCGCAATGGGACCGGAGCATGTATGTAACACACGCATGCCCCGCATTAACGTATGCAATGGGTCCAGAGCATGTATGTAAAGCGAAAATGTACTTAAAGTGAAGCACTACCTTTTTCCCACTTATCGATGCATGTACTGTACTGTAATCGTCATATATGTGCATAACTGATGTAAATAAGGCATGTGTAATAGGCTCTATAACCTCCCCGCTTGCGCACTGCTTCGGTACAGGTAGGGAGCTGGTATAGCTGTTCAGGATGTGCTGACAGGCGCATGCGTGAGCTGCCATTTGCCTATTGAGCCATATGTCCTTACTCGCGAGTGTACTTAAAGTGAGTGTTCTTAAACCGGGGTATGCCTATATGTCTTTTATTTATATAGCGCCATCAATGTACATAGCGCTTCATAGTAGTAATACTGTTGGGTACAGTGTTTGAGCTAGATCATTCAAAAGGCAGAGACTAAACAGGATCTAGCGTTTTCCGATAACAAGGGATAATAGCCACATTTGATTGGCAAAGTGGTCTTTATCTGGGCCCCCACTCTATGGAGATTATGTGCCAAAGCACTCCAGCTGCAAAACTGGTGATAAATCCCGCTCTTTATGATTGCTGTTGTCCATGCTTCTCACTACTTGTTATGGGGAACATACAGTATCATACTGTGGCAAATGACACCTGTGTTATTGGTGTGCTCTTGCTTGTACTAATGCTTACAAAATAAACATTAATACAGGTGCTGCATCTGTATCAATTGATACGTACGGTATGAAAATTAATCACTTGTTATGCATTGCGGAGAATGCAATTTACATCTTAATGTATGACATTTATACATGTGTCATCAACATCTGTATTGTAGTCAAGCAATATGGGAAGCTTGTTCCTCTGTGGAATACTAACACACAATCCCATGTGATGCTACATTCACTAGTTCTGAATCTTTGCACGGTATCTGTAATTACTAAAATGTTTGGAAACTATTCAAAATGGAACAAAACTCTTTTACGATATATTATTTGACAATACAGAATAATGTGGGGCTTACATGTTGTGCGTGTGTAGCAAAGAATCTAAAAAAACAACAACTCTACTGTGTAACTAGCTTAAAAGTGGAAAAATACTATGTACTCTCAGAAAAAATGTATAAGTATCAGCTGCGCTGATCGTGAGTGATCACAGTGAGTGAACACAAGTGTTAGTGACCTAAAAGGCAGACAAAAATACAAACATAAAATATCATTAAAGTGCAGGTATATGGGCATGTATGAAAGTCCACTTCTGGTTTGCTGCGTCTCAGATACGATTGCTCCGCAACACAAATCTATAGCAAAGAAGACACAGTGCACAACATGTCATATTATAGTAAATGTGTACATTGTATTGGTAGTATGAAAAGGTAAGTATTGCACGTACAACAAATGAGTTTAAAAAGTGCATCTGACAATTACACTCAGCCTGTCGCCGTCAGCTCCACGGCTCACTGGATACACAAGTCCTCATCTGAGTGTCCACTAATAGTCCAATAATCTCAGGACATTTACTAGACTATGAGGGTTGTGCGCTCACTTGTCTTGTTCTCGATATATTATTTGAGTTGCATACTGCTCTCTGAAAGACTAATGACAGAACAAACAAAAATGTTGGTTAGATTGAAGCTACTTAGGTAGATAAAGGGGCCTGAAGGGCTCAAACTGCAATAAGAATGTAAGAAGAACCCTTCCTGAATTATTGAATGTGAAGATTAATTTAAGCAAAAATGATACTCTTTGGCGAGGCACCTTTGAAAGTGATATTTCTTGGCTCGGTTCAAAATCTCCCACCAGATAGGCCTGCTCCCTAACGTAATCTTCATGTGTTTGTCTTTCTGTGATTTTTCACCAGTCTATAATACCATTGTCTTTGCAATTTGCATTAGGAGAAAAAGCTTGTTTTACAGACAGTACTTCTTAGTGGCAAATCACTGTATTGATAGTAATGGTACGATCTGGGAGTTATTGAAGCAGATGCAAGCACTTGAATTGCACCTTGATGCAACACCATACAATCTTTTGTGAGGCCTGTGATGGAAATAAGATTTAACTGTAGTTTGCTTTTTTATTTAACAGATTAAGAACTATAATTAAACCATCAATGAAGGGTAGATCCTAATCAAAGTTTCCTTGTTTTTACCTGCCAAGTTGATAACAAACACTTGGTTCGAATAGTTCTCGCCAAAGGGGCTCCGACCATTGTATACAATAGGTAACAATTACCTCCGCACCTGTAAATCTGTTCCAGTTGTGAGCTGTGGTGTTAATAGATAACCTCCAATGTCCCAGCGGGAAAAGCTTTGCTTAATTAATTCAACTTGGAAGAATACCCAGGCAGTAAACCATATCTTTCTTATTAGTAGTTGTTTCTACAAAAGACAATCCTTGAATCGAAGACATTATAAAAAAAACTCCTGAAATTGCTGCGGGAAAAAAGCATCATGAGATTCCAGATTCACCTCCTGGAGAGTAGCAACGAGTATAAAATCAGAGCAAAACATAGCATGAATTAGAAGGCTTAAGGTTGAATTTTTTCACACGCAAAAAATACTTATTGAGCACGGCCCTTAAGATTCATAAATCGCGGCCTATGGTAAGTGGCCACACCAGGAAGCAGTTTGTTTGTCCTAGTCTTGTGATGAGTTTATTTCGGTTATGAAGACCAATTTCACAATGCCTAACAGGCACATGAAATGATCTATAATGGAGTTATCCCCCAGCCTCTCCAAATGGATATGTAGTTGCTTTTCATCTAATAACTAAGAATCGACAAGCACCTTGTTTAGTCCAAACTAGATGGTTGTTGACTCAGTTTCCCCAGACCCTTCAACATAACTGCTGGTTATCGACCAGCAGATGGTAACAAGATACTTGGTTAGCCAGATTGAGCAGTAAAGGCCCGAGGAGATAACAGAAGAGGCCCCTGGGAGACATTCAGAGTGCAAAAAAATCTAAAAACTAATAATGCAATTTACTTAGTGTGTACAAAAATAGATTTTTGAAAGGAAGACCATTTGAGGCAGGTAAAAAGTTTTTTTTTTATAACAAATACACTTTTAACTCTGAAATTGTAATGTACAGTAATTAGTTATAATGAAATCTATATTTCCTGCTATTTTCTTATGATCATTTTATCACTAGTGACATTCCACATGCAGAATGTTATATATATATATATATATATATATATATATATATATATATATATATATATAATGAATAGACGATACCGTTCTGTTGCTAACAAAATGCTTTTATTTTTTTGCGAGCTTTCGAGATCTCTGATCTCTTCTTCCGGCGATGGTACATTGAATGAAGCAAGATTTAACTTAAAAACAGTGCATATAAGAATGTTATCTGTGACTGAATATATATATATATCAGTGTTTTATGATATATTTGATTTTATAATGTTTAAGTGTTAGTCAAAATGGTGAAAGATAAATAGATGCTTGGCATGGAACGCCTTATATATTAATATTTCTTAACATTGTTATAAGATACTCTGTAACCAAACTCCTTATTAAAGACAGGATGACATATAAACCTGATACCAGTGGCCCCTTGTGATACCTTGGCCCAGTGTGCATATTGAGCTCAAATAATAGCACCATACCAAAGTTTCTGTACTGACAATTCAATGCCACTCAGCCGTCCCTTTTAACTCATTACATATTAATTGACATATTTACTACAAGTTGAATACCTTTCCAAAATCCCATTCATTCTGCTCCATGCACTGGCTGTTTGTGCGACATTCAAGGGACTTTCTGTAGCAGAATGCCAGGATTCGCTAGTGTGATCTTTCCTGTCACTCAGATTGAGCAGGGATAAGTTCAGCAGTCCACAGTGGACAGGTGGGCTATGTGTTGCAGAGTCAATCAGATTCAGCTGGGATAGGTTTAGCACAGGGGTTCTCAACTGCAGTCCTCAAGCCCCCTCCAGCATGTCAGGTTTTCAGGATATCCCAGCTTCAGCTCAGGTGGCTCAATCAGAGGCCCAGTCAAAGACTGGGCCTCTGATTGAGCACATGTGCTGAAGCAGGGACTGATTGAGCCACCTGTGCTGAAGCAGCGATATCCTAAAAACCTTACCTGTTGATGGGTTTTAAAGACTGGAGTTGAGCACCCCTGGTTTAGTAGTCTGCACTATACAGGTGGGTTTTGTGTTGCAGAGTCATGCAATACCAACTTTGTCCCTTACCAAAACCCTGGATTCAGAGTTAGAATAAATCACATTGCATACATTTTTATTTCATTTTTTCTTCTTCTTCTGCAATCAAAATCCACATGGCCAGGCTTTTTAGGTGCAGATAACTACACTTAAACTGCACTACTCTCATTACTTAATTACTTTCAAATAATATTACATTGCTAGTGATAGTTGTGTTCATATGGGCAGTGTATGCCTCTAGTATGTGTCTTACCTGTGACACTTTATTTGTGATGTTTTTGGAGCAATCCCCCCTCAACCATGGAGCTCAAAGCACCCCCGGTTGCTACTAAAATTATATTTTTCTTGTACTTTCTCTAAAGAAAACTACAAATATGGCCTTTTGGTCGCCAATAAAAAGCCATGATGTCATCTCCTGATGATGTCATGGCTTTCTGTTGCCACCGGACCTAGTCTAACTCCACGGCCATTTTATCTCCCCCGGGTATTTTTGCCCAGTGAAAGCATTGGCAACTTGAGAATCGTGAGTTCCCTGGAGGTTGGAGAAGGCCTGATCATCTCCAGGGGAACCCGTCGGTTCAGGTAAGTACAAAAATGTTCCCTTCTCCCTGCAAAAACAAAACAAAAACAAAACAGCAGGCTGGACTGTTGCTTTAAACTGTATTGAGCTGAAAATGCATCTTCAAGTCTGCCACATTCAAGTTTATTGACCCAAAAATATTCCCTTTTTTTATGCTAAAAATAAACTGACTTCAGATACTGTGCAATAATGGGGAAAGGAAGCAAGAAAGTAATTTCCGTACCATGATTTTCACATGACTCGAATGTGCATTGACACTGAGTCAGTATGCAGCAAGTGAAGTGGGTAAGAAGGTCCACGCTTACTATGATTAATATGATATCAGCATATAAATAGTAAACATCCATTGTTTCCCCTTCAATACGGAGACAGAGGTAGAAGCTATAAATTTACACACATCTCCTTTTATTCAAGAGACTGCAGGTGGAAGAATAATGCCGTGTCTTCTATTTCTCAGTCACAAGACAACATCATCGATCTTCTTTCCTTTGATTTTTTGATGTTGAGCAATGGTTGAGACCTTCAACAAGGGATCTGCCTCTTTGCAAAATCAAACGCACTGAAAATGGAACAAGAGAGAGCCATGGTAGACCTCATGCAAGCAGCCAGCTTTCCCCAACAGTCTCATCCTTTTCTCTCTCTGTCATCCTCAGGCAATGCGCCTGCATTTGTGTGTAGATTTATAGTTTATCTTTATCTATGGCTTCATCTGTAGGTAGCTATTATAGCTGCCTTGCCTGGATATTGTTTGGTCCTGATAGATCTGTCTGTAGTTCATCAAAGGGAAGCCGAATGGCTAAAAGCCATTGGGTCCAGCTGATGATGAAATACGAGCCATCAGCCTTGGTAATGGCTGTAAAATTTCATAATTACATGGCCTTTATTACATTGCATAATGATCCTGAAGCAGTATGGAACAATTAATTAAGATTTTCAAGCGTAGCTCTTTCAGAAATTAAAAGGTGCTAGCGACTGAGAAATAGGGAAGTGTCTTTTTCTAAAAGCATTAGCGATGCCTTAGAAGCGCTTTGCACTTCTTTCTTTACAGTATTACACGGTCATAGCTCGATAATAACAGAGTGATGTGTTTGTGTCTATGTGGTGAGTACTGACAGTGGAATTTCATCTTACTACTGCTAAAGGGCGATAAATTCATTTAAGATCCTGACACATCGACAGACATTTCAAAGGAAGACTTATTACTTGCTTTCTGTCTTTGTGAATATATGATGTCAGGTGTTCCATAGTGCCAATTTTTATGAATAAATGTTTGATAACATCTATATATTTTTGGCCAGTACTTTTTTTTTTTTTTTAACTCCCTTTCTTTTGCCTTGGGAAATTCCAATTTTGCTTCATAATGTGACACAAGCATATAATCAAATTAAATTGCTAAGATTAGCTACAAAGCATTTTGTAAGGAGAAGACACTTGTGAGATATCATGGATAGAGAAACTGTATTGGTTATATACATTAGTGCTGGCACTAATGCTAAAGAATCTGCTCTATACAGTAAATCATATTAGAGAAAGAGATGATTTTGGATACCCTCATTCAATATATACATCATTTAACTGAAAAATTCTTCAAAATACAATGTATTGTCCTCCAGCACTGAAAAGGTTGTAGTACAAATAGTGATCTCTGTTTTAATTTAACTAAAATCTTGAATTAAATTACTCACACATGTGTGTGTATATATATATATGTATATATACACCAGTTTATAAGGCAATGTTTTTTCAATAAACTTAAGTTGAAAGTACATATTCGCCTTATAATCGGGCCCGCCTACTTTGCAAGTCAAACAGCAGTTGGATGTATGGGGGTAGGATGGAAAAACGAAGGAGTCTCCACCTTGGGGGCCTGAAGCAGCCATGTTACATGTGGCAGGAACTCAAACCGAGATAGACACAGACAGAGAGAGACAGAGACAGAGACAGGCACAGAGAGAAGCACAGTGTGTGTGTGTGTGTGTGTGTGTGTGTGTGTGTGTGTGTGTGTGTGTGTGTGTGTGTGTGTGTGTGTGTATAGTGGTGAGAAACAGTTTGTGAATCCCTTAGGACTTTCACATTTTTCACATGTTTAAAACCTAAAGTGTTATTAGATTTTAATCTAAGCCCTAATAATAGATAAAGTTAACCTGATCAAACAAATGACACAAAAACATGAATTTTTTTCAACATGTATTTATCCACAAATGATTCAACATTCAATGTGTGAAAAAGTATGTGAACCTTTAGATTCAATTAAGTGTTTCCTGTAACTGCAGGTCAGTCTCTCACATTGGTTTTGAGTATTTTTAGCCCATTCCTCCTTACAGAACTGCTTCAACTCAGTGAGATTTGAGGGCTTCCTTGCATGAACAGCTCGCCTTCACAACATTTAGATTGGGTTTAGGTCCGGACTTTGACTAGGCCATTCTAAAATGTGGAATTTCTTCTTCTGCAGCCATTCTTTTGAAGATCTGCTTGTATGTTTAGGATCATTATCTTGATGCATGACCGTGTTCGCTTCAGCTCACGAATGGATGGCCTGACATTCTTCTCTAGAATCATCTGATACAATTCAGAATCCATGGTTGTGTCAATGATGGCAAGCCGTCCAGGTCCTCAGGCAGCAAAGCAACCCAGACCATCACATTACAACCACCATGCTTGATTGTTTTTTCCCCACTCACAGCAGCACCCTTGAGTGATGGGGGAGGAGGTGGAACTAGGCCTGGGCTTACCCAATCCTGGGTCAGACCTAGTGCCATCCTCCTACTGTACTTATGGGGGTTGCCACCCAAATGTAGTTAGTGCCTCTCCCCATTTGAGAGAGGAAGGTCACACACAGGTTGCCCAGAGATTGTCCTTCCCTGTTCTTCCCTTAGGGGGAGAGTGAGTGTTTACCTTTCCCTGACCTTGCTACAGGTCCAGGGAAGAGCAAGACTGCTGCAGGGGCCCTTAACCCGTAGTGTAGGTCCAAGGACCATCCTACAGCTGGATACAACGCCAGAAACTGCATAGGGCAGAGACTGCATAAGGCAGAGACCTGCTGTGACTGTGGAAGCTGAACAGAATAAAACTGTTCCAGTTATTATACCTCCTGCCTGGTGTGTGATCTTTCCGGGGAAGGTGTGGGAATTGTGTTCTACCGTGAGAGCCTGCAGCAGATGGAGGCGCTGTCCCACTAGAGAGCAATGTCGGGTATGTACCCCAGAAGCTTGTCCTGTGTCCCACAAACATTGGCGGACATCTCAGCAATTCAATGAGCCTACAGGTAGCATGCACCAAACACCTAGTAACAAGGTAAACTCACAGAGACCAAGGGGAAACACTGTTACATTATTATTAATCAGAATATTACTAAGAATCTAATGCAGAGGAGGACAGTAAACTGCATACAACTCTTAAGATATTCAAGAAGGTTATCATGGAAAAACAAAGACATTTCTGTCATTATTATTGGGGTTCACAAACTTTTTCTCGTCACTGTATGTATGTGTGTGTGTAAACTTTCATCTTTCCAGTTATATATACATGAAGGTTCATTTAAAAAGTAATATTATTATTAATCAGAATATTACTAAGAGTCTAATGCGGAGGAGGACAGTAAACTGCTTAAAACTCTTAAGATATTTTACAGCATAGATAACAAGATATTTATTTATTTTTTTAAGTACGGTGAAGATATAGTGAAGATAAAGTGATTTGCCTAATATCCCACTGAGTGCAAGTTACACAGCTGAACCCACAACTTGCGCATTTAGGACCTGTTCATCCATAGGACTTTGTGCGCCCTAATTACCATGCAGCACATCTTCCCATGTGCCCAATGCTTCAAGTAAATAACAGCAAGAAAAATAATCTAACCTCCCAGAGATTAATGTACAGTATACCTAACTACGGGGGCATATCGCAAGAACAGCTGGACACCTACAGTACATTGCTGTATAACGTAAATAGACAAAAACAAGGTCAAGGATAGCGCTCCAAAGTGTGAGATATTCATACAAGATGAGACTTACTGATTTACTTAAAGCAGGCGGACAACGTTTCGGGCCTTACATGACTCTTCGTCAGTTACTGTAGTGCCGACGATTATTCTAACACAAACCAGTGGCAATCGCCAAAAAGACCCAGGTACATGCTGGGTACATGCTGGGTCTAATTTAAGGCAAGTTTAAGGCATTTCTGCATTGACTAATGGCCCATCAGATTAACAGCGGGGCTCCCTGGCAGTCCCATTAAACTGAATGGGACTGCTAGGGACCCTGCTGTGTTAATCCGATGGGTCATTATTCAATGCAGAAATGCCTTAAACTTGCCTTAAACTAGCCAGGTTACACCCAGCATGTAACCGGGCAAATTTAAGGCAAGCTTTAGAATACTCGTTGTCTCGTCTGTAAGTGATACAATATGCACATTTCTGTGGGGTTATAAGGTTGGTATTGAGCATTACATCACCACATGACACCACCTGACATGACATTGCGTATATAGCATAAAAATAAATCTTTGCTGATATTGGATGCCTCCTCTTTTCGCACACTCTGCCATGCTACTCATAATCTTGTTTTTTTCCCCAGTGCTCAAGGGCCATATAAATATTGCAGATATTTCTTCTACCTGTATCATATAGTATGAAAAACCTGTGCATTAATTATTGAAACGTGGTTATTATGATGTTGGAATTCAGTTTAAAAAAAAGATCCAACTTGGAGGAATGAACTACATAGTCAAATATATATATTGGAAATTATCATGGGAATTGATATATCATATATCAATGGAAAACCTGTTTGGGCCACTGTGCATCATTTACGTAGTTACACAGTTACATAGTAGATGAGGTTGAAAAAGACCTAGGTCCATCAAGTTCAACCTATGCTAAATTTAGACAACAGATACTTTATCCTATATCTATACTTACTTATTGATCCAGAGGAAGGCAAACAAAAAACCCCATTAAGGGGAAAAATAAATTCCTTCCTGACTCCAAGAATTGGCAATCGGATTAATCCCTGAATCAACATCCTTCCCATGTATACTTATTTGGAATATCCCTGTATACCTTTCCCATCTAAAAAGATGTCCAACCTTTTTTTGAACAAATCTATTGTATCTGCCATCACAGTCTCCATGGGTAATGAATTCCACATTTTAGCTGCCCTTACTGTAAAGAATCCTTTCCTTTGTTGCTGGTGAAATTTCCTTTCCTCCAACCTTATGGGATGGCCCCGAGTCCTTTGTACTGCCCGTGGGATGAATAGTTCTTTTGAAAGCTCCTTGTATTGTCCCTGAATATATTTGTATATAGCTATCATATCCCCACTTAGACGCCTCTTTTCTAATGTAAATAAATCTAATTTAGCTAGCCTCTCCTCATAAGTTAGAATGTCCATCCCCTTTATTAATTTGGTGGCTCTTCTCTGCACTCTCTCTAGTTCCATAATGTCTTTTCTTAGGATTGGTGCCCAAAATTGTACTCCATATTCAAGGTGTGGTCTTACTAATGCTTTGTAAAGGGGCATAATTATGTTTACTTCCCTTCCATCCATTGCCCGTTTGATGCAAGATAAGATCTTGTTTGCCTTTGCAGCTACTGCATGACATTGGGCACTATTGCTAAGCCTGCTGTCTACAAGCACTCCTAAATCCTTCTCCATCAAGAATTCCCCCAATATATCTCCATTTAATTTGTAAGTCGCCTTTTTATTCTTGCATCCCAAATGCATAACCTTACATTTATCTGTATTAAACCTCATCTGCCATTTACCTGTCCACGTTTCCAGTCTCTCCAAGTCCTTCTGAAGAGAAATGACATCCTGCTCTGATCCTATTACCTTACACAATTTAGTATCATCAGCAAAGATGGAGACTTTGCTCTCGATGCCAACCTCAAGGTCATTAATAAACAAGTTAAAAAGCAGGAGTTCCAGTACCGATCCCTGAGGTTTCTTTTTGTATACAACAAAAAACAAAAATGTCCAAAGCTACGTCCAATGTGACAACAGTACACAGTGCAATACCTAAATATCTCTTGTAAAAAGGGTCATTAAGTTTAACCCTTTGGCCAAAGCGTCTTAAGCCTGCTGCCACTTCAAAGCATGACCACAGCAGGTCCTAACACTCACCTGGGTTAAAATTCTTATTTACCTGTATACTTACAGGAAGAATGATCACATTGGATCTGTCGTAACCTGGCAAAATGAAACTGACCTGCGAACTTGGAAAGTGGGGTGGGGCAAGCTTAAACCTTGGGGGGGAGGGGCCACTACCCTCCCATAAGCAACTGAGACCAGCTGCACACAGTTAACAACACAGATTCCCAACAAGCTCTGGGAAACCCCAACCATTACACGAGATGTATAGGTATTGCACTGTGTATTTTTGTCACATTGGAAGTAGCTTTGGGCATCTTTGTTTTTTGTTGTATACATTTAGCCACGCCCACTAGCACTCCTTTTGACACTTATATGCATATATATATATATATATATGTTGTGGTAATGGTTGGGGTTTCTCAGAGCTTGTTGGGAATCAGTGTATTTCATAATTTCTTTTTAGCAGAAACTTTTTGAGGGAGCTACTGCATAAGTGTATACAAATATTCAATATAACCTTCACTGCAAGGGGGGTCGCAGCACATTGCGTGGTGCACTTCAAAGGGATATTTCCCCCACAAGCGTGAACTCCTGCTTTCAGCCAGAAAAAAAAAAAAAAAAACATTTTGAAAATGAATATTTGTGTCAAGAGGGGATTAGCTTTGTAAGGTCAATTTTCTTTTCGGGAAATGTATTCCCTTAATAGGAGTTTTTTGATCCACTGTCATTCTTGTTCACACACTGGGTGTCACTGCCTTTTAAACACTTGTCACTCTTTAATGGAAACAAAATAGTCGCTGCAGTCAGGGCTGCAATGTCATTCCACCACCCCATGCTGTGTCGGCAATAGTGAAAAGGACAGAGCGCCTCTCAGTAGGGGTAATTAAAATGTAAATATTGATATTTTATTATTTGAAATGACTTTCCAGTGCGGCATTTAATATCTTTCCATCTGTGCCGCTCTGTTTAGTGGTCACTTTAGTGCAGCTCAGGGATGCCAGGCAGCGGCCTGATCCCCGTTATGTCAAAATGCTTGTTGCTGCTTAATTTTGATATCTAATTAAGTGGAAAAGTACAGTCCACACTGTAATCCATGGCATCTTAACCAGCTGCTTGGGTATATTTAGAATTAATCTCCACTATGGAATCATCCTAATGTATGCAATTAAGAGTCTGCCGATGGCTAATTAGGTGTATTAGAATCAGACAGCTTCTTTTTTTCCCTTATTCTTTCCTCTTTTTTTTTAGGAAGTGGGGGGGGGGGGGGGGCGCTTAAAGACTTAAGACTTACTCCAGTGGTGACCTTAACCCCAGCAGTGCTGGAGAGCTGGTAACACATTGCAGCACAGTATTGATGGCTATTGCTTAGAATAATTAGCCATTATTGGACTTGTTTGTAAGGGGTGAAACCTTTTTTTTACAAGTACAATCAGCACTTAAGACTTCGGATTGCTCATTGCATATGTTTGAGTTTTTAAAGAGTTCTTCACCTGCCTTTTATGTAAAGTGTTTCTGTATGGGGTAGTGTTATTGATCCAAAGGGGGAAAAAAACAGCCACAAACTGCTGAAAATCATGTCTGAATTTATATAACTCATTGTCAACCATTGTAAGGTTTTGGGAACCGCAAAGGCCCTTTTCCCTGTCATTGACATGTCTCAAAATTAACATCCATGAATTTTTTTTTTGAAACCAGTAAAAAGAATCTACAACCTTAAAGACCATAAAGGCTCCCAATAATTGCACTAATCAAACTTGTGTGGTCACGAGCAAACTTCTTTCTACACCTAATTTGCAGCTACCACAATTAAATAGTCGTCTCTTTGGAACCTACGATCATTGCATTTGCTGCAATTTATAATACAAACCACCTATAGGTTTATTTCCATTTATAATTCTAACAATGTATATTTTGTTAAAGTCAGAAGTAGTAAAAAAAATGGCAGTTCTTGGAGTCACCGTTTTTAAAGATAAAACACTGTCCACTTGTAATATCCTTTATCATTTCCATTGCGGCTCTAGACGTGAGCCCCGTAGAGAGAATATTTAAGCGAACACTGACAACAAAATGCAACTGGGGAATTTGTACATTTTGCCAGATGGAGGGATGGGGTGAGAGGATTGCCACTTTTTTTGATGAGGAAATTACTGTTTTCCCCCTCTAGGTACAAACGCCAGACTATAATGACTTGGCAGTGCTAAAGCCAAAGAGTCTTCACAGTTGACCCAGTAGTGGGTATATTCATAAACATTGGCTCATATGGAGTTTACAAGTCTTCCAAAGCAAACATCTCAAATCAGGAATAGCCAGGGGGAATTGCACAGCCCAGTTCAAAACAACTTTCATTTTAAGTGGGGTAAATACAATAACTCTTCTTTTTGTTTACAATTTATAAAACAATCATTTAAAAAAAAAAGGGCATTTTGTTTTCTGACAATGTAGCAAAGACATTTTTTTTAAATTAAAAATACTCGCATAATAGTTCATTTTATCTAATACTGTTATAATTCATGGTAAACGTTTATGAAAAAGGTATATAATGATTTCTTGTAATTGTGCATTTATGCATGAGTTTATAATGGGTGAGGGATTGTGTGGTGAAGAATAGTGTTAATAGTATTCTTTTCCAGCTTGTCCAGGGTAGGAAGGGAGCGACGATATCAGGGATACACCAAAAAATAAAGAACATATAATAGTGCAATAAATCAAAACAACTTGGATAGCAGGAAAACTTGGCTCTTTAGCAATGCCTACTTACAGCAGGTCGAATTATAAACAGCATTGTCTACACCACTGGTAGAGATGGGTCAAAATCTTCCAAATCAGGACAGGTTTTCAGCAGGGAGTATATTCAGATCAGCTCTCAGACGGGAGATGGTGTAAGGTGGATGTCATGCAAAACAAGGGCAGACCATGGTGTTTATCTCGTAAAGGAATTCATACATATTCCTGGAAGGTTGAGAAATTTATTAGAGATCACCTTTTTCACTTATTTTAAAGTATATGCACTTTTATTCACATATTTGGTGTGTTAGCGCCGTTTACAAGTCACGTTAAGTTAAATAGTATTCTTTTATCAATAATAAGCAGCTGCTTTTGACCGCTAAGAATGACCATTTGTTTATATTTGAAGGAAAAAGAGAAAACTAAAGAAGCATAAATAATCCTAAAATGTATCGACAATTCCTAAAGTACATTCTCCGTGTTGTCAGATTAAGAAATAGTACATCACAAAGTTCAATATTAAGCAAATTTCGTGTCAAATAATTTCCACTACTCAAATAACCCCAACTCGTTAGAAGTTTGAGTTTTGAATAACCCAGATGCTGGGACTGTCCGATTATTCCCCTTGTTACATATGTAGCGTGTGATATTGTTCTCTCAGATTTTACAACATTCCCTCAGTATAACTCAGAATATCACAGGGTTTCCATAGGATTCAATAGTCATGTTGGTGCAGTAGCCATCACAATATATGCCAAGATATCCCACCAGAGAGAACAATGAAACATCTACCACATCTGCATGTTATATCCAATGGTAGTGCACCTCTGCCCCTTGAAGCTTGCGACCTTATTACCAACGCGCTTCACTGTTCTGCAGTATTAAGAACCTGCAACAAAGCTAGCAAGATCCTTCTTCTTTATTACGTGACATAAATCAGCAATAGAGGATGGCAGGAAAGCTGCTTTGCTTGATTAGGTGTTTTCCATTTGATATATATATATCTCAAATGCGAATATGGGGCATGCTCTGTTTGCTGTGAGATTAGTAGTTCAAATGTGGGTGCAAGCTACTGGAAGTGTCGTGAAGAATTGTACGAGGAACAGAGGGAGGAGACCCTCCATCAACTCATTGTGCAGATTTACTTAGTATATATTTTCTTAATGATTATTCATTCTTATTTTTCATTAACCGCCATGTTAGAAAAATATATTTAGAATTCATTGCTTCGATTTTTTTGATGATTGACATTAAAAATGCACATGGCATTATTGAACAACGCCCAAAGTATCCCAGGTAGGAGTTGGCTTTATGACATTGTAGCTGTTTTCTGGTAATTAGAAGGAACGTTGTTTAAACGCCCTTTTAATGCTATCTGGCAGAGACTTTAACAAATCTGTTAGGTAAGGTGGGTAAGTTTAGGTTTGTAAATAAAACAGTTAGATAGTTTATAGGTTTTGCCACCTTTTAATTGTATCAATCATACAAGGTTTTCTTGTGCATACGCTTTCCTGAGATCAGATGAGGACACCTCTGCAGTTTTGATTGCTTATGTACAATAAAACCAGGTACGATTGATATGTTGGTCCAGTAAAAGGTGCCACAACCTGCAAAGTATCTGACTGTTTCTAGGACCCATGTGGCTGCTTGCATCTTTTATACTCGGTATTCCCTAGTGCCGTCTCATTTTAAACGCTGCAAGAAGCTTAATGCTGCTTGCAAGCACCAAAAATGATATGCAAACTGTAAGCATTTGTAAGTGAATTCATGTTGTTAACAGCCAATAAGCACCTTATGCAATTGTTCATTTGATTGGAAACGCTGCAAAAGTCATTAGAAGGTATTTGTACAATAAGTGACATTCACAATTATCACATACATGCGCTCTGTTTCATTAACACTTTCTCAAATAGCTCAAGTGAAAGGTCACAACTCATAAGAGACAAGTAGCATCTTTGCTATTTGTAAATGCCCAATTTACGGCTTTTAAATTGTTGCAGAACACACTTAGTATTGCTGAATGAATCTTGTGCCTCAACTACTCCTGACAAGTGAATATTTGTTTAGTGGGAATCTATTGTCTTTAATGGATTGAGATGGACATGCACTGTGAATGCATTTTTATTGCCACACCATCTCCGTGCTGTTGTTTCAGGAGATGAAAGTAGTGTCCTGCTAAAAGCAAAACATTTCTGCCAACTTGCACCAGTTAAAAAGCAGCACCAAACTATCAGGTTCAATGCAGTAATAAAGTCATATTTCATCCATATGAAATATATATATATATATATATATATATATATATATATATATATATATATATATATAATAAAAAATAAATAAATAAATACATGCACATTTTAAGTTATGGTGGGTGAAAAAGGTGGCAAGAAACCTCCACCGTATAGCATATAGTAAATAAAAAGATCGCTTGTGAGCACATTCACATGTTTTAGACCAGGGTTTCCCAAACTTTTTTTTCCGTGACCCGGTTATTTTTTAACTTCTCCTTCGTGACCCACTAAAATTTTTATCGCCTATACTGGCCTATAGGGCCTGCACAGACACACACACAGCCACTGATACACACACACACACAACCACTGATACACACAGACACACACACACAGCCACTGATACACACACACACACACACAGCCACTGACACACGCAGCCACTGACACACACAGCCACTGATACACACACACACGCAGCCACTGACACACACACACACACACACGCAGCCACACAGAGACACTGCTACACACACACTGATACACACACAGAGACACTGCTACACACACACACAGACACTGATACACACACACAGACACACACTGATACACACAGACACTGATACACACAGACACTGATACACAGACACTGATACACACACACAGATACACACACACACACACACACTGATACTGATACACACACACTGATATATACACACACACACACAAACACACACACTGATATATACACACACACACACACAGACACTGATACAGATACACACACACACACAGCCACTGATACACACACACTCTGATACACACACACAGACACTGATACAGATACACACACACACAGCCCCTGATACACACACACACACACACACACACACTCGCTCTCCCCTATACGCACACAGACACAAACAGTGAATTACAGGCAATGACGGATGTGAGTGACTGGAGGGGGGGGGCCAGGGACTGGGTGGGTGGGAGGAGGGGGACTGGGTGGGTGGGAGGGGGGGGACTGGGTGAATGGGAGGGGGGGACTGGGTGGGTGGGGAGGGACTGGGTGGGAGGGGGGACTGGGACTGGGGGGAGGGGGGACTGGGACTGGGGGGGAGGGGGGACTGGGTGGGTGGGAGGGGGTCTGGGTGGGTGGGAGGGGGGACTCGGACTGGGTAGGTGGGAGGGGGTACTGGGATGGTGGGAGGGGGGACTGGGACAGTGGGAGGGGGGACTGGGACGGTGGGAGGGGGGACTGGGACGGTGGGAGGGTGGACTGGGTGGGTGGGTGGGAGGGGGGACTGGGACTGGGTGGGTGGGAGGGGGGACTGGGTGGGGGGGAGGGGGGACTGGGAGGGGGGATTGGGACACTTGGGTGGGAGGCAGTGACTGGGTGGGTGTGTGGGAGACGGTGGGTGAGTGACTGGGTGGGTGGGAGACAGTGGGTGGGTGACAGTGACTGGGTGACAGTGACTGGGTGACAGTGACTTTGACAGTGACTGGGTGGGTGACAGTGACTGGGTGGGTGACAGTGACTTGACAGTGACTGGGTGGGTGGGTGACAGTGACTGGGTGGGTGGGTGACAGTGACTGGGTGGGTGGGTGACAGTGACTGGGTGGGTGGGTGACAGTGATAGTGACTGGGTGGGTGGGTGGCTGACAGTGACAGTGACTTGGGTGGCTGACAGTGACAGTGACTGGGTGGGTGGGTGACTGGGTTTTGACAGTGACAGTTACTGGGTGGGTGGGTGACAGTGACTGGGTGGGTGACAGTGACCTTGACAGTGACTTTGACAGTGACTGGGTGGGTGGGTGACAGTGACAGGGTGGGTGACAGTGACTGGGTGGGTGGGTGACAGTGACTGGGTGGGTGACAGTGACTGGGTGGGTGACAGTGACTGGGTGGGTGGGTGACAGTGACTGGGTGGGTGGGTGACAGTGACTTTGACAGTGACTGGGTGGGGTGACTTACCTTGCCGCCAGACGCTTTCCCCTGCTGGCCCCGATATCCCCTGCTGCCCCCGATATCCCCTGCTGCCTGGGACGGGAGGTGGGCTTGGGGGCATGGGAGGTGGGCTCGGGAGGGGGTGGCACGGGAGGTGAGCTCGGGAGGGGGTGCCACGGGAGGTGAGCTCGGGAGGGGGTGGCACAGGAGGGGGTGCCACGGGTGGTGGGCTCTGGAGGGGGTGCCACAGGAGGTGGGCTCGGGAGGGGGTGCCACGGGAGGTGAGCTCTGGAAGCGGGTCGCGGGAGGAAGCGGGCCGCAGAGGAGCTGGTACTTCCTCCTCCGTCCCACGTTGGGAGCGGGGGGGGGGGAAGGAAAGGAGCGGGCCCTGCTTGCCCTGCGCATGCGCGCAAGACCGCGGGGGGAATCGCTGCCATTTTTTTTAACTTGAGCAGGGGGGAGACACCGCGCGGCCAGCCTCGCTGCGACCTGGCAATTTTGGTGCCGTGGCCCGGTGCCGGGTCGCGACCCACCATTTGGGAAACGCTGTTTTAGACAGGTCTGCAACCCTGCTTTTCACCATTAACACCTACTGTAGCTAGTATACAGTGCTTCCACTGCAGCAAGGGATTCTGGAAGCATTAGGTTATAAGGGTTACATGTAAAAATGGATTTTCATGTAATTTCCAGAATCCCTTGGTGCAGTGGACGCACTGTATGCTAGGAAATAATGGTGAAAGGCAGGGTTGCAGACCTGTCTAAGACATGTGAATGTGCTCACAAGTGATATTTTTATTTGCTATAAATATATATACATTTAACACATATATATATATATATATATTAATAATTCAAATTTGTTTCATTTCAATTATTAAGCTGTGACTTAAAATATATCAATTAATGAATAGAAAATAGAAATGTAATATATAGTTTAAGGCTAGCCAGGAAGTGCTGGATTGTATGCCTATTATATTATGCTGATAATAAATACAGTAGTCTTCAAATAGAGATTTAAATTAAGCCTGGGCAAATCATGCCTAAATCGCCACTCCCTCCCAGTCGTTAATAATAATCAACAACTGTTTATAAAGCATTACAACTGCATAACTTACTTCATGACACAAACCCAATGTAACACCACTTGAATGGGGTTTCTCAATAAAAGCAGAAAGCTTGCTGCTTTGCACTTGCCACGTTACAATACCTGTCAGTAGAACCACAGATTAGAGGGAGATTCCATTTCTTGTGATTTTTTGAAATGTGAAAATTATTCTTCGCATAAGACACGCTTCAGTTTTACTAAACATCTGTAAGCAAATTGAAATGTAAATATTATTTCCTCTTTCCTTAAGCATGGCACACATAGGTATGCAATGTTGTCACAACAGTGCAATCAGTCATTACAATATAATTATGATTCTGCAACGATGGGTGTTATTTTAGGAATGTCTAATGTGTCATCTTTTAGACACACAAACAGCAGTCAAAGCATCAAAACAGAGCCATCAGTGCCCGAGCTTGTTGATCGTATTAGGCAGCTCGGTATGCTGAAAACGCTGAAAGCCAGCTATTGCTGAAGAGAGCGGATAGGGAATGCCTAAGAGGGGTTAAATTCATATGCCTTCATTGCAGCCTATTTCTGTCAACACTCGGCTGCGAAAACAAACATTTATGCCTTGTGAAGTGAAAGTGTATTTTTGAAGACTAGCCGTCAGATATTTTTTGCCCTTCACACTTTCCGATGCTTAGCCTTTTTTGTTAAGTTGACTGCAAAGTGCATCAGTTCGCCTACACACACAAAAAAAAAAGAAAACAGAGAGAGTAGTTGACAGCTGCCTATGGCACCATAGTCAAGCACATGAGCTCCTAGTGCAAAATGGCAGGAGGGCTAAGAGACTACATGCTGACCTCTCTGGTATTGAAGGGGTTTGGTCTGTTACCTCGAGGGTTGTTGGCTTCAAAGGTTCATTTCTTTCCTTCAACATGAGGTTGTTTCATACTGTGATCTGGTTTACTTGATCTGTAGTCACACATGCTACTTAATTCCAGGTATACAGGCATATCCTGCATTAATGTAAGTAATGGGAACGGAGGATGTATGTAAAGCGAAAATGTACTTAAAGTGAAGCACTACCTTTTTCCCACTTATCGATGCATGTACTGTACTGCAATCGTCATATACGTGCATAACTGATGTAAATAAGGCATTTGTAACAGGCTCTATAGTCTCCCCGCTTGCGCACAGCTTCGGTACAGGTAGGGAGCCGGTATTGCTGTTCAGGACGTGCTGACAGGCGCATGCGTGAGCTGCCATTTGACTATTGGGCGATATGTCCTTACTCGCGAGTGTACTTAAAGTGAGTGTCCTTAAACCGGGGTATGCCTGTAGTCAACGTACTAGTGAGTCCTCAGTTGTGAGGCCAGAAACATTGTAACTGCAATGGGCATCCCCAATGAATAGCAAACACTTGGTTAAGCATACGTGCTTCTTTTGAACTTGATTCTTCCATAGTGAGTTTGCACAGGAGGGCCTAGTTCTTTTTCCTATTTTGTTTATGCTTTTCTACGCTGTGGCCACACCGAATAAGGGTTGGCACCCACACAACTTATTTTTCATTTATTGTCGCCTTGTTGTATCATCGTTATTTTTTGTAATGGTCATGAAAACGCAATTTAGACGGTGGTGAACAAAAGCAAATAAAGTTTGTGCCGTACGTTGCCACGATGATTACTAATGAATAGGGATGGCTTCTTTTGAAAGATTCAATCACTTTTAGAATGACATTTTAGTTTATCCTCTTCCGTGAAAATGTACGGGTTTTTATATTTTTATTAGGTCCTATGAAGTTCAGTCTTATCGGGTTCTTGTTGTACTCAACGTGTTTTTTTGTTTGTTTGTTTGTTTGTTTGTTTGTTTTAGCTAATAAGGACATTATACTGTAATTACTTTTTACAACCAAAAAAAGGGACAATTCATAAAATATTCATTAAAAAAATGGTAAAAAAAATAAAAAAACCTTTTAAACCACTGAAAAATCTAAAGTTTAATTTTTTAGAAAACATTACATTACTTGTCTAATTTCTTTAAGAATTAAGTACATTTAGCATCTTACTGCTCTTAGTTCAGTTTGGTTGAGGGAGGGACGTCCTCTTCAACTTTTGATGTAACATACCTCTAAAAAATAATGTTAAGCAAACGTTAGCAAAATGTCATCTTTTTTGCCTTTGCCCCCCTTTTGAATGTGTCCCACGTGCCTCGTGGAATTATGTAGACATCAGATTTTAAGCACCAATAAAGGTATAATCCTTAATAGTCTATTTAAAATATAGGTTTTGTTTCAGTATGTAAAAAATGGCTGCAGTTTCTGTTTGGAAGTAATCGTTTTAGTAAAGTACAGTTCCTGAGAAATGTACCTTTTAATGTGCCAGTGAGCTGTAAAGCCAATGAAGCTGGCTGCCAGCATCATCCAATAGGAAGCCGCAATGTCATTCCCTGAGGGTGTCACGACTTCCTATTGGCCCACAGGACTGAGACTTGGCATCCAGATCCCCTGGAGCTCAGAAAAGCAGATTTGATTGATAAAAAAAACTAGTAGGGAGGGTTGTTGAATTAACAAAAAAAAGTCTAACTAAGAAGTAATACAACATTTTCTTTGATACGTCTGATATGCCTTTTACACCGGTGAAGGTTGGGAATTAAAGTTGCTAAATGTTGACTGGTCTTTTCAAAGATAAATTAAAATTCAATTTAATGAAAACACATTTGATGTATTTTGTTTTTTAAGATGCAGAAAGGATTTTACCGTGCCTTGTCTAGGTAATGGTCAGTAAAACAGGTGTAGGTACAGGTGCATTTATTTATTATGCAAAATTGACAAAAAACATCAACTGTATTTTAGCCGATTGCCGATTGCATCACAGAAGTATACAAATTTCAATATAATTGACCTTGGTCATGTTATAGAATCACTACGAATCAGGCACCAAACATATAGTACCTCTTTGGGGCAGAGACCCATAATACCTGTAATTCTGTACTGCAAAGAATGGCCGTGCTATGTTCTGTTATTATTGTTTAAGTATAAATAGCTGTTTTTGTCCAGTTGCGATAGTGCAGAGTAAGACTGCAGCCGGGCTGGGTGCTCGGCCGGGCGATTTCTGGCCGGCTAGGTGCGCGCTCGCCTGGGGGCACGGCCACGACGTCACTGGCCTCTTTGGGCGAACCGCTCACGTGACGCGCTTGCGGGCGGCAAATTCAAATTTGCTTGCTCTGCAAGCGCCGAGTGTGCGCAGGCACTTGATCACGCTGGCCACACATATTGCCACAATGTGTTTCATAGCGGCCAGTGTGAGCACGCCTGCCCGCTCAGCGCCACCCTGGCCGAGGCCTAGATGAGTACTTCAGTGCTAGGAATAACAATTGATATTATAAGACAAGCTTTTGTGAGTTCTCTGTCTTCCTCAGGTCAGCAATCTTTTGTAAATCCGTGTTTTGACCTGAGGAAGGGCAAAATCTTGAAAGCTTGTCTTATAATAACTTTATTTCATACAGTGCTTCACTGTATTCACAATTACAGTATAGTGCACAGTACGCAGCACATAGGATTTTGACAGACACAGTCCCTGCCCAGATGAGCTTACCGTCTATGTTTTTGGTGCCTGGGGCACAGGGAGATAAAGTGACTTGCCCACGGTTACAAGCAGCTGACACCAGGAATTGAACCAGGCTCCTGATACAAACTCAGTGTCACTGTTTACAGAGTCACTGTCTTTACTCACTGAGGCACTCCCACGCCTTACAATATCAATTGTTAGTCCATATAAAAAAGGTATGACCTAATACTGAAGTACTTGTTTACTCTGCGGTATTAGTTATTCAAAGTTTAGGAAAGAAAAAGAGAGAGATACCAGTGGAAATTTGATCCTGGTCTTCTTGTTTCATCAAATCAAAATGTATTGCCCTCTGCTTAATTAAACCCCGCTGAGGTGCCTGAAACATTGTAAGGTCTGAAAAAAAGAAGTGGTCATTTGTAAATCACAGGGACAAAGGGCCACGAAGCAACTTTAAAGTTTCCATGCACGTAAATGTCAATAGAGTGTCTTCTCCATCATCAGCACTAAATTCACATTGATGCCTCTTTTCTTCTCCGTATTGATCCTTCCATGAGAACGTAGATTTGTATCTGTTAATTAATGCGTCCTGAAACAGCGTTTGTATTAATCAGGCAGATAAGAAAAATTGGATGCCTGCACCGTCGTGACAACCGTAAAAGTGCTGGCCCTGATAAAATCGTGAATGGACCTCAATAAAAAAAAAAAAAAAGTTCCTCCTTCCACTCAATAAACTAATCATCCCGCTTTTAATTATGCGGTGGAAAGATGTGTGGAGATTGGAGAATGTGTAAATCTAATTATTTACTAACAGCAGTGTCTGGGAGAGAGAATGGGGCTGTCACAGGAAGGTGCTGCGGGCTATATTCTTTGTCCATCTGCTCCTGCAGAAGAAGAAAAAAAAAACCCTTCAGAGAAGTGGAGCTTCAGAAGCTAATTGAAACTGCACATTTTCTTCCACGGTATCTTGAAATTATTATTTGCTGGGGAAAAAAAAAAAATGCTGTAGAGATGATATGATTTGTGGCAAAGTATTCTGAACACTTTTTGAACTTATGGCCTACAATCTACTCAAGTAAATGCGTTTGGCTATTCTGGAGGGAATAATAGGAAATCTAATTTTATTTTATAGAAACAATGTAACTTAGTATATTTTTATTACCGCTCGTGCTGCTTTGTAACCTCTTTCCATGCTCAAGAAGAAAAAACCTGCAATGTGCATTCTGTTGCAAAGAAGCCCATCAAGTAAAATGCATCTGGCTTTTCTGATGAATTTATAAGAATTACTGTATGAGTTGTATTGTATAAAATATGACTCTTGGTTAATATGAATCTCTTCAGTGCTGGACTGGCATGTAATGCATTTTAAGTCTGACTCTTCAGTACATGCATAATAGCCCTTATGAAAGGTTATGGTTTGTGTGAGGTTTTTACCACTGCTGTGTTTAAACATGATTAGCTGCTTCAATACCTAAACAGTTTAATGTTCTTATATTTAATAGCTCTTTCTTTTCATCTTATGGCCATATATATATATATTTTTTTTTTTTTTTTGCAATCTGCTAGTCAAATAAATGGCAGATCCATCTGGAATACCAGTATGATTTAGTTGCAGTTTATGCTATTCTGTCTTTGGGGCGATATTGCTAATAAAACATATGTCTTATCGTAACAAAATGAGAACGATGATGATATTTTCATTGATATGATCAACATGAAAAGTAATGTAGGGAATAATAATGAATAAGAATGATTTTTCTGGTGACAGGAATCCTTACAAGGAACATGTAAGCAGTTGCATGCACAAGTCAATGAAAGCTTTTGACATGACTTAAGACCCCCTTAAGAAAAGCTTGACTAATCCCCTTTGATAAGTTTATTAAGTCCCTGTTGTCGTTGGTGCCAATTGGCAAACTTATGCACTTTGCCAACAGGCCAGGAAATTAGTTCCTACTGTACTGTATAGTTGTACAGTATTGCTACTAATGTGATTGGGGATATTAACAGTCTGGTATAATAAATGAAAACCTGATTAAATCCCTCTCTATGCCATACATATGAAAACGCAGAGAGGTATGATGTGCTTCCACACACCGCCAGTCCACCAAAACTACGTCCTTAGGAAAAATATGTCTGCTGTGTACATGTTGTTGGGTGCTGCACATATTGTCTTTCCACCTTAAAGGGCAGATTCATTAAGTGTCAGTAAGGGTTAGCACACCCAACCTGGTGTTAATTCTCATTCAAGTCAATGGATGTCACCGCCGGATGGGATGCGCTAAACCAAACCGGCGTTTCATAAATCTGCCCCTAAGAGTCTCTCTGCTGGGTGTGCGGCACACATTTGGAATAGGGAGTACAGAGTTTCACTTACACGTTTGGGTCTCAATAGGGACATGTATCACGGCAAGTTAATGTGGGTGTGCAATGTAACAAGTAACTATTTCAACTGTCCCCTTCCCCTGTTTCACAACCACTCTTGATATAACCGTAATGCATTGCAGATAAGGAGTTCGCATTGTAAATAAGCCTTTTAAAGTCAATGTAATGGCAAAATGCCCAGTCTGGGAGCTTGATACATAGTCCCCATAATGTTAACCAGAGCCTGGAAAGTAGGCTCTGGAAAAGGTTGCCCTACATCTTCTATTAAATTAGAGTTCAGAAGGAAGGTAGAAACAAATTCACTAGGAAGAATTTTTCTATTTCATTGTGTCTATCCACTGGAAAGTGTGATTATAATTTACTTGTTGCGTCAGAGTGCTGTTCTGTTATTACATCAGCAGAAGCGTAGACAAAAGTCATTTACACTAGTAATTAGCTTGTAGCCCAATAGAGTTCGGACATCCCTTCCTCTGCTTCTCTGCCATAAGGCTTCCTTTCAAAGAACATGTGTCATGATAATAAATCACCTGCATCTTATTTAAAGTTTTTCTGAGAAATTTCTCTTAGTTTTAACTTTTGTTTTGGAACAGTGGGAGGTACAAATAAAACCTTGTCGTTACTAATGATACAGAAGGATTCAGGTACCAATAATTTAGTGTTGTCACATAACAAGGAATTTACTGTGTGGTTAAGTCATTATTAGCAATTTAAACTAGTTAGAATTTGTACTGTACCTTGAATCCTCATATACTTAACATACCGTGCATTGTCACTGTACATACGTTAGCAGAGATCCAAGCATACAGTATGATAGAGGATAAATCATGTCGTGATATGTAATACATTTAAATGATTTGCTTTGAAACAAAAAAAAAATGATCATCCATGTTTTCAACTATAAGTTACAGAGCAATACAGTGTATGTCAATTGGATATTTCACCTAGACGTCTCTTGGGATACTAATAAATGATGCTGTCAATGTTTGCTAAAGTATTGAAACTCTGGGGGGGGGGGAGTTAGCAAAGGTTTTAGTACAGTTTTGCGTCGCTACATTAAAACTGATTGTATCAATTAAAAAAAATCTTATTTCTTTCAAGAGAAATTGCCAAAAACTGAAATCATTTAACCCTGCTCATGGTTATAGCAAGTCCCTCTTTGGTTTTTATGCATACATTAACTTTCCTTAGACTGCAGTATACTGTATTTGTTCATTGGAATGTATTCAAAATTCATTCCCCGCTCTCATCTCACTGCAGGATTCTCCACGTTGTCACTGGCTGACCAGATGAGTCTCCTGCAGAGTGCGTGGATGGAGATCTTGATCCTGGGCATCGTGTACCGGTCACTCTCTTTTGAGGATGAGCTTGTCTATGCTGAAGACTACATTATGGATGAAGACCAGTCGAAGCTGGCAGGGCTTCTGGAACTGAACAACGCCATCTTGCAGCTAGTGAAAAAATATAAGAGTATGAAGCTCGAGAAAGAAGAATTTGTAACCCTGAAAGCTATAGCGCTGGCTAATTCAGGTAAGTAACACAGTTTGCAAATCAGTATTACATAGGGCTTTTAAATTCCATAGTCCACATAGGGGCAGATTCATTAAACACTGGCATGTGTTAGCACACTCAATCTGATGTTAACTCACATTAAAGTCAGATTGGGTGCGCTTGAAGAGGCAATCCAATTTTTTATTTTTTTTTGCAATTGTTTTAATTTTTTTTAAACATAGGATTGAAGCAGGGGGTCTCTGGAGCTGAACCCCATTAATTTCATCTCTGGGGACCTGCTGCTTCCAGAGATACCTCCATAGGGGGTGCCGGTACCCGCTCCGTCTTGCTAGCCGGGTTCATGTAATGGCTGCTTTTCAAAGCTCCCACACCCTGCGGTCCAATAACCGTAACGCCCTCCGGTGTGGCTTCCTATTGGCCCATGGGATGCAGCAGCTTTAAACTTGCATGAGATAGATACCGGCTCCCCCTTCGGAGGTAAGTTTCTCTGGAAGCAGGCGGTCTCCGGAACTGAAATGAATGGGGTTCAGATCCGCAAATCTCCCTGTTTCTATCCAATGTAAAAAAAAAATGGGCCATAAAAATTGGCCGCTTGGACTGCTCCTTTAACCGGATCTGGTGTGCTAACCACTACCGGTGCTTGATGAAGCTGCAGCATAGAAACCCGAATAGAAGAAGAGGAACTTCAATTCTGGAGACAGGTATAGTGGGATTGTGGAACCCTTTGAATATCTTGTGCCGTTACTGTACTACACATTTTGGATTGATTGCATCTTTGTTTTCCTCCCCCCAAAAAATCCTGCAGGAAAAGGCTAATTATTATGCAGAAATGGGAATTGACTAATTGGGTAGCTATAAATAAATTATGCACTCAAAATAAATTTGTATTTAGTATTTATCAACTATTTCAGCTGTCTGAATATTTCTTAATTTAAAGACAGCTTTTATTATTGTAAAATACACTTATTAATGAGCTGACTTTTAAAGTATAATCTGTAATCATTTTAAGGTGGGAGCATTCTCAAGCACTTAACGACTAATCAATTAAGTGCTAATTTGTGGGAAACAAATGCAAGTTATCCTTTGGTAGGATTTTTTTTATTTTGTCTGTAATAAAAAAAAGTTCTAATGAAAATATTCTAATAAACATTTAAATATTGCATACAGGGCACTCAGATCTGTAAGTAACATTTAAATACATATTGAATTTCCGCCCCAAAGAACTGACCATCTAATTACCAAGACACAAAAAACTGACTTACCTGAGACCTAACCCATCAATCTCAAGAGAAGGCAGCTGCTGGAAAAAGAAGAAATTGCAGATCTATGAACGACATCAATTATGTTGCACCACGTATCTGATCAAAAACCAAGTTCAAATGAGTGTTTTAAACAACTAGTGTAGGAAGGGTTAAGAAGCACTTAGTCTGCATGAGAACTTAAAAGTGCTGAAGCAGTGAACAGTATCAGATAAGTGAAAATCGTTGGGCTTTGTTGTTTTTCCTTTTGTGTCACCCTAATGCTTTTCTTGTGGTCCTAAGTCCCTTTTAGCATTTGCATATAGTTCACGATAGATCCCTGTTTAATAACGTGCTGATCATTAGATACCTGTATGTCAATAACATGATCTGATGCTATGTACCATTGACAGTCACACCGTGCCCCTCCATCTGCTTTTGTTGTGACCCTATCTTTGAACTTTATCTTGGTTGCTGGCCAGTAGTTTTCCCTTTAATTACAAGAAGGAAACTGTCAATAAAATCTGTTAAATGGGATGCAATGAGTGGCTTGAATGGGCAGACGGCTATTTGTTCAAATTCTGGAGCATTCAAGGTATTGACAGTTTGTTTTCTGGGGCCATATGCGCCGATCAATCTCAGGCTGGGCTCAGCCGCGCTGAAAAATGAAAAACCAGATTGCTTTTGCTTACTTGCGGATGACGACTTGTGATTTGGCGCGGCTGTAGTTAGATGAGACCTTCTGCCCAAATTGCCCCCCTGAGAGGCAGGGGATGCGTGACTGTTTTTAGAAATAATTTTTTTTAATTGATTTTGTAATTAACGGTTCATCTACAATATTGTTGCTGGGGTCTTCAATGGATATAGAGGAATAGTTTATACCAATGAAGTTGTATTTTGCACTATATCTGCATAGTATGTGTGTGTATATATATATGACACGTGTGTGTGTGTGTATATATATGACACAGATTTTAGCTGCATTCTTTACAGTACCTTCAGCAATCAAGATGGCAATTATCTGTTTTATTATTTGTATTATCACTGAACTAAAGAGCTGTCAAAATGCACATTGGATATGTGTAAAATATTACTTTTCAAGCAGCGGTATTAATCACTCAACCACCTTAAAATGGGTTAAGTTGGTAACTTTCATAAAAACAAAGAAAATTCAGTCACCCCTTTACTTAGCAGAGTAAACGATAAACCACTTCAACCTGTCAGTATTTATTCAGCATTGTCTTGTTATAGCTTCACCATAAGAGTAACCCCTTCCATAGTCATTGTTAATAATGTGTGTGCAGAGTTGCAGAGTACACAGTGCTACACATAGACTGTTTCCGGCACAAGTCCCTGCCTTGTACAGCTTCAACATCATTTTTGGTGTCTGGAGCACAGGAAGATAACGTTACTTTCCAAATGTCCAATGGGATTGACCTGGGTTCACCCACTGCAAAGGCCGTGACATTATCTACAAACGATATTTTTAAAAATCCCAATTGAATAGGTCGACCGGCTTTCCAATAATAATTAATTGTACCAATGAGACTATACCATGAGTAAACTATCTGCAAAGATTTACCATTTATTTGTGCTCTTTATTTATATATTGTATTTGCTTGGTACATTGCTTCTCTGAAACGGTTTCAGTGATTCCTATGTTTGGCGACCCAGTAAGTTGTAATATCTATTTTGCAGACTCGATGCACATAGAGGATGTAGAAGCTGTCCAGAAACTTCAAGACGTCTTACACGAGGCTCTGCAGGATTATGAAGCTGGACAGCATATTGAAGATCCTCGTCGGGCTGGAAAGCTATTGATGACTTTGCCGCTTCTGCGACAAACCTCTACCAAGGCTGTGCAACATTTCTACAACATCAAACTGGAGGGGAAAGTCCCCATGCACAAACTGTTTTTGGAAATGCTGGAGGCCAAGGTCTGACTAACAGCATCTTGGGTATTCTCAATGTGCACATTGTTAGAATAAGGGAAAAACAAACATAATTATCATGTCAAATAAACTTAGTAATGAATTAAAACCAAGTGACTGCACTGAAATTTAGCAGCAAGACTGAAGCAGCGTTCAACTTTTTTCTTCTGCGTCTTAACGATGCAGTTTTTTTCCTCTCCTTTTGTTGCTGCTGAACTTTCAGAAAAAAAAAGATGTTTAATTAAAGAGAGATGGAAGCCAGCCCTGCCAAAGGACAGAAATCCATAGCACGGATGCCACTGAATTTAATATGGACCATAATGTTCCCAACGACAACGGAATCAAAGAGAGAAACGTCATATCTTGCAGTACAGTACAACCCAATCACTGAATGCAGTATTAAGATTTCACAGGAGCAGTCTGTAATTAGACAACCGAAAGCAATGTTGGCATTGGCTGCTTCTTATCATTTCATGTTCCATGTAGATCACTTAACCGCATTTGATTCCTCAATTGTTTTTTCAAGTCTTCCAGATATTTCTTGGTTAGGTACTATGTAACTTTTTTCAGGGAATAGTTTGAGCTTTATTCATTCATGCAATACTAACGACAAAATACTGCATTTTAGTGCTGGCGAGTACAACGCTGAACAGCAATGAAGGACATATGAATCCTTAAGGAAGGTTTTTTTAAACTGTTTTGTTTCTTCTTATAAATTGAGATTATTTTGTACCAGCTTTACCACTTTTCAGCCATTTATTAATGTGGGTGTTTATCTTATTCAAGCAATAGTTCAAGGGAAGGTGCAAATTACCACGGATGCAATTTATGTTGTGTGCCAGTCTATTCCAGAACATTCAGTTTCTTCAAATATAAAACCCAGTATACTTGTATGTTCAGAATTATTAGATTACACCTGCAATGTATATAGGTAGTCTAATGTGCTTAACACTCCAAATAACGGAAAACTGGACTCCAGTGGGACAGGTGCAAATCGCTTTAGTTACTGCTCCAGAAACTGCCCATTTTTTGCAAAACGTACTGACCTAAAAAGAATTAAGCGAGAAACTACATGTTACAGGCAATAAGGCAAAAGCCAACAATAAAGAATCTAATGTATAGTTCTGTTTAGACCAAATTCTAAAATCTAATACTTGTACAAATAAATTAATTTCGATTTTTCTTTTTTAACTGCAATTTTATACAAAAAAAAAAAAGCTAAAGCAGTCGTGATTTTCAAACCGTATTGTAGCAGCATGAGAGCCGTTTGGGTTCAAGACTGTTAAGAGGTGTAATCTAATGTATAGAGACGACACTCCCCTCATTCTCTGAAAGCCACAGTCGCTAACTAACCAATTGACAGTAACCTTCATCGACGCTCTGCCAATATACCGATGTTAATAGTTGCTCCCTGTATCATGTTAACACCCTTATTATATGTACACAAATGTAATTAAAATTGTAATCCTAACAAACAAAAAGAAATGTAGTTCAGCTTTTCAATGTTTCATGTTTGCTGTGCTTATTCCAAAATTTTCCGTTGCATTCAAAGACTCTTGTCTTGTTCTTGTCGTGGTGTCCGATTCTTGTGGCGTGTGCTTTTAGACACAGGGTAGCATTAGAGACAATAATGGATGTACAATTCCTCAGGAGACTGCGGTAGTTTAATCTGTTCCTTCCTGGTAATAAAAGGTTCGTCCTGCTACTAATCAGAAGATCGCAAATCCAAAACGCGTAGGCGTTGAAAAATCATAATGTTTTCAACAGAAAGTTTCGATTTTTTTTCTTCCAAATGGTTCGTAATGGAAATCCGATGTATATCATAAAAAAATTATAATAATTAAAAAAAAAATCTTCTATTTATAGATAAGCCTAATTTTGAAGCGCTGTAAATATAGCTTCTACTGAACAATCTCAAATGTTATTAACTCGCTCTGCGTTAATGTGTTGCAAAACTTCTTTTGGTGCGTACAGGTTCCCAAAACTATTGCTACTCTGTGTGCTTTAAACAAAATACAATGGGTTGATGGCACATCAGCCTTGTTCTATAAATACTGTGTATCTATCATTAGCTATATAAGGACTATATTGTAGATTGTGGTTTCTCAGTAGAGAAGTGACTGTAGTGTGGTTCTAGATAAATCATCATTAGCGATCATTCAGATGGTGAATACCTTGACATTTTTACAGTTGATAGGTGTTCAGAGATTGGCACATCCCTTTTCAAATGACAAAATTTACAACTCCTGGGGAAAAAAAGGTGCTGATTGACTGAGATTATTTATTTATGTAAGTGTGTAAAAAAACAAAAAAAAAACATTATTTTCCAGAAGGCTTGTGCAAGGTTTAAGTTGCTTCAATTACACTATATATGCATAATATGTATACAACTATATACACATTGTTTTCACTGTATTACATTTCTGTACTCGGGCTATAGATGTACAACTCAACACAGGTAAAATGCATTAACAGAACAAACAGATTACGTTAGAATTGCAAATGTATCTTATAATTTTGAAGGCAACTGCTATATATCAAATAGAACAGAACAGACAAACAGAATGTCCACGTTAAACCTTGCTTGATGGAAGCTCTTCCAGGTTTGAGTCAGAACTACTTACTTAGCATGGGATAGAGGAAATCTAAACAGAGAATGATTTAGCCATAAAGCTTTTATTTATTGTTTTGCTTTGATTTTAAATTATTTCTTTCCTTATTTAAAGCAATATGATTGTGTGCCTCGGGAGAGCCACACCTATGTCTCAATCAGATCAGAAACTTGTATTTATTCCACTGTTTTGCATTTAAATGATATCAAAAAGATATAAAACATTTAAAACTGCTATTTTTCTTATAGAAGAGAAAATGTGTGTTGGTGATTGTATTTTAATTATTTAAAGCGTCTCTGTTTACCTGCCTAGGAAAACATCTTATGGCAGTCTTATGTGCAAAGATCGTTAAAGGACAAAAATAAAAATAAATATATAATGAAATGAAATGCTTATAATAATCCAGGAGTTGCAGCATAGCCAGAAGTAAAAAGAAAACCATGTCTATAGTTGTAGATGTGTTTCACATCTGTAAAGCAATCAACTGTATATTTTTGTGACGTGTATCATACCATGTGCTCCAAAAAAAAGTCCATTTGTGTAAATGTATTTATTTTATATTGTATATATTGTTAAATGCAAAAGGAGACATGATTCTGTAACTTCAATCGGTTCAGATGTGTAAGTCAAATTATTATGCCTTTCAGGATGATGGTAGAGCAATATTAAACAAGCTTCCACTTTTTGATTGCTTTTTTTGTGTTGTTGTTTTTTATTAGATGAAGAAAATCAGTATACAAAAGATGCATCTACTGTATACATAGAGCAACCCCTCAGCTATAATACAATTAGGTAAAATAATACTATATAAGGACTTGCCAACATGAATTCTAGCATGCGACAACATAACTTACATTTCAAATTACCCTGACAATGCTTTAAATTGCTTTTCTTAAATCCTAATGCACCTATGCAATGACTTGTGTTATTTAAAACATTGCCTGTGTCAGTGTACGAGAACACAGGTTTCACAGAATAAAGTTCTATATTCAATGGTTGTTCCAGAATAACATATAAAATTCTTTTATTTTTTTTATAACTCATATTTTATTGATTTTTTTTTGTCATGTAACAATATATCATTACATATTCATATGAGTCGCCACAATTATACTAATAAGCAGACTTGTATATAAAAGGAAATTCAAACCTAAATCGGAAAGGGTGGGAAAGGGGATAGGGGGGGGGGGAGTCCTTTCACCTGCCTCTCTATTTCTGAACCCATCTGCACCTCTTCCGGAGTTGTTACAGTATATACAATTCTTTACATTCCAAATTCTCCCTTAAAACTATGGTTTTAGCAAAGACCTGTATATATTGCTTATTTAATATATAAAAAATATTAAACATATATTTAAACACACATATACAGTACAATGAGTTCTATGAACTCTAGTCAACAGGATGACATGTCCCTTTATCAGATTGAACTACTATCCTGCCAAGATCCGGGTGTGTACGTAATGAATCTACGCAACAAAAAGGTGACATCACTCACTTAACCAGTCATGTTGTATGTCTATTACAGATCATGTTCATATCTGGCATACAGCATAAACCATAGGAAAAAAACAATAAATAAGTAAAAAAAAAAAAAAAAAAATCTATGAGCAAGATGATAACAAGAAAGGAGGAAAGAGAAATGAAGGAAAACCATGAAAGGTTTATTAAGTGGGCTTCATCAAACCCGGACAAATCATATAGTCCAAACTTGTAATTAATGCTTGTAAGTCCAGATGTAAGCCATAATGTTACAGTAGGGATGTGATTCAGCTATGACCAATCGGATACAATACCTTCTGTTGGTATATCTTACACGTGATGTTTTCACCAAGGCCGTCTGGAAATTGTTCATATCAATTTTTAATTACACACTTTCTAATTATTATATTTATTTTTAACGAGATTAACGGAGACATTTTCCCTGGACAAAAAATATTATAGGTTTATATAGTGAGTAATCAAAATGTTATTTTCCCTATGCTTTTTTTTTTAAATCAATATTTGGTAGAAACTAATGAAACAGGTACTTATGGGATGATGCCTAGTTTTGATACCTTTCAATGGACCAACATAAGAGATCCGTAGATTAAATACAGTACCGTGTTTAATGTTTTAAACAGCACTCACATCTTTCTAATGTTAAAAATAAATTAACTTGAAAGGAAAAGCATTCTAGTTATTACAGACACGGGGGTGCTGACGCAAAGCAGCTCCAAGGGTTAAAAAGGCAAAACTAAACAATGCTCAAAAAGTGCGACAACACCTAAGCGTTCTAGTTGAAAAGGTTGTAGCACTTGTGCAAAGGGTCAGTCTATGCTTCCAGTGAAATCTTAGGGGCCCATTAAAAAATGTGCTAATGTGCTTCTTAAGCTTTTTAAGCTATGTTCATAGCGTATTTGCTTTACTATTTGCCAACATACTTCTCACCTTCGGTAGTGGAAATCCTCAAAAGAATTAGGGTGATGACACATAGGATACCATGCTAAATGGTATTCTGGGACCATTATTTCTCAGTGAAAAAAAAAAACCATTGCTGTGATTTAAAATAAAACTAACATTGTTTTATATTATTGCACACCAAACTATCAAGGCATATATTAATTCGTAATGCTTGGTTTTATCGTTATTATTAACTTCTCCTAGCATGAGAAGGGAAGTAAATAATTTACAATGAAATTAGCCCACTGTCTCCAATAGCAGCTCAATAAAAATCGGGGTTCAAGCCTTAGAACACTATAAAAGAATTGCACCCCAATTGTCAACAGGAAAACTCCAATGACTTCAAATGGGGTTCTTTTTCTTTGATACATCTGGTGCAATTCTGTTGAACTGATTTGTGCCCCAATTTTGAACCCCAGAAACTTTAGTGAACACATGTTCTAATATTATTGGGATTACTTCTGTCTATAAAAAGAGGTCATTCTCTGTGACAGACATATTCCCTTTCAATAGTCTACATACAGATGCAGTGGCCGTTGTTCGAACACTTCCCGCGTTGTATGCCTCGGAATACCCATGTCATGTCGCGGGATTTCTTCCAATCGTACCGCCTTAAGACGCGAGTGCAGAAAATGGCATTTTAGTGTTATGGCTTTTAAACACATGAAATTGACACAGTAGCAAAGTACTGTACACATTACAATTCATTCATTTAATTGCATTTAATTGCACACAATCTACGAAATTCAAACAAAGGAACCGCGATAAACACGTGTGCCTGGGGCGATTGGCCGCTTCCATGCCGCGTGGAGTACAGCAGCGCACACGAAAACGGCGCTGTGATTTGTTCGAATAACTGCCGCTGCATCTGCAGATCTCAACAGTGGTCGCTGCTGATTTTCCATATGGGTAAAGTACAGAAAGGTGCAAATCCAGCCACTTATATGGGACATTTATTAGAGTGGCCGTTTCATCTGCATTGTCTGTAATGAGGGATGGTGAACTGGTGGAATTGAGACTGTTATTGAGAATACAGTACCACTCTGGCCAACATACTGTATGACAGCTCCAATCCAGTTGATTTGGGAGGAAGATCTCTTTATTCTCTATTGACATGTAAGGGAAAGGAAAATATTACATTTTCCAGCTTAGAGTCATGATGTCCCATTGAGTTTGCCACTATTCAGTGCACACTCAGAAATGATCTGTTTAAAGGCACTCACCTACATATATCTGAGCTGAAATAAATTGAAATCACTCAGCCACGTAATATCTTCTTTACTATTTTAACAGTTATTTCATAATTTAAGCTACGGTATGTTTAATAGCTTTACAAATTGATGCCCAAAAGCGTGACTGTAAAGAGCACATTAACACATACAGTATGACAGAATATGCAATATTGGTAAAAGCCATGTTTTAGAAATGGGAGAATCTGGTGTGAGATCCAGTCTAAAAAGGTTATTAATGAAAGGGAAATGTGGGGGGAATGCTTGAAAACCAGGGCAATTTCCTATATCACTGTGCCTTTTCTGCCAATCAGCATTTATAAAGCTTGTTCTGATGAGTGTTCTTCCCTGTTGGCCTCTGTGGAGTGAGCTAACGCTAATTGAACCATTACGTTATTTACTAAAGGACAAATTGGTGTTTTTAATGGGCAGAGTTGTAAATACTAGATACTTTGTACAGTTTCACAACTTTATTTTGCCATGTTTGCGTCCTCCACCTCTGAGATGGTTTTAGGGCTTTTCTTTTCTAATAGACTATGGGGCCTATGCAGAGAGCAGCGAATTTTCGAAATTCGCCATTTTTTGGAGAAAATCGCGCAGAAAACAGCAGAAAATGGCGAGTTCCGAAAAACGCGCCAATTTTTCTTTTCTATTTGTAAAACTCGCCTCGCGGCTGGCGAGAACCTCAATCTCGCCAGTTTTAAAAATATCCTAATGCAGAGAGCCGCGAACGGCATCTAGCGGCTGTTCGCGCCAATAAAATGGCGCGATTGTCTCCTTTTTGCCTCGCCAGAAAAAATTGGCAAGAAGCTGCCGCTCGCGGCCATTGCAATGGGAAAAAAAAGGCGCAAATTTGTTTTTACACGTTTCTGAAGCGCGCATCTCGCCAATTTAAACTCGCCACACGCATCCATGTTAAACATAGCAGAATTCGCACTTTTCTGCATATGGAGAATAAAACTCTCCAAAAAAGGTACTTTTTACTAAATTCGCCATTTTTAAAATTCGCTGCTCTCTGCATAGGCCCCTAAGTGTAGCTCCATTATATTGAAAGCGCTTAATTTGAGTGTGCTGATAAATATTTTTACCAGTGTAACCATCCTTACCCGTCTCTTAAGTAGGTCACATCAGATTGACTGTATACATTGGCAGTGCCCAGTCCCTCAGGTCTTTGCAGGGTGCTGGGTAAATGCAGACTAGGCGTGGATACTTGAATATAACAATACTGAGCCCCAGAAACTTTTATAAACAAAAAGGTGCTTTATTTGACAGACATCTATAATGCTTCACATACATTGACACACTGGTTAGTTGACAGAAACTCGAGGCAAACAATATAATTCTGTACTTCATCCCTTGGTAGCTCTAATTCCTACACTGGGGAGGTAGATAGATTTGTTTCCCATAGTAAGGGACAAATTGTCAGTCTCTTGCATAAAGTCAGTAATGTCCCACATCGAATGGGCCTCTCAGGTATACACTTCAGGCTCCGGGATTAGTAACCAGCTACAATGTACTGCATACTTCTTCTATACCTATTTGATCAGGATTGCACTAAGAACCTTCTGGTTGGGCTGGTCCAAACATTCTCCGGTGTCACTAGGCCGAGAACTCCAGTCAAGTACTGTATGCTTCCTCTTTTTCAATAGTGAGAACAATCTTGGACCCTTACTACTGGCAGCACTTAGTAGGCACGTTTTTAACTGAAAACAACAAATGGTGACAGGACTTATCTTGTTCAACACAACTATGCACATAAACCTATTTACAGGATTCACAGTGAGGATCTCAGTCAGAACTCTGAAGAACCAGTTTCTAGAACATACGTATATATTCCCAATAGTGACATCACTGGTCAAAAGACATATACGGGAGTGGCAATCCCTTCTGCATAGTCATCCTACATCACATGAGGGGGAGGGGAGTAACCTAACTGAGCCAAAACAGTTAATAGTAGTTAACAAATAGGGGCTACACAAGCTTTAATTGTATAGTATATATACAAAATAATTCACAGTGTGCTATATCCAAGAAAATGAATTACTTAAATGATTACTCAATTCTTAAAGTTAAAAAAATGTAATATGTGCTATATCAATCCTAGACATGTAAAAGAATAAACCAAATAAAATGCACTGTTAGAAAGTCCAGGAACACATTAGGTAAAGTCCTACTAATAAAGCTTCTTTTTTATTTTTAAATGTCTAATAATGCCTCCAGTACTGGAAAACAAATCCTCTTCCACAAAAGAACCTCAAATAAAAAAGATAGGCGCAAACATAGCATAAAATATTTTATAAATGAAAAGCACCAAAATGGATTGCACTTAAAGAATATATAATCGCTTGGAATAAGATTATGCAACTCCCAACATGATCAGGTAACTGCTCTGTCTGTTTTCTCTGGCAAGGCACCTGAGAAAAGTCCTGTGCCCCTCTGTCCACTAGATTGCCTGCAACGCACTACTCCACGTGATCAGGGCAACTGGAAGTGAACTTCTGGAGGACGCACAGTGTAAGGCCGCGCTTAAAGTAGCGCTACGGCGACGTGTATAAATGTGGCCTGGGAGGGTTAAACAGCAGCTTAGACAATTAGTCTTTAGATGTGAAACAATGGTCATAGCATTTAGAAGACCTCACAGTTGCAAGGTTGATGATGAAGTGCAAAGTCGAATTCTTGTATTCTTCACCTCTAATTCAACTCCAATTAAACTCCAATTTGAACTCGACAGACTCTTCATACAGTATGTGACATTTAAGATGTTACACAGCCAATGTTCAGTCTCATTAGGCTGCGTCCATAGGACTGCAGCCGTGGGGAGGCGCGCGGAGGCTGAGGGAAAGCGGGTGCTTTCCCTGGCCTTGGTCCGCGCGCCGTCTGGGGGTGTGTCGGGCGGGGGGGGGGGGCCTGTGACATCATGAAGCTGGTTCGCCCGTGACCGGCCCTGTGCTCCCGTGAGCGTGAAAATCTATCTTTTGAAAAAGACCTACGCTTCCGCACGCTTGTGGAAGCGTGCGCGAGCCCCTGCTAAAGCCGCTCGCATTGCGGCTGCAGGGGCTCACTGAGAAGTGTCAGCGCGCCTCAGCACAGGTCAGTGCCTCAGCACGGGTCAGCGCCTAAGCGCTGACCCTGGACGCAGCCTTACATGGAATGTGCAGTCTCATTGGTTGTCCCTCAGTGAGTGTCAGGGAAATCAGCCTATCACAGAGGGGGAGATATGTGCATCCATACTGGCTGTCTCCAGGTAAGTGACAGGCCGTTCAGCCTATCACAGAGGGGGAGGGATGTGCATCCTTACTGGCTGTGTCTGGATGAGTGACAGGCTGTTCAGCCTATCACAGTTGGATGTGCAGACATCCTTAGAGAATTATATATATATATATATATAATACTACATAGGTGAGACAGGACAGGGGCTAAACAAGAGAATGAACCTGCATCGCCACAGCATCACACGCGGAACAAGAGACAGTCCTGTTGGCGAACATTTCTCTGACTCTGGCCATAAGATGAACGATCTGAGGGTTGCCATACTCAAAGGTAATCTTAAAACCCCGAAAGAGAGACGGTTGCATGAATACAAATTTATGCAACTGTTCGGGACACTTAGCAGTGGCCTAAACAGAGATCGAAATTTTATGAGTCATTACTGACACTAGCGAACTCTCTTCCCATGAGCGCTAAAGGCCATGTCTGTACATACTGTGCTATATGTATGCACACACAGCTGTCTCTCACACGTACTAATACTGCTCATTTTTCCATCCATATACACCAATAGGGACCACATAGTATCCACACACACTTTTAGTTGTGCTACAAACTCTCACATTTCCACACCCACCCACACCATTTATATCCCTCTCACTCCACACACACCTTGTGTAGAGCACTGTTTATACTGTGGGCTCTCCATTCATTTTTATTCACACTGATACACATACACAATCTTTCTTCACTTGCTTTCAGTTACCCTTTGACACCTCTAGCCATAAAACACATCCACACCGGGGGAAGGAGAAGCACAGATAACATTCCAAGAGACACTGTTTTTAAGTTATCCTTGCTTCATTCATTGTAACATCGCCGGAAGAAGAGATCAGTGTATCTCGAAAGCTCGCACAAATAAAAGCATTTCGTTAGCCACAGAACGGTATCATCTATTTATTTTTTGATTATTGAAGCTCGGCTAACACGGTACTGATACCTCTACATATATATATATATATATATATATATATATATATATATATATATAAAAGGGTTATAGGAAACCTATACCATACAAAATCTCACAAGAAAGAAGGAAAGCATGGACACAATGGAACAAAAACTGTCCGTTATCCTTTTAACTTAATTGAAAATAATTAAAAAACATTTAAGACAATTTAATAGGACTAATCAGACTTCTCAAAGAATCAAATTGTTAAGAACTAAAGACTGAAAAACTCCTATGTCAAGATCTTTATTGAAGCCTCTTGGATTTAGGGCCTTATTCAGAAAGCCTCGATAAGGCCCTTATCAAGCACTTATTGCCCCAAATGGGCACTCATATTCAGATACCCTCGATAAGTGCTCGATAACGGCCTGTATCGACGCAAAATTTTATCTCCATCCGAAAATCGCTGACTAAGCAGCGATCAGGCCCTTATCGACCATTTTCGGATGGTTGATAAACTCGCGCTATTCAGAGACCCGCGAGTCGGGTGTCGCGGCCTATCACAGCCCATCGCAGGCCTAAAAAACGATTTTCTCCCCAAATCCAATTCCCCACAAAATTCTTGGTCAATTGGTGGGGAGATGGCCTCGATGAGCAGCGATGTGTCGGGACTTAGAAAAAATCAGGCCCCTTTCCTGCCTCGGATTGATGCCGGGGGTCTCTGGAGCTGATAGCCATTAATAGCAGCTCCAGACCCCCCCGGCATGCATCCGAGGCAGGAAACATGCATGTACAGCAACTTCATTACCTTAGCGGCTAACCGCTAAGGCAATGAAAGGGTTAAACACCCATGCCAGGCTTACAGTAAAGACAAACAATACAATACAATACTGTGGCTAGCAGGGGTAGGTGAAGGGGGAATTTGGCCCTTAGTGGCTGTTTAGGCATTGCGGGGGGGTTGCGGGGAGAGTTAACCCCTTCATTACCTTAGCGGTTAATACCGCTAAGGTAATAAAGGGGTTAACCCAACCGCTACCCACCTGCAAGGTCTAAACACCCATCCTTAGGGCTAATACCCCCTTCACCCACCTGTCAGGCCTAAGCACCCACCCCAGACTGACTATACCCACCCTATACCCATTGAGTAGTATAGTGGTACATCATACCCATATAATAATAATATGGGCATGATAAGCCTCTATAGCACTCAATGGGCACCCTAATAAAAATACAGTAATACATAAGACACACAATAAGAAAAGCCAACTAAATTACCAAAAAAGACACTTCACTAAATACAAACAGTAGCCAGCTAATCCAATCAATATAATCAATAGCAATATCAACATTGAATTAATTAAACCATTATCCAATCAAAACAATTAATTCGGAAAGCAACTCAAAATGAATAGTAACACTAACCAATGTAAACAATGAATTAATCCAACATTAATTAATGTACCATTAAAAGACAAATAAATACATTAAACCTATCTCTGAAGTATCCATAAAACACATTAGCTAACTTAATATAACATTAAGTACAAGCGAACACCAATCGCAAACCTTTTCTTACATTAACCATAAACAAACAATCACATCCACATCATTAACAAGCGAGAAATGCCCCCCAAATATTGGCATAATAATGTATTAATCTGTACCCTAAAGAGGTACAGATTAATATATTATCAGTCAATGTGCATCACACAAAAAATAAAAAAACACATCCAAAAAATAAACCTGTAAAAAGATACATTTACAAACATTGAATATCTTACTTGTAACGGGTATTCCCTATGAATACCGCCGCTACTACCTGCTGTGCTACCTGTTGGCTCTCAGGAGCCTAAGCCTCCGCTTGGGGAACCTGGGGTACATACATATCATACATCTCTAGGTGCAACGCCTCCACCTGGGAGGGATCCCAACGGAGTGGGAGGAGGCCCTCACAGGAAACAACCACACAACACGAACGAATATAAAACAGGACTGGCTTTACTGCATGGAAACACATATATCACTCAATAACATCATAACATCATCATGCGCCACGGTGGGCGCTAACCACACTGGGTGTCACGGCGGACACTAACCACACTAGGCGTCACGGCGGACGCTACCACCTCTAGGCGTCACGGCGGACGCTATCACCTCTAGGCGTCACGGCGGACGCTATCACCTCTAGGCGTCACGGCGGACGCTACCACCCACAATGTGACCCCACCCTGTGTCCAGTAACCCCCACCCAAATGTCTCGTACTCCCAGAGTAGAAGGAAGGATCTCTATAATCTGCTTCTCTTGTGCAGTTTCTTCTTAAGCTGGTCTTACTTTAATAAAAATGATTTATTCAGTTTGCCTACTGCCACATGAATTATCCTGGGGTGCTAGGGTGCATGATTTAGATAGTTAAAAACAATAAGAGTTGTGCGCACTTGGATATGATTGAACCTATTTATTAAATAACTACCTAACATATACAGTAATACAAATAGAAAAAAAAAGAGTATAGCTAACAATAGGAAAATGTGAATGATCACATTGGGAACTGAAGTGATAAGTACAAAACTAGTGACAACCCCAAATTATTAAAGAAGACCTGAATGAGCAAATGAACAGTTCCATAGTCTGGTAATTATATTATAAATTATATTGGCAGTGTAAAAAGGTAAGTATTGCACGTCCAAAAAATAACATGTAAAAGCGCATATAACAATGGCAGCCTGTCCGCCGTGTGTTCCAAGGACTGAACAAGTCCTCCGCTGCGTGATCACTGAGGATGGAAATTCCTGGCACAAATGTAGCAAATGTAAAGTTCAGTATAACACTAAAATAGTGAGGCGAAAACAACTCCTACGCGTTTCGTGGCGATGCCTCATGCCACTTCATCAAGGAATGAAAAAGTACCACAACAACCCATCCTATATCACCACCAACTCCGTGTGATTGGACACTATTTTATGATTACACCAATCAGCTGTTAATTGTACTGATGATTTTAATGATTACACCAATCAGCTGTTAATTTTGCAAGCTCGCCACCGGATGGGAGTGAGACAGGGTGCTGTGTTAAAATTATTAACAACAGTTACACATAAGTATAATATAAATCAAAACAATATTTTCATATATGAAATGACCTTGTCTATATCTGTGTGAATTTTCCAAAACAGTTGGGATAAACAATGCAAAAAAACAAAAAATATATTTGTAGCTATATCCAAAGCCCTATGAAAAAATGGTTATAAGTTAACCCTATGGTTAATTCTATTGAAAATATTGGCTACATAAAGCATCAAGATGAAACATAATTCAGAAACAAATCAATTGACTAATTAGATAAGGCCACTGCATGTTGCCACAAGATATCTTATGGTAAGGGGCCACAATAAATACATATATGGCTAAACAAGACAACATTGAAACTTAATTGTCTAAAGTCATTGGAACAGATATCTGGTCATTGGCCAAAGGCACAAAAACGATGAAGATGACTTGTGAACGGTGAAATGGAAACTCAGATATAGGTTAATAAAGAGAACCTATATCTACACCAGCCCTTCTGTGTGTGTGAGTCTCACAGCAAGTGTACCATTTGACTATCAACAGTAGGACTACAAGTATACAGTCCTAGGATGAAAGTAAAAGGAAGTCATTAGATTGTTGTATTGGTCTCCTTGAAACATTGTGTTGTAATGGAAATGTTCAATGTATGTGTAGCCGGGTCCTCTCTTACCTCCTGGATGGGAGGGGGGCGGCTGCAGAGGTGTCCAGGTGCCGCCGCTGCAGGCGGACCTGGCTAGGTGCAGAGAGCCGCTCCTGTACTGCGAGCACAGACGGCCATCTTGATCTTTGCACAGTGCGAGCCGTGTGCATGTGCAGTAGCAGGAGAGTTGCGGCGGCCATTACATATTTATGGTATGGGAGTGTCTGTGCATAATAGAGATTTTCAGGGTTGGGGGGCAGCACGGAAAAAGTTCTGAATCCTGGAGTGAGAGGAAGTAATAAGGGAGGTGGAGAGGTGGAGATCATGAGCAAAGTGTAGACTGCGGGAGGGAAAGTACTTGAAAATTAGCTTAGAGATGTAGAGAAAAGTGCTATTTTAATTTGTGCCAAACTAAAATTATTTACTGTTTTTTTATAAGCAATTGAAGTAAATCTGTCAATTTGCAGTTTTTAATTATTAATTTCTTTCACTTGAGCTGTATTTGTGTGTATTTTTAGAATCTCCAGAATTTAATAATAGACATTATCTTTAGTAAAACATTTGGAAATCAAAAAAAGTATATTGAGATGGTTGCCACCATTGTGCTTTTTAAATTAACGATTATTAAGGATGTTAAGGATTTATGAAATATTTTGACAGTATGAGCATCACCCTTCTTGAACTCTGCGGTTTACTGTACCATGTTACTCAGTCATTTCACAGCTCAAATAGGAATGCCCACAGAGGATGACTGTGAGGAAAATAAAGTCAATAAAGCACATTTAAAGAGAAGATCTATAGGGAGATGAAAACATGTTACCCTTTTTGTGTGTGGCTAGCTCTTCTTGGTTACATTTAAAATTAATTTCTTATCTAAAGGGGTTATTATGAGAAAATAACCCTGCAAGTACCAAATACCCTGCAAGTCCCATGTTGACCAGTCGAGAACCACAAGGACTCTATATGTAATCATTATTTTATTGTTTCAATTTAGTTTGCTTAGCTTTTTTTTTTTGTAGCTATTCACCAGAAATGAAAGAAACATGAAGAACAGTGTGCATAGTAGTACTGTCTTTCTACTGGTAGATACAGAAATGCAATAAACTAATGCACTAAGAATTTAGGTATTGCAATCTCTTAATAAATAAACCTTCCCAATAAGGAAGTACATGTACAGTAACATCATATTTCCATGAAGGGTTCATTCTTCACATTCTGATGTAATTACAAGTGAGATGCTTTTTTATTGACCCAATATGGTACCATTTTAAAGGGAAAAATTACATAATATAGATATACATTTATTGTATCAAATGCAAATAGCAGCATGCAGCCGTCCAACAGGTACAGCAGGCAGCGGTCCCAACCCCTTCTACAGATGGGCATCAGGTTGCAGCCACCGGACTTCAAGTGAACAACGTCTGCAGGAAGCATTTGCGTCCAGTGACCATCGGAGATCGCCAGTCAGCCGGCCTGATCGACTCCGGTGCCACCGTTACTTTGGTGCGACCTGATATGGTCAGCCCAGAGGATCTGCTCCCTGGTTCAGGGATGCAGGTCACTATGGCAGACAGGGGACCTCGGTCAATCCAGGTCACCCGGGTGTTTCTCGACTGGGATGCTGGTCAAGGAATAAGGGATGTGGGTGTCCTGCCTGGGTTGGATACTGAGGTGCTACTTGGTAACAACCTGGGACACCTCATCTGTTCTTTTGCAGAAGAGGATGCTGATGTTACTGCGGTCACATGGAGCCAAAGTCGGGCACTTGCCCAGGCAGGGGAGCCTTTGGTACTGCTGCCCATAGAGGAGATCACTGTCCTCCTGCATTTGGGACTACTGATTCTTGAGGTCCCAGAGGTTACTGGGCAGGTAGGCCAGACCGAGTCTGTACTGTGTCCTGACCTCCCTTCCAACTTACCTTTCCCCAGACTTAGTGACTGAGGATGAGTGGCCAGAGCTAGGTGCACTGTTCAGAGAAGCAGTGCGGTCCGATCCCAGCTTAGAGGGCATGAGACTTTGGGTGTCCGAGTCTGCCTCTGAGAGTGGGTCAGATCGGTATCTCTGGCACCGTGGGCTCCTGTACAGGGAGCAAGCTCCTGATTGCCTGTGTGCAATTAACCAGCACACTGCTGTATTTAGAGGCAGTTTCTCTCAAAAAGTGATAAGTCCATGTTAAGCCTGGCAAGACCCATATTACTGATCACCCAGTCCACACCAGGGATCAGAGAACTTGGCATAAGAATGCCTATCGGGTATCAGCAAAAGTGAAGAGGAGCATAGAGGAGGAGGTAGAAGAGATGCTGGCCCTAAGGGTAATAGTACCGTCTCAGAGTCCTTGGGCTTCACCGATAGTCCTGGTACATAAGAAGGACGGGACCACTCAGTTCTGTGTGGACTATCGTCAGCTCAAAGCTCAGATGGTGTCAGATGCCTATCGTATGCCCTGCATGGACGAGCTGCTATATGAGCTCGTGGGGACCAGGTATCTGACTACCATGGATTTGTCCAGGGGGTACTGGCAAATTCCTCTGACCCAGGAGGCGCAGGAGAAGTTGGCTTTCATCACTCCGAGTGGCTTATATGAATTTTTGGTTATGCCATTTGGGATGAAGAATGCCCCGGCTACTTCTAACATTTGGTCAATAGGTTCCTGGAAGGGATGCAGATATTTGTGAGGGCAAAATTAGCTGTGAGGGATGATATAGCTGTGTTTAGCAACTCCTGGGATCACATTTAGTACATGTAACAGCGGTGCTGAAAAGAATCGGGGAAGTAGGGCTGACACTCAAACCATGTAAGTGTCTAGTCGTGATGGCAGAGGTACTGTACGTTGGGCATAGAGTAGGCGGGGGCATCTCAAGACGGAACCAGCTAAGGTAGAGGCCATTCTCGAGTGGCCAGTGCCCTGAACAAAGAAGCAGGTTATGGCTTGCTTAGGCACCGCTGGCTACTATAGGAAATTTGTCCCCCAGTACAGCGCCCTGGCCAAACCCCTGACTTACTTGACCCAGAAGAAACACTTGATCCTGATTTCCTGGTCTCCCACTTGCAGGGAGGCATTCCAGTCTTTGAAATCTGCCCTGGCTATTGCTTCCGTCCTAGCAGCACCCAATTACAGCAAATGAATGCTGGTGCAGACCGATGCCTCAGACTATGGTGTTGGTGCTGTACTGAGCCAGGTAAGCGAGGACGGGGGAGAACACCCGAACGTCTACCTGAGTCGTAAGCTGTTGCCTTGGGAGGTGGCTTATGCCACCATTGAGAAGGAGTGGAAACAAAAGAAAACAGCGCACAACGCCAAATAGTGAAGCAAATTCAACAATATATTATAGAATTAAAAAGGGGGTAATATATCTGCGTACATGAAAAAGGTTGGTAAAAGGCATGTAGTGTGTATCACACTGTTTACCACTCGGCGGCTGTTAGCTGTAGATTCAGGTGCTTGCCTCCCTCCGCCGCTGCAGCCCAGCCGACCCCGGGGCAGGGCGCCAGTCCCCTCACTCCCAAGGGAATCTCCCTTCACGCAGCCAGGTTCAGCAGCTGGCACTGGGGCCCGGTGAAATCGCTCCTGCCTCCCGCCCGACACGAAGCCGCTCCTGCACCCCGGCAGGTGCACCCTCCGCACAGAGGCCAAAACGCAGCCCGCTGGGGCGCCCTCAGCGCGCCACGGTGCAGCAGCGATGGACCCAACAGGGAAGTTTGAACAGTCTTACAAAGTCTCTCACAAGTGTCCAAAACAGCACACAGGATGAAATAAAAACAGGACAGGCCAATACATAGACAAAGGCCAATGTAAGCAGATATAAGGCAATAGAATGTTAAATCCAACTAGTTTCGTAGAATTAACTACTTCTTCAGGGAATAATTAGGCCATTACCCAGAGGTCTTAAATACCTCACATAGATACCTTATTGGTCAACCAATTTGGGATAGACCAATCATCTATAATAGGTAATGGTCTGCGTGATAGGGAAGATGTGTAGTCTGCAGCTGGCAGCCGCCGAGTGGTAAACAGTGTGATACACACTACATGCCTTTTACCAACCTTTTTCATGTACGCAGATATATTACCCCCTTTTTAATTCTATAATATATTGTTGAATTTGCTTCACTATTTGGCGTTGTGCGCTGTTTTCTTTTGTTTCCATTCTCTTAGTGTGTGTGGGGTGCTGAGCCACCCCTGCGTTTACAGCTGCAGACGCCATTATCCCCAACACGGTTATGTGGCACTTATTATTTAATGTATAATTATCTCACTGTGGGAGTTGTGGTTTAATTTTTGAATTTTTTTTTATCACTATGGTGAGTCACTGCACTGTATATATATATACATTTAAACTTTATAGGTAGTTAGGTAGTAGCGCACAGTTTTGTTTTTTGTGTTCATTGAGAAGGAGTGCCTGGCCATTGTGTGGGCACTGAAGAAACTTCAGCCCTACAGTACCTGTATGGTAGAGCTTTCACCATGATCACTGATAACAATCCTCTCATCTGGTTACAGAGGGTGTCGGGGGAGAATGGAAAATTGCTTCACTGGAGGCCTTGCCCTGCAGGAATTTGACTTTATTATTCAGTACAAGAAAGGCAGTGAGCTGGCAATGCATATTAACTCTCCCGACAGGACATCCCCAGTGTCCAGAAAGCCTCCAGGACAGCCAGGCATGCGGAGCCACCTGATGGGGTAACTGCCCCAGAGCCTTCACCTTGAACGGGGAGGTGTGATGGTAGGGGGTAACCAGGCTTTACAATAAAGGTTAAGCCCATTTAGTTACCCCTGAAACCGCGGGGTCCCTGGCAGCTACCTATCACCATAAACCAGGGGCCAGGTAAAATAATATGCAAACGTTAAACTGTCCCATGCTTTTCCACTTTGCATGTTCCCTTTGCCCCAGACTCATGATACTTTCTGTGTGTAAGTTTTAGGGAGGATATTTGGGTCAAATACAGTTCTATGTCCCGCATAGATATGGGTCTCCCCAAGTCATAACATGTATTAAAATATGTTATATAACGTTTGGTGCATTTATTATAAATGTCTATTCAGTCAGCCAGGGCATTCATATAGGTGCCGGGAAGTCTGGATAGACATCGTAGTTCAAAGTGGAGACGGGATGTTGAGAGGTGTCAGGGTGCTAAGTGGCCGGGCAGGGTGGAGTACTGGGTCCGGAGGACAGAGACCCCCTCTGGGGAGGACCCTCTGTTTTTCCGGACTCAGTGGAGCCTGCCCAGTTGGTGGCAATGGGTTGACTGGGGGAAGCGGCAGAATGTTGGCGCATTTCCCATTTGTCAATTCATATTTCCAGCCCATGGGGGGAGTAGGTATAGGTCTGAGAAGGGGGGAGTATGTAATGGCATTGGTAGGGAATGGTAAGGGCCTTGGAGGGGAGAGGAGTAGGTACAATCCATGAGAAGGGGAGGGTAGTTATGGGCATGCGGGGTAGGTATGGGCCTGGGGTGTAGTATGGGCTGGGCAGGGGGGGATAGTAGGTATGTGCTATAAGGGGGTAAGTAGTAGGTAAGCCAGATGAAGGGAGTTGTCCAAGTTCTGGAGGGAGAGGCGATCCCACCCATGTGGGGCTTCAAGGAGAGGCGGGCCCAACCATTTACTGGAGGGAGAGGCAGGCACTTCCAGTTGCTGGTAGTGCCAGACGTTAGGTCTAACACCCTTTGCAGGCCATCAGGACGACCAGAGCAACCGGGCATGGGACATTTGTCCCAGCTGCCTCACCGGTCAGCTGCCCTGGATGTAGATGCCCTTACAGAAGCTATATGGCCATATTTGTTCATCTTTGTCATCAAGGGGGCTGGACAGGACAGGGGAACACATCCAGGGGTGGTAAATACAGCCTGCATCTCTTCTCTTCAGTGGAAACACCGATACAGATGACAGACAGAGCTGGCCACAGACGTTGACCGAACATGACTGCACAGCTCATCTGAAAGATGAGTAGTCATATGGATTAACACTGCCGGGTCCCATTCAGAAGAATGGAACGCCCAGAGTTAATCCTTCTCTGCACATTACTGTCCTCTGGGCTGTGAGAGCTGTAGCCACAGTGCTGCCACAACAGAATAGTGAAAATCGCGGCACCGAGGACAGCAAGTCTGGATACATCTGCAGAAGTTTATAAAAGCAAACCATTTTTATTCAACAGCAACGTTCCACAAGGCACAAAGGAAGGTTTTTCCTTCTCACTAGCTACTCTGTCTTTTTTTTTTTAATTTGTGGGGTTTAAGATTATCAACATAGAGGCATATTCTGATAGCTCTAAGATGTTCCAATCCATGCAGAAAGAGGCCTGTCTTTAATGTCTATGGTGAATCCTCAAATATCCTTTTTGAGAAGGAGAGAAAGAGGGCGAAAGAGGTGAGGGCCCATTGACTTAAATACCTCCCAAAAGATTATTATTCGAATTATTTACTTTAGCATGAGCAAGATTTCTGTCTGTGACTTTCCGGGCGATTTGCATACTCACAGCTTAATGAATAACCTATGAATATGTAATTTTGTAAGATTGCCTCATTTGCATACAAACTTTGCATAATGCACGGAATTACATGGTTGGATCCAAATCACATAAAAAATGGCAATTTACGCACAGTTTGAACATGCAATAAGGGTTTCATTAATACAAAACCAAAAATAGAAGATAAAAAATGCTCAAAAACTCCTCTGGGGTGCAAGTCTCTTAAGATGGTACTGTGATGTGTACCTGTAACTAAAATATGGCAAATCAAAAAGAGGAGGCCTTCTAGCACTCACCACTTCCAAAGCACCAAAAAGAGCATACAAATGTTATATGTATCAAAATATTATTTATTATAGTTTAATTCTCCAAAAATGTAATTCATAATAATTGCAATATAACCATAAATATCTAAATTTAATGTTAACCTCAGTATCACATTTTATACATAGCGTAAACACTCCCTACACTCATTTATTAATAGAGTATACAATTACTACAACCCGCCCCCCCCCCCCCCCCGCATATAACACATTAAAATATTACAACATTGCAGTGCAGAGTCCAAAGGATAAATATATGGGGATAACATCATTTTATTCATATGTACAAGCAAATGTGATTAGATTTGCCTACTTATTCACAAGTCAATAGCTATGATGTTAATGTTTCAACTTTTTGTTTTAATTCTTTTTTAGTTCATCCACTATGTCAGAAAAACACCTTATTACCCCTCCAAAAGTGGTGTATATTTGTTTGGAGCATTGGGATGCCATGTTCTTAATTTTATATGTGTTGTCTTAGGGCTGTTCTATAGATGTTATACGATGTTAGACGCAGCAGTTATAGTTGGCTGTGGTTAGTCAGCCTTTCTATAATAGGGCCGCACGCGCATGGCAGGGAGCGTGGAGCCGGCCGATCGGGGAGAAGACTGGGAAAAGAACGTTTTCACGCTGCTACCGCCGCTGTAATGTATGTATGTATGTATGTGTGTGTGTGTGTGTGTGTGTGTGTGTGTGTGTGTGTGTATGTATGTATGTGTGTGTATGTGTGTGGTGTTCAAAAAGGCTTTCTGTACTATTTCTAAATTAAAATAAATAAAATACATCCTAATTCATGCTAGAAAGGGCTATGTATCCTATATTGAACCTGCCAGGGCTGGTTGCGTGTGCAAATGTCACTTTGCATTTTTATATCCGTTATTCTGTATGTAGTAACTTTTAAGTGGTTGCACCAAGATTCAAAACATTGGGATCAAATATATTATTATTTGGAGTTTAGCATTTATACATTGAGCTGTTTACTTATATTCAATTATACAAATAAAGCAACATGCCTGATGATTAACGTGGCAGAATTTTAGTAAAAATTAGTTTTAGATGCACAACATATAACTTTCAGTAACTGTTACTGGCAACACTGGGGTAAAAACACATTTACATACGCAAGTACATATACAATTGTAGCCCTGTGTAATTTTGGGGTTACATGCCTCTCTCCTCCTGTGCAGTAAACCCTGTTAAGAAGCCAGGTTTGCCAGGAGAAATCATGAGGTTTTGCCCTCACCCCCTGTGAGGTGTAATGTGTAGCAAAGGAAGTGACAGCATGCTCTGTGTCCACTGACAGTGACAAAGGGGTGGTGCCTCCTGGAGCTATATATTACGCATCACTTCCTAAAGTTGGTGTGTTCTGCAAGAGCTGTGAGTCTGTGCAGTTCAAGTGTCAGTCTGTCAAGTGTTGCAGAGTGGACAATCTGACCCCACACTGTGCCAGGGTTCTGGCACAGATTGTGGCCCTCCCTTAGGGGAGAGGATACAGACTATTCCCTTTCTCTATTAGAGAGTCAGGAACTTCCTTGAGGTGGGCAACCTTGAACATGTGCGGCTAAGTACCGGCCGCTATGATGGGCAGTCTGCCATGGAGGATGTTAATAAAGAGTGTCTTGATTAAAAGAACCTTCTCGCCTGAGCCTGGAGTCATTCAGGGAGAAGCTGCACCCAGGGGTTCTCTTTCAGAGACTCCTCCCTGCTGTCGTGGGAACCTGGAAGAGATGGAGGCACTGTACCAACTGTGAGTACGATCTCAGCACTATCTCACGAGCCAGTCCTGGTGAATTCCTCAATACCATCAAGCGGGAGACTCAGGAGTCTTGTAAGCCAGCAGGTGCACCACACGACATGACATGTAACTGTGGGCAGTTTCCTCACATAACGGTCAGTATGAGAGGGGCCCAGGGAAACACCGTTACACATATATATACATACACACACACACACACACATATATACACACACATAAACACACACACACACAGTTAGCCAGTGACACACACACACAGTACCTTCCAAGACTGTCGCTCACAGCATACACACAAAAAGTGTGCATCATGTGCATGCGCGCGCACACTATATTACGGGCCTTAGGCTATGGCCCCAGTGCCTGCGCTGCACGCGCGCCTGCGGGGCAGGCGGTGTGTGCAGCCGAGTCCCCCGGTCTGCAGTGAGCTGCAGGGGGAAAGATGGGGAGGGCGTGAGGGGGCGTGACGGGGGCGTGGCCTAGCGCTCCGTCGTGAGTCCTGCTATCAAATTGCTTGAGAGAAGGAGTTTCTGTCAGTGCAGCGCGGCAGCACCCCCTCGCAGCGGCCTGGCCCCATTGTGGGGCGGCTCTTATCCCTGCAGCATCCACCACAGCGTGCGCTGCAGTAGCCAGCGAGGACCTGGCCTTAGGTAGATGGTCTTAGGTAGATTCAATAGTTTCTCTGACCACCCCTCTGTCAACTACTGTACATAAGCTCAATAAAGATGTATAGTTTTTATCTATCAGTCTGGACCCCTTTGTAACTCCAGTGTTATCTTTCTTAGGTACGCATGTGCCACTTAACATACAGGTAAGACAATGGATCCACCACATGTTCCCTTTTTTTTTCGGATTTCACTAAGTTTACTTTCAAATGGAGCATCAGGACACTGTTTCTATCGACATTTTTCCGACCTTTGAATTCTTTCATCTTTTGGCAGCTATTCTTTCTCTTTTAGCTGGCCCCAAGCTATTGAGGGTAATGTTACCTTTTGATGTTTATGGTGATATGGAAAATGTATAAATGACTAAATAACATATTTGAAAATGTAATATAATAAATTATATTTTAATACGTATACCATTTGTATGGTCTATTTGGTGCTTTCCGAGGTGGTAAGTGCTAGGGGCATCATCTTTGGTTCTCCAATGGTTTAATGAATGCAGGAATTAGGATCTTATTGAAATTAATGGGAAACGACTTTTTTAATTTTTTTTTATATACAGTATAAGTCTCAGACATATCGCTATAGCTATCCAAATGCTAACTTATACAAAAGAAAACTGAACACTATAAAAAAAAAATCTGTCAATACAACACACTTTGAGAAACATGCATCAAGTCAATTCTCAACAGGAAGGCTGATAAGTGCTCTCTTTCACAAGCCTAGTACAACCCTCAATAACAACCCTTTGTAATTACAGGATGTAAGGAAACAGTACTCTTTTTTTGGCAATTACAATAATAGTAAATCTTGTTCTAGCCTTGGGAAAAAGCGCAGCCACGCTTGAAATGTGTTGGCCAAGTACAGACATTCTTGTCGGCTGTGTTTTCTGTGAGCTTAAAAAAAAGTGTTGATTCATGTTTAAAAAATAAACACACAGTAGAACAATGCAACTTAATGGTCGATAAATACACAGGTACACTGTACAGTTGCATATAAATATTGAAGTACACCTTAAATAGCGCTCAAGCAACATTCCAAATGTGGTTACGAGCCCATTAGTGCACGTTACACTGAGTGGTTTAAAAAAAAAAATCAATATACAGGGCATACCAAAACAGATTTATTCATCTAAAAGAAAATCAGTGAAAATACTACTAATATATTCACCTATTTGCAAGCTTGTATGCAATATGCATCATTGGGATCTCATTAGAAGAGCATTACAACTGAAATGCATAGTTTTCCCATTTACTGTATGTAACCAAAATGCTTTTTACTGTAACATTCCGCAAGTGTGCACTAAATAGACACGTGAAAAACATTTTAAGATTTTTGGAGGATGGTCCTTTTTTTTTTTGCAGAACCATGTTTATTGTGTGTGTTTATAGTAAAATAATGAAATATAGAAAAATGTCAGATAATTTGACCATTCGGCATTATCATTTCAGGACAAGGGTGGTTCTTATTTACAAAAGTCTCCATGTAGCAAAAGTGCAAAACACAGCATATACAGTATATACAATATATATATATATATATATATATATATATATATATATATATATATATATATATATATATATATATATATTTTTTTTTTTTTTTAATATAATAATAATAATAATAATATATATATATATATATATATATATATATATATATATACATACACACACACACACATATGTAATGAGTCCCATGGAAAGTAAACAGAGATTTATGTTTGATAGAAATGCTGCTAATTTCTTGCACTGGCTTTGTCTCTGTTCTGCAGCAGGGACACTTAAATTATGTTTTTATGCTTTAATGTGTATCATCAAAGCTAAATGCAATGTTAAATTATCGCTGTCTCCTCTCTAGCAAAATCCATATTTCAGGGTTTGGATGGGACTAATGCCACCTATAGGTAAGACATACTTAATATCATGTATTGGAAGCTACAATAACTTGACCATAGAGCCCTAGATACAGCCCCCCCCCCCCCCCGCTCCATGGAAAACATACCCCTAAATAAAATTCCAACATAAACAGAACAGTAAGAACACAGAAAACCCTACCTGAGTGTTCCACCAACTGGTAAGGCCAATGGTGCTCAAAAATTATCCACAGTCCCACAAACCAGGCACCACAAAGCCCCGGCTGCTCAGACAATTCATCATCAGCTGCGAGAATAAGCCACTGCGACCCACGCTCAGTGAGCCCTGCCCACATAACAATAAATGCCACAACTAGCCATCACTGTACCCACAGAGCCCTGTCTGGCCAGGTTAGACTGCACTTAACCACCAAACAGCCGTGACCACCGGCGGTATTTAACGACTCTTAAATTAGCGCCAGAGCCTCCAGACCCAATAGGACTCTTTCTACCATATCCTGAAATGTTACTTTAAATAAATCCAGGCCAAGGTTAGGCAAATGCACCCCATCTGCCTTAACAACCCATTGTGATCTTACCCACAGCCTTATTAATGTTCTTCCTACTCTTTTCAACTGCCGGAGCAAGCCAAGCCCCTCTCAAAATCTTCCTATGAACAATGTTCGACCAAATCAAACACAACTTGCCCAACCTAACATGAAGTCCCTCCTAATTGCATGAATTAAGTACAACTACTGACTGAAACTACGTCATTACCCCCAAAATGAAGCAATACATAATTAGGAGGTCTCCAATCCCTGACTAGCACCAACAACTCTGACAACAACTAGTCCTACCTTAAAATCCTTACCCCATTAAAAAAACAGCGGCATGATCCCCCCACGTCCCCAAATATCTCACGTATGGGTGAACCTCAGTCCACTTTTTTGCCCAATGAACACGAGTCACCGAATATCCATACATCTGTATCAGCAACACTAAGAGCACAACACAGAAACAAAACATAAAGAAACACCATAGCTAGCTAGACAACTAAAGCCTATTTCATGCCATGTATTCAAGAAAGAAATCTGTGAATGAACATCTAGATAGGTGTTAAGAGTTATTTTATTTTGTGCAAACTTATTACGCTCATCGTTTGTCTTCTCTCTTTCTTCCCAGACAACAACGTCTGAGGAGGTGGAGTGGAAATCAATTACACACATTCAAAGAGAATAAACAAGAGAAAAAGAAAGTGAGTGGAATATCAAAGTTGTTTATTGTGTAATCTTGAAAGCAAATGTATTACACATATACCTCCCCTCGCCTACCCCCCCCCCACTTTTTTTTTCCTTAGTCGTTTTTGTTCAATCCAATCCTATTCTTTTTAGCAAATATGTCACTTTTCACCATATTGGACATTGATTGTTCCTTGGAAAGGCATCTGAACCATATTGACATTGGAAGTTTATTAGAGAACTTTGTGGACTTTCCAGGCAGAAATCATTATAATTTTATATTATACTAGCTGTACCCGATTTAGGATATCTGAAAGGTTATTAATTAGACATTACTCTTTGTTTTCAGCCTCCCTGTAATGCTTTACTGTCTCTTGTCTCCTCTTCCACACCTTACTCTCTCCACCATCATGCCCTGCTCCACTTTTCACTCTCTCCTCCCCTCTCTTTGCACTCCCTGCTTTACTGTCTGCTCCTCTCTATGCACACTACACTCCCTCCACTTCTACTCATCTCATCTTTCCCCTCCTCTCCTTGCTGTCTCTCTGTTTCCGCCTCCTACTGACCTTGCCGTCTCTCCTCCCCTCTCTTTGCACTCTCTCGTGCCAAATGTGCACACTGCTCTACATTCCCATCTCCTCATCATCCCTGTCCCCTCCTTTCCTTGCTGTCTCTCTCTGTCTCCTCCTTTGCTTGCTGTCTCTTTCTGTCTCCTCTCCCCTCCTTGCTGTCTCTCTTCCCCTCCATCATGCCCTGATGCACTTTGCACCCCCTGATTTACTCTGTCTGCTCCTCTCTGTGCATGCTACACTCCCTCCTCTTTTACTCATAGTCTCCTCCTCTCCCTGCTGTCTCTCTGTTTCCTCCTCCTACTCACCTTGCTGTTTCCTCCTCCATGTGCACACTACTCTATGCTGTCTCTCTCTGTCTCCTCTCCCCTCTTTGCTGGTTCTCCTCCCCCCTCCATCAAGCCTTGCTCGTCTTTGCACTTTCTCCCCCTCTCTTTGCACTCCCTTCTTTACTGGGTCTGCTCCTGTCTGTGCACACTACTCTCCCTCCTCTCCTACTCATCTTATCTGTCCACTTCCTGTCTCCACTGCAACTCCCTATAACCTCCTTGTGGGACAAACTTGCTAAAGGGAGGTGACTTAAGGTGGGACGCCACAGCACTTTGTCTCAGGACCCTTCCTTAGGACCCCATGCTTCACTTCCCACTGCACCCAGCCAACATGAAAAAAAATTGAACATGAGCATAACAGAATGCCTTCTCCCATGTCTAACCTCAATCTATATTACTAACACCCCCATGCCTGTCCCCTGGGCCCCACAGCAACCCTCCCACTAAAGGATTAACTCTCGGCTGCCCCCGCATGCATTGACCTGAGGAAAAGAGGTAATTATTGCACTCTCTCTCTCTGGAATTCCATACCATGCATTATCAGAATCTCCCCCAGCTTTCAGACATTTAAAAACTCCCTGATAACTCACCGTTTCAAGGAAATCTATCTGACATAGCTCTAACATCCAACTCCCCCCTACCAGCCATATTGGGACAGCTGTGAGGCTGGACCAAATGCCACACTAACACCTCCTAACATTCCCACCCCCAAACATTAATGGGATCAGCTGTGTGGTGGACCATACTCCTGAGACATACTCCATCCATCCCACAATGAGCAGCCACTTTACCTTTGGTTCCAACATTTCCCCTTATTCCCTCTAGATTGTAAACTCTTATGAGCTTGGCCCTCATTACCTTCTGTATCTGTTTGTACATATTTTTCCTTTTTTATATGTCATTCTGTTTATGTAATATACATAAGTAACCCTCCCTGCCCAGCTATAGGCATACATGCAGATGTTATAGATGGGCACCAGGAACTTTGCGGTTATGAACAGGACATGCTTTATTGATAATCCATAGATTACAACTTCTAAAGGTACATTACTGCATCCCTAAAGAGGCACATCCTTGGAATATATTGATTATAACCACTTATTTTAGGGCCCCGACTTGGACTACCTTGTTTATCATGTTTGTAGATAATTGACTTCTTGCCGTCTGTATTATCCTACTCTCTCTCCAATGTTTCCTGAATGGGGTAACAGAAATCATGGTCTCCCATCTGGGATGCTATACTTAGGTTCCTACATCTCTAGGGAAGCCTGACTACAAGGTACTTCCCAATCTTATAAAACAATAAATGGCTCTTATCCTATTCTAACTAACTATATACTTAGCCTACTTACATATTTACAGATAAGTCCTCCTTCTCTGGCTCTCCTCCTGGGATTTAAAGGTGAAGTTCTAGTCCCCTCCTATTTATAACTTCTCTTCTACCTCTCTGTATCTGGGCATAAAAGGGGTGGAGCTTAGTCTCTGCATGGGTCATCCTCAACCATGTGACCAACCCAGCATGTTCTAGAAAATGGGAGCAATCAGACCCCTGCCTGGTTAGCCCCTTTGCCTGGGGGTCAAGCCACCCCTCACACATAGCTCAGGGCTACTTGATGTTAAGCCTACACTAATGAGTTAAGCAATGGCTGTTGTTTTTGCATATAATTAGTTTTGTGGATATGTATTATCCTGAGAGAAAATAACATCCTGTGTTAGGTAACATCACATTATGAGCTCTACATTAAGAGAGCTTTGTGGATCTGGCTCTCAGAGTGCAGATTTTCAATTTGAAAAACTATATGATGCTAATGCTGTAAATAAGGGTTTCCCTTATGCAAAACTGGTGAAGTACTGATGTGAAAATAATGTAATCATTGTGCTTTCAGCTGGCTTTTTCTATTTGACCAAATGCAGTATTTCCACCTGTCTCATAATACACTAGCCAATATCCGAGACCTCTTTTCAGCGAGGTGTTTTAGGAATATTCAGGATAAATTTTATTTTTCCATTAACTTTCAATGTGATGCAGAATATTATTTCAGGGATAATGTATGTAGCGCTGCTTCCCCCCCCCCCTATTGCCCCCCCCACCTCCAGGTGCTAGATACCTGTTTGATTCAGGAGAGGCTGAGCTTCCGCGATGTTGTGGGGAAACAGGACAGGCTTTAGGTGGTTTCAGGCAGTAGTTCTTCTCATGGTGCTGCGCCTCCAGTCACAGTGGGCTCCAGGATTCTGGTGACAGTCCCTCCTGTAACAGTCCTCTGAACAATACCCCTACGCAATAGACTGTAGACTCAGGCAGGGTATATAAAATGGGATCCTTTATTGGTGCAGCCACTGCAGTTCTTATTACAGCGGATGCATGATGTTACTAGCAGGATCCAGGTCTTAGGATGGCCCTAGGCAATACTGGTAGGCTGGAGGCCTGGCCAGGTGCCTCAACTCTTCCCCGGCCCATAACAGGGCTGGAGGCATAGGTCTCTACCACCTGAAGGGTGAACCTGGACTAACGAACTTTACATGCTTCTTCCCTAAGGCACTGATGGGTGGAGGGCACTAGGTCTGCACCATGACTGACTGTACATAGACCCAGCTCCACCTTCACACCCAGTGACTCAGAGAGGCTGCTGGAGGAGGGGAAAACCCAAGATGACAGTCTGTAATATCCTGCATCTACATAACAGGGGGCAGTAGAATAGCCAAAACCTACCATGGCTACATGTAGAAAAAGAAAATGCTTTAAGTAAATGAGGATGGAGTCTCCCTAACAAATAGGGAGAGTTTTTTTTAATGTGTCTGATAAATCTAGTGTTTTTTTTGCAGTGCTGAAACTACTCCCAGTGTACTACTGATCAGCCAGTAAAGCCAGAAATCTGTGCACAATCTACAAGCTTTGCTTCTACTAATGGGAAACGTGCATGTAGCAGTATGTATATATGTATTTATATTTGGAAACCTTTTATATTTGTTTTAATGAAATGTATGGATTGCATGAAAAGGGCCTGCCCTATCTAGTAAGAATAGGTTAATAGTCACTCATTTGCTAACGAGTTCACTGCTTGTTTTACTTTTAAAAAGATAATAGTAAATGTCAGGATATTTCGTTTATTACTGCATAATTTGAGACTATTGTCTAAAGACTTCTTTTCAGCAAAAGGCACATCAAATCCTAGTACCGTATTTAAGAAGAAGAGTTTAAAGGTAATGATAAATAACAGCAAAACATTCTTGAAACATTGTTTATCATATCATATTTCAGTCACTGCACAGTGGGTTATTCACTGAATGGTGATAACCATGCCAATTTTCAGATGTTCAAGTGAATGACTGTTAAGAACCACCATTCAGTGAACAGCTCTCTGAGAGAGATAACTGAACACAGCTACTGTATGTAACTGCATTTCATTTTTACCAATGCCAATTTACAACACTATCACTGTACCTAGTGGAAACTAAAGGTATATTCTCTCCCCAAAAAAATATGTGATAAAAACAGATGGGCTTTTTACAATATTTGGGAATTGACCATTTTTGCCACACAATTTTGTGGTAGTCAGAAAGGACATTTACATTTCAATTGTATGATGCATTTTCCAACATGTTGACAACAAAGAGCCTTAATGCACAACAGTCATAAAATAAAATAGTAGTGATTCTCAATCAGGGTTCTCTATCTCCTAAGGGTTCTTCAGAGTACCCTGAGAGGTCTACGTGTAAACAGTTCAAATACAATTGAAGTATATTTAGAATAATTGAAAAATTCTGTATTTACAATGTAATTTGCAGACATCATATTAACACTGTAATTGTGAGTCGAAACGTGAATGTAATATTGTGTAGTAACAGGAACCTTTAAGAAATGTACAATAATGGGCCCAACTATTGGATCCCAACAAAAGATTTGAAAAAAAGTTGATTTGAGAAACATTGTCTAAGAATACATACACAGAATCAAAGTGTATGTTATGCATAGCATTTGACATATATGACCAATGTATTTCTGGTGTGAATTGCTCTTTAAACGATATTAAGAAAGCCACACTATATTGGCTTCATTGGATGCCTGAGCCACAAGGGAAACAACATGGGAAGACATAACTATTAAGCTTATTCATGGTTACACAAATGATGCTTCAAGATAACTCAGGAGATGTAGCTTGGTGTAGGTTTATAGGTACATGACTGGGTTAGGAGTGAAATAGAAGGAAATTGTTATGGGTCTAGGACTTAAATGGAATGGGAGCTGATGATTGCTGAGGAGGATGTAAGGGGGGTGTTGTTTGTTGATGTGTATATCCTGTGGTGTCATCTTCTCTGCTAGTTGGTGGGATCAGCGTGCGGCAAACATGTTTGCTTGTGTGAGTGTGGCAAAGCTCACAGTTTTAATTTATAGTTTTAGGGTAACGCTGTAGTTACTGGGGGTTCAATCTGAGTAAGGGTACTGTGGGTGAGTTTCAGTAGAGATGGGTGGCATCAGGCTCCAGCAAGGAGAAGGGGAGTTAGATGAGTATATTCTTGTAGCCGTAGAGCAGCAGCATTGAGGAATGGGGGAATTGGCTAAGGGAGCAACATAGTGTGTTAGTCATGGGATGTTTCCTCTTCACGAGCAGGTAATCAGAGGTTGCACAGAGATCGTAGGTCTCAAGCACCAAAGCAACATAGCTCCAGTGCAGAGCCCAGACTGTCGAGGAGGAGGAGAAGCCATAGAAGGGAAGTCTGGGGATCAGAGGAGGTGTGTTGTGTCTGCAATGTACATGCCAGCAAGCATTGTTGTGCAAGGGTGAGAGAGGGGCAGGCAGAATGAGCAATGGCGCTCATTCGAGAAGAAACAATGGCTGAAGCCACTTGCTGCCGAATTCCATAGGAGTGGCAAGGTGCACAGTAAGTTGGTGGATGGAGCAGGGACCAGAGTAGGAAAGCTGTGATATCAGCTGGAACACATGGAAGGTGTGAAATTCCTGTCACGTGGTCATGCTATTTAACAGTGGGATGACATAACGGTAGGCTCATCACAGTGTCGCAATAAGCCATAAGTGGTAACTTGGAATGCACAAACTAAACTCGCACTCTTCATCAACAGGATGATGTCACAGTAGGCCCCTCACAGAGTCGTGCTACCATGGGGGTGCTGGGACAATTGACCTTTTTGCTGTTGAGAAACAGCAGCAGTTAGAGAGGATTATGCTGACAGTGGACAGTGACAACGGGCAGGATTGGAACCACAATGCAGGATGGAACATGACAGCTGCAGCTGTATTTGTAATGAGGATTATAGCGGGAGAAGTTCAGTGGCAGTAGGTAGATGGAAGAGCTTTTATAGCCAGCAGTGAAGACGGATAGCAGAAGGAGGCATCAGTGACAAGGACAGTTAAAATGGCTCTGCAAGTTGGGCAACCTTAGCCACCTGCAAAAAAGTGGTGGGGATAATGTGGTATTGCACCGGCATGGGCAGTAATGTCTGCTAGATCTGTAGTACATAGGGTATTCAATGTCTCATTACATGGTGGGTAGTGTAGATGGGATTTTCGATTAAATTATGGGGTTTAAGGATTTGTTGGGCAGATTGGAGGATGGGAAGAAGGTGGTGACCAATATGCTCAAGGACGAAGAGCACTTAAAGGGTGATTGCTGTCAATGGATTTGGCTAGGAATGAATTGCCAGTTGCAGCAATTGCCAATTAGGAAGACAGGGTGATCAAGGCAGGGTGATAAAGTAGGTTGGAGATAGTTGAATAGTTGCTGGGTGTGGAAATACACAAGCAGTTGGAAGAGTTGAATCAAGAAGGGGAGAATGGCTAGAAAAAATAATAGATATCTGACTTAGGGTGTAGGGAAACATATACTTGTTTTGCAGGACCGTTTGGGATGCATTTGCAAGTGGAGAAAAAAAGAACAGTTTTGTAAAGGGTATATTGAGGGTTTTTTTCAGCTTCCAATTGGTAGAAGTAATGTGAGTAAGAGTGAGAAAGTAAAAAATGAGGAGGAGAAAAAGAGAGGTACAGACTTTAGGCATTTGCCATTTTGGCAAGTGTCGTTGGTGAAAAAGCTCCCAAGAATTGTTTAGGCCTTTTTTGTTATTTGTAAAGGAAAAAAAGTGCAAACAGAAACCTTTCTAGTGCAGTGATTGCACTGTGTTTTATTAAAAACTAACAATTGCCGTCAATCACAAATGCCAACTAGGTAAGCAACACAGTAATAGTGCCTGCATCCTCCATGTGTAGCTACGCCCCTTTTCACAGATGTTTCGCGGTTTCTAACATCATGGTCGGCTAGGGTGATGAGCTGCATAACAGCCATCACTCCCGCAGAGAAGGGCACCCAGTAGCCATTATGTCAGAAGTCGCCTTACACTATGCACTTACCTAATTGGCATTTGTGAGTAGATTCGCAACACTTGTTACTTATTATTAAACCACTTCAAAATTGCTACAGTATGAAGGTTTCTGTTTGTTTTTTGTTTCATTTACATGGAGTTTGAAAGAGTGTGGTCACTCAACATTCAAAGCTGCACCACAGCTCCAGGAGTAACCTGAGAATTCATATCATTTATATGGGGCAGTAATATTCAAGTGGATCATGGACCTAAATTTTAACACATATTCACAAGGGTATGCATATCCCAATCTGGTATCCGGGAACTCCTCTCCCTCTCAACTTTTCTATAGCAGATTGCACTTTAGCGCATGTTCTTTGTTTTTTATTTTATTGTTCAACTTGTTTGTTATTTGAAAGTTATTTGGAGGGGTTATAAAGTCTGTGTATTCTGTACACTACACTGGCGACACACTTTATTCGAGCTCGGCTAGTCCCACGAATTCGGGTATACCCGGGTGTATTGAGGTTTGTGACTGTTTTCTGCCCGAGTGCATTGCGTTTTTTTCAGGCAGGGATTGAAGCATTTTATTCCCGCTGGCTGCAATACTGCACAATATATATATACTGCATTACAATTCATGAATTTATGCCATCTGGTAGACACGCGAAGCATTGCAGCCTATTAAATCCTAATCATTATCATTTAACAGATCAGCCGCCCGTCAGCCAGGCATGAACCCAGGCTGGGAAGGCAAACGCAACGGGGCTTGTCAGAGGTGAGGAGCGGCGCATTCCAGGTATCTGCCAGGTACATACTGGGTATTTGCTTGAATAAAGTGTGTCGGTGCAGTAGGTCAAACTAGTGCGTTGCTCCCCCTCTTCTCCCCCCACCCCACTATTCTCTCTCCCCATTGTCTCTGTCTCTCCCTGTATTATTTCTCTTCCACCCCTGTCGGCATCCACTACCATCCTCCTTCTTCATCCTGTCTCTCACCCTCCCTCCTCATCTTCTCTCACTCTACCTATTCATCCGCTCAAACCCTCCCTCTTAATCCTCTCACATCTTCCCTGATCATCCTCTCCCACCCCTTCTCATCTCTTCACTGACTCCCTCCTCATCTCCTCTTTCACCCTCCATCCCTCATCCTCTCTCACCCCCTCCCTCATTCTGTCTCACACCCTCCCTCCTTTTTCTCTCCTACCCCAATCCTCTGTCTCTTACTAAAACTCCTCATTCTCTCATCCCCTCTTCATTTTCTCACTCCCCCATCCTCATTCTCTCACCCCCTCCTCATTTTCTCACTTCCCTTCTCCTCCTTCTCTCACTGCCCTCTCCTCTTTTTTCTCTCACTCCCCCTCCTCCTCATTCTCTTACCCCCCCCATTCTCTCACTCCACCCTTCCTCCTAAGTCTCTCACGCCCCCACTCAAATAAAAATGACTAACTGGCTGTGTTCTTCTTGAGGTGGAGCAGGGGAGTACCTGCACTGAGCAGCGGCAGACACCAGAAGTCAGTGAAGATTTCCCAGTCAGACCATTGGGGCATGCTTTTCCCCAGCCATCCTCCTCCTCAACTCCCGACACTCTGCTCTGCTTCCACCACCATCCCCCTCCGCCACCCTGCTCCTCTCCCACCACCTGATGTCCACCTCTTTCTTGGTCCATTACTTTCTCCTCAGTTCCCACCGCCCCCCAAAATGTGCCACCCTAGGCGATAGCCAAAGTCGACTTGTGGTTGCATCGTCCCTAGGGTTCAGGATTGGTCAAGTATGATGAACAATTTCATCAGAGGATGTCAGTGTGGTGGGACCAGGTGGACATCTGTTTTTTTAATAATTTTAATGGCTCTCTACAGACGGAGGCCTTTTCAGGCAGGGCCAGACGGGTTTGTATAGGACAGTTAGTTGGCAAGTATTAGAAAGAGCTCCTGCTCACTATTCAATGGCAGCCAATGCAAATGGGGGGTCAAGTTTAAGCACAAACCTATGGATGTAGGGGGGTACATACGTACTCAAGTTGCTTTAAGAGAGGAAAAGGTAACACAAAACTGGTCAATGAGGCAGTTAAAGTTATGAACATCGTTGCGTGTCAATGTGATTCTGCCATGGCAAAGCCTTTATAAGAGTAGAAGAGCAGCTTGCCTGATACAGGAACTGTTTACAGCATATGAATTCCTTTTTAAAATAATACACCTTGTTATTATGGTCATTTGAAATATGTAGTGTAGCACCTGATGTGCCACTAATTTGCAATTGTCACTGCTTGGAAATGTTAGTTTATTCATCAGTCTGTTATACTTATTTCAATAGGGCAGTGCAGTTAGTGAGGTCTGCGGGAAATGGGCATTATTAGCCAAGACCAATATTGAATTGGCTTTACGTCTGCTACTACAGTAGTTCACTACAGTAGATTGCTGTAATTTATTGGGGTTGCCAGTTTGATGGAAAATATGTTATTAATATGTGCCTACTAATGGGCTGTTGTACATCTTTTTCTTACTTTGAAGCATGAGTTATTTTCTAACATGTGTTGTTAGGTTTGTATCAGGTAATGATTCAGTAGTACACTTAGTACAGAGAAGAGTAGTTCAGCAGTATGAGAAGTAATGACTTCTCATGTATTGATCAAGAGGGATGTGACGTGTTTGTGCATCTGCAGTAAACAATGAAGAGGTAACTACAAAGTTTGGCGTACCATTGGTCGGGATTAAACCAAGGGTAAGACAATAGCTTTGAGTTTTCTGGGCATTGAAATAGTTTTAAAAGAAATTGTGCATTGTTTGCTACAGGTAAAGTTAAGAGATTTGAGGACATTAGTGAGGGAGGCTCAGGAAGCTAAAAAATTACTTTACGGCAACTTAAGTAAATATTGGGCAGGTTGAATTTTGCTTGATGGTAATTAATGCTGTGGCACATGATGCAGGCTCACGCTCATAACATATTATGTCCCGAGTCAGCAGCAAGATAATGTTCACTGCCTGTTTAACAATGTAATTGGTAATGTACTGTACTACACACTGAAGTCATCTATTTTGAAATTTTGTTGAGAGATAAGTGGTATTGCAAAGCATGTCATTTAGGGTAAGTGCCCCATCAAACTTCTTCATCAGTTCTAATGCGTCTTGAAACTTGCCATTGTTTATGATATTAGTCCCTACTTAAAGTCAAACCGATACTTCAAAAAAGTGCGACTTCTACAAATATATATATCAATGTATTGCATTATTTTCACAGTATCAGTCAGTTTGCTCCGTTCCACCTGCAAGTGCAAGGTGTCAGTTTTATGTTTGATTTATATTTTGCCCAGGCAACTTGCACTTAACTATCTCATCTTAAGATAATCTATCTATGTATGAATTACTTTATCTACATTCAAGACAATACTGTAAGCTTGGAACTCTTCAATGCTATATTCAAGATAATTGGAACCATCTGTTCCAGTACTCCAGCGTGCATCTGGTTAAGACAAATAAACTTGATATCCAAAAGTGGGACTGAACCTTTGCTTCAAATATTACCAGTAATAGTTTAAATGGTACTTTTTTTTTTGTTGCAATTTGTTTCACAAGATGTTGTTTGCTGAACACATTCAGTAAATGTAAACGTTGTCTCAATATCAACTCAACAACAATTGCGCAACTTAATTAATGAACAGCTTTGCATTAGCTGGTATTGTAAAAAAGATATAGTATTGTGCGATATGGAAAAATGAACAAATATAAAAGCCAGTCATTGTTTTGATTGTGTTGTGAATGTTGTAGATAGGAAAAATAAGGGATGTCCCCATGGGACTGATGCTACAACTTTGTAGGTATAGTGTGGACACGTGGAGAGAGTCAGTAAGAAACCACCGCAGCAACAAGATAATCAATAAGTCCATAAACATATGATTGTAGACCTCTATCACTGATGGGGGGCGTATGAAGCACGGCTAGTAGAGATACCCCGGAGCCCTATCTGGACAGAACCCAGGAGTAAATCACAATTCCAGCTACTGCTAGCCTCACCTGCATCTTGTGATTAAGAGGTAAATCCTGCCGGTAAACATCATTCTATGAACTGAAGAACTGCCGGGTGCTGCTGTGAAGAAGCGTTGCTTGTTGCTGTGTGATGCGGTGGTGTGCTCCTGCTCGCAAGTGGTGTAGAAAGGTAAGCAAATGGTGAACAGACGGCGGTCACTGCTCCACTGAAAAAACTCTCCAACCAGGCGTGTAAAACAAAAAAAGTTTTTTTGTTTTACACGCCTGGTTGGAGAGTTTTTTCAGTGGAGCAGTGACCGCCGTCTGTTCACCATTTGCTTACCTTGTGAATGTTGTAGTTTACACCCTCAGAGAAAGTCCACGCTTAATATGACATGTAATTTTAAAAGAATACTGAAAATATGATTGAATATTTGCTTTACAAAAATACTTTTAAGATCCTTTCTTTCCTTCGCAGTTATGAACGAAGAGAGACAGGTTCCTTTTTGTAGTTAGCAGTCCCTTTATTCTTTCTTAGGCAATATAAGATTCATACAGAAGAGTAGGCGTGTGAATGGTGAATCTTCAGCTTTGGTTGCTGTTAATGATTCTGATAATACATTTCTAAAGCTTGCTTCTTATACCCTTTAACTGGCTGCAGGCTAAATGGGTTTTTCATTTCTTGAGTCCATCATTAATGTTTAGACCAATGTTCCTTCACATCCTTATCTGTACACATTCTTCATGATGTTATTAATCTCTGCTCTGTCTAAAGAATTCCCTGGTTCTACAAAGACTAACTATTTTTATAATCACAAAATACCTGTCTTTATGACCCTGTCCATTTTTTGCTGTTAGTTACCTGTTTCTAATCTCTAATATCTATCTTTATGACCCTGTCCATGATTGCTGTTATTTACCTATTGTCACTCCCAACATTCCTTTGTCATAATCTCTGCTTGTACCACAGTGAAATACAAAATCCTAATTGTAATTACCAAGTTTTATACAACATAGACAAAATGGATTATTGAATCACATTAGACATTTCCTTACTACCAGGTGCTTTGTGGGCTTTAGGATAAAAACCCTGCATACATACAGAAGGCTTGCATGCCCCTCCTATAAATGCTGCTGCTGGTGGCTTCCTTTTGCTTAGCATAAGTTCTGATACCACCACCTCAGACACACCACAATCTCTAACACACTAAGAAGGAGAACAGTACACCCAATTGGCGGTAACAGTCATGAAGCCTCTTCCCCCAGGTGCACTAGTGCACATGTCAGTTGTGAAGTGCACCCTTTTACTGTGTGACCTATTACTACGACCACTGGTCCTTTTAATGCTAAAGAGAGTAGGGGAAGTGTAAAACACCACCTAACTGGTGCTACAGTTATAAAACCACAGATGGTGACTCCAAATAGGCTATCCGAGATATGAACATCATAATAGCAATAATCCGCAATGCCCAATAAAGTCCTGCTCACTAAAAAAGCCCCATATTAAACCACATGGGGGATCTGAACTGTGCGGGTGGGGGTTAGTAATGAAAAACCACACTCACCCCGTATAAGCACAGACGTCAACCCGGCGGTATGGGCGGCTGGAGCAAATGAAGTGGTATAATGAACTCGCAAACGAGTGGCTGCGTCACTCGGATCTCCGTGTTCAGTGTGCCTGGAGGGGCACGAACATCAGCCCGGCAGCATGGGCAGCTAACAGCAAGTGCGGTGATGAGCTGGTAGTCGAGCAGCAGCGTCTCAGAAGTCTTAGTGATCGGCGTGCTTCAGTCCGGAGGTAAGTGCAGAATAAAGGTAAGGATTAGAGGATTTTTTTACTTGTAGCTGATATGCGTTTTGAATAAATAGTTTTTGTTGGATTCAAGCTTCCAGCCCTATTTTTGCTGTGATCAGTCTCCTCCTTACCTTTATTCTGCACTTTTAATGCTAAAGAGAACATTTTCTTGAACTATTGTAAAAATATCAATATATGGCACAGTGTTCCAAAAATTAGCTCCAATGGTCAATACTGAGCGATCTGAGAACCTTATTTATTTATAAAATATTTTACCAGGAAGTAATACATTGAGAGTTACCTCTCGTTTTCAAGTATGTCCTGGGCACAGAGTTAAGACAAATAATACATGTTTACAAATACAGTTACATAAATGAACAGGGTATGCATTATATATAAGACATTGCATGCACAGTTAAAGAAAATATATGTTATGGGCGAATGAAACAGTTACAGACCAGATTAAAATGTGAGACAGCCTTAGATTTGAAAGAACTTAAACTGGTGGTGGATGTGAGAGTCTCTGGTAGGTTGTTCCAGTTTTGGGGTGCACGCTAAGAGAAGGAGGAACGGCCGGATACTTTGTTGAGCCTTGGGACCATGAACAGTCTTTTGGAGTCTGATCTCAGGTGATAAGTGCTGCATGTGGTAGGGGTGAGGAGCTTGTTCAGGTAGCTGGGTAGCTTGCCCATAAAGAATTTAAATGGGTTGTGCCCAGCCACCCACCCTAGAACTAGTATCTCTACCATTCTGCAACAGGCGTCACTTTGTACGTTCTAACAGCAGGGGAAATAAAAACACTAATTATTAACTTTAATCAAATTAATTACATTTACATTAATTAACTTTCTGGAAAAGTGACATGTTACATCATATTTCACATTTGTTTGAATGTATAGCCTTTAATTATAAACACTTCCTACATTGCTTTCAAATATGTTTTCTATATTAATTTGAGTTAACATGTTTTAAAAATAAATAAATAAATAAAATTAAAAAAATTCCTAATAAGGGAAATAATTATTTTAGAGCCACGTAGCCGAACCTTGTGCAAAACATTAGCATTCAGCTCTGGTAATCTTACAAGATGTATTTTATTAATTTAGTAGACTTTGTATCTTGGTACAAGGTGCTTAAAAATCAGATGGGAATTAGAAGATGAAAATGTAGAGAAAAAATAATGGCCTACATTCTATGTTTTTGAGACATTTTCAATCTGTTTAAAGATTGAGCTTTAAAGGGACAAATGGGAATCAATATTACCATAAAATATGCAGTTCAAACACTGCTAATTGTGACAGCACATGAAAGGGGAGCAAATTTTCTTAATTTTCTGAAGCAAACAAGTCGATGTAATCTGAACAGATTAATTTTCTTCTCCTGCCCTGGTTTATGGAGCAGCAATTTTACCATACTTATTGATTATCAGACAAGACTACTAATCCCTTTAAGGTCATTAAAAGTACTTAATTAAAGAGCGGTTAGCAAGTTTCTCTTTACTAAAGTAATAGTAGCTGTTCAGCGTGATTTATATATTGCCAATACGGTAGCTATTAATTTAAAAGTCAATTAGTCTTTTCTATTTTGCCAAACAAAATTCATTTGGTAGGTCAAACGTATATAGGAGTGAATTACGGTCATAAAAAAACGAAACAGGGACGCTGTCTTTAAACTCTGTAGCATGTCTTCTCGTCCTTTACATAAAGTAAATGAATATACTGTATATGATATGATAGGTTATACAATATGATAGTTAGAACAGTGTATAAATAATTGCAATGTCTATTTATTGAGCTCAGGCAATGTGCACATGGACAATCTGCCCCTAGTTTGCCCATATGAGATCAGTGAGTGATTTGGTAAGCAGCAATAGGGGGTGTTAGGAGTGGGCTACACAACAACATACAGTTTATACTATAATGGATGTACTAAGTTCTTTGTAAAATAAATCCACCATCCATCTGAGATAGCCCATAACGGAATTTATATTTTATTTCGAGTATGTTTATACGTTAGATTTTAATAAAAACATTTGTATGTTTATTGATTTATCGCATTATTATTATTCAGGTTATTTTAACATATTTATTAATATACAGGAAAATCTGAATACCATATTGATTTATCTTGGCCACTTTTTTTGGGGGGGGGGGTCTTATGTTTTGTTAATGTAGCACATTGATGATGCACTATATTCAGTGACAAGGGATGTTGTTCGGCTGCTGCCCTGTGATTCCTGGAACTAAAACCGTCCACGAAAAGAAAGGATAATGAGGTTCAGAGAAAGCAATAGTAAGTGCCACAGGAATCATTGAAAGAAAACACTCAGGCAACGCAGGGACCAGAGAGTGGACTGCACTGATAGCTACTGTGGCTGAATAAAAGGTAGGATAGTACGAGGCTATACAAGGATGTAATAATGCTATTGAATTCAGTGCATTAGTTTTAGGTGTTATACATTTAACTGCAGTGTTTCTACAACTTGTGAGTTGTCAATGATTTCTTTGCAGTAACTCATTTTGAAAAAAAAAAGCTTATCTATGTGAGTATGCATTGAACTTTAATGTACTGTAAAATTGCTGTTATTAGAATTACACATTTTTTTGCTACAGTAAATTTTGACTCCTATTCTGTTGCATGTATAAGCCTAAAAGTGGTACACTTGTGTAAAATCCCTCTTCATTTTCACAGAAGAATCCTGATCAATAGTAAGGATGGGCTGTTGATCATGTCAGTTTTCTTGACCGTAGGATTTTGTGGATTCGTGATTAAATGTGGATGGGGGTTTGGATACCTACTGTATGTGTTTTCGGAAGGATACAACAACTAATACATTACTGCAGCATTCAAGCGCACACCCCTCTTCACTTATTCAAGGTGTACATACAAACCAGTATTTCAGACTGAGACGCAACTATTTGGATCTGGCTATGTTCAAAAAGAGGTCACAGGAACTCAGGACAAGGGTTTAAATACAGGGTATATAGCAGTAGATGAATCAATAAAGCTCTTAAGAATGATCGCGATGCATTGTTGGTTTCGAGACAAAAAAAAGTCTTCTTTGGGGAACAATGCCAGATTTATTGGTACCTATAACTCCAAAGGTTTTAAATTGAAGGTGATCTTACAAAGTCACTGGCATATAGTTTTGACAAATCTTGACTTAAATGTCATTCTTAGTAAAAATGTCAGTATGACGTGTAGAAGGACGAGAAATCTAAAAGATGTATTGGGTCATAACCACAGCAGGTCAGATTTTTTGGGACAACTACTTAGTAAGAAATTGGGGTCTTTTAAATGGAGGAACTGTATTGCATGTCGATATATGACTGTCACCAATAAGTTTATGAACTCCTCAGAGATTAAGTAATTATTTGTAAACAATTAATTTCTTGTAAAACCAAAGGGGTTATCTACTACCTGTCCTGCCCCTTTCAGAAAATATACATTGGAATGACTGCTGGGAACTCAGATAATGGATGTTGGAACATGCCAGAAATATTAAAAACGCAGTAAAATATTTAAGAAACCCTACCCCAAAGTCTCCTTTTAACCATTCACTGCCAATCACTCAAACCTAATTTCCATTACACCTCTCCCTTACCTTTTCCTGTGCCCTTTAGAATGCACAATCTGCCTGCAATAAACTTACAGTTATCCATGACTTATTCATTTCCAACTCTCTGAACCTCCTAGCCATTACATTACATGTCTCACCCCTCAGAGACCGCCTTCCCTGCTGCTCTCTCCTCTGGTGGCCTTTCCCTTAGCCACACTCCGAGACCAGAGAATAGACAGGGCAGAAGAGAAGGCATACTACTTTCCCCAAGCTGCACATTTCACATCATACCTCCATTTCCCTACCTCCATTTCTCATCCACATTGTCCTTCTTCCCCCACTCCCCTTTCTCTCTGTGTTGCTGTCATTTATCACCCCCTTGGACCAACCTCACAATTTCTTGACAACTTTGACGTCTGGCTTTCTCACTTCCTCTCTTCTAACACCCCTACTGTCATTCTGGGAGAATTTAACATACCAATCGACAATCTGAATGCCACATTAGCCGCGCATTTCTAATCCTTAACCTCCTCCCATAGTCTCTCCCAATTATCCAACTCTCCTACTCACTGCAATGGACACTCCTTTGCCCTGCTCAGTCTCTAACTCCTCTAACACACACTTCCCCCTCTCTGATTATCACCTCCAAACTTTTAGCCTCACACTACTCTGCCCTCTCTGCACTATCTGCAAAACCAAATTCCACACACATACTGTACAGAAACAGAAACCTACATTCTCGACACCTCCTCCAATTTTCAACATTCTTACAACCTCTCCTCCATTTAATATTTTCCCTTTCCTGCCCAGACCTAAAACCCTCTCTATACAACAATACTCTTTCATCTGCTTAAGACAAGATGGCTCCTGCCACCACATGTTGCCCCTGACAATTTAAGCCACAACTGGATTCCCGTTTTTGTTTTTTTAGACCAAATCCAATCACCAAAATCCATTTGCATATTAGGTATTAAAATATCTGAGCAGATACCTCCGAATCTTGCAACGGAGGTGGGCATCAAATTTAGTAGTGTCTCCAGTTCTATATATATATATCCAATCAAACTTCCCTCCAAATAAATTAGGGAGAGACCTGTGCTGAAAAAGTAGCACACCTGGGGTACCCTGGGAGATATGCTAATGAATATACAAAGTATATGTAGCCAAATCTTTGGAGACTACTAGTCCTATAAGGAATTAATGGCCTTTACGGTTAACTGGTTGGGCTCACTACATTATTGCCCCTCCTGTATGTCTTGTGAACCGTGATGTCACTATAGAGAGTATAGAGGGTACACAGTATATAGCTGCAATCTATGTTCTAAAAGGAGGTTCTTCAGAGTTCTGGCTGGGGTCTTCACTTTGAGTCCTGTAAATAGGTTTGTGTTTGTTGTTTTCAGATAGGTACGTATCTGTATTAGATGCATGCAGAGGCTGTAAATCAGGAGACGTATTTTTAGGGGGAAAATAAAAAAAAGACTTTTATTTAACCGAATCTCTTGCAACACAAATACTGTTTGGGTTCAGGTACAATATAAATAGATCTAGCTCCTCTTTGGAGCTCTGACTAATCAGTGTTTTAGTCTATCTGCAAAGTTGGGGGACTAAGCCCCTTATCAACGATAAAAGATTACTCAGTTATAAGAAAATTTCACTTTCGGGGCCCCCGTCTTCCCCTGGTTTGGATAGGGATGAAAAAGTCCTGTGTCGGTGGTCTCTCTTGTACAGTCCAGGTTCAGTACCTTTTTTGCATCAGAGAGTCCCTTGTAGTGAGCTCTGTAGGCATTTTATAGGTCTCTAATGAGGCAGCTGAGGAGGCAATTAAGCCTGGCTGCTCTGGACTTAGCCTCCTCAGTGCTGTCTCTGGCTCTGTAAACAAGCTTCCCCTGCATTATCATCTGAAAGAGGATACACCCTGTTATGCCTCCCCTGTTTGAGGGCAGCTATGACTAATCACGACGCAAGCTCATCTCTCCACTCTCTCTTGATCCCTAACCCTAGGTCAAGATAGGACAGTGGAAGGACAGATAGCCCTCAGTTAAGCTGTGATTGGAGTCTTCCTTTTTTCCCTTAGGGCAACGTCTCTTTTCAAGGTGACTTTAACTCCTACCTGTAATTTAGGTTTTTCGCCTTTGGGGCAATTATCAGGAGATGAAGTACAGAGGCTTGCTACCTCTTTATCATTTTGTCACCACAAGATGTAGTCGTGGTTGAAGAGGACACCCGTGACAAAAGTCCTTGTTGCCTGTGCATCTAACAAGTGTCTCTTCAAGTAGGCACTTACATTCAGTGCGCTTTAGTCGCTTGCTGAGGACTTTTTCCATGCACACCCGTTCTATGATGTGTTTAGCTTTCTCAATGCCGAGGAGAACTTCTCACTCAAACTCATTTTTCCATTTTACTAACTCTTTTTGTAATTGCTTGGCAATGAGTTTTTCACACATTGTGCAATCTTCTCTTCCCTGTCACTAAGGTGACCACCTGCATCTGGGTCAGCATCATTGATCTCGGGCGGCTCAACCTTGGAGTGATTGTAACCCGTGGCATGTCTCTTTGGCAGTTGGCAGACATAGTCTTGGGCTTCTCTTTCTTGATACATCAATTTATCAAGTCTGTCCGCTTCTGCAATGAGTGGGGAAGTCCCAAGTGATGTCTGACAGGGTATTTCTACTACAGTAGCACCGTCTTGAAGCTCCTTCAGTACCAGGGGACCCCGGCCTACAGCTTCCTAATCTACTAATTCATCACGGATTTATCTGCAAAATGCACTACCCGTTATCAGAAAAAAGTAATTTGTATCTGGTTAAGGATCCTTAATTTCCAGTACACCAATATTCCTGTAGTTCTCCACACCTCACTGTTACCCGTGGCCTCCATTTGTTGCACTTAGCAAACCTGAAGTCTTGTGACTTTTTCCTTTCCAAAGACGACTGGAAAACCAGTGTTGCATCTTTCTGGGCGTAATCACAGCTACAGTTCTGTCTCATTCTAACCAAATACTGATTCTTTATAGTGGCTGCTTTCATTGTGAGGAATCTGGTTTAGGCCACGTGGGCACGGTAGCATGACTGGATCTTTATTGCACTTCTCAGTCGTAATTCGTTTTTTCTTTCCTGGATTTTGTGGCAAGCTGATTGTAGCACTGAGATGGCATTGTGAATGACCTTATAGCAATGCACTGCTTGCTTGGTTATGACGTAGGACCTATATCTGTACTGAATCACAAAAGAAACTTCCTTCATATTCCTGTAGCGTGTTTCCTGCTGACACTTTCTAATCTTTGACTGGATTGCAATCACACATTACTTCAAATGTCCATACTTCTGCCTTTGTCGTTGCATTCTCCAAACTGACTAAAGAATGTGGGCTGTCTTATTCTGGTTATAAAACTAATGAGCTTTGTTCTCTCCATAGGCGGCCTGTTTGAGGACAATTTTGGAGCGTTTGTGCCGATACCTTTCTCTCTCCATTCTACCTTGCATAAAAGTTCTGAAGTATTTCTGAAATATAAGAATGGTTCTCTTCTTTCTTTCAGAGTCGACTCTGATCTGAGAAAGTTCTAGGGATTTGCTCTTTTCCTGCAACACAGCATCCTCTGCTTCTTTCTAACTGCACTTCCAACTTTTCTTGTTCCATTTTTTTCTTCACCTTTTTTTCTTCGTGAAGATTATAATTTATTTCACTGACTTGGTCAAATAGATCTGAAACCTCCTGTTTCAGGTTTCTGTTCTCTCCTTTGACCTTCTCTAAGACACTCAGGAGCTTTTCATAGTTATCCTACCATTTTCACACCTCTGTGTTGAGACTTCGGATCTCCTGGCGTGAGACTTCTAGCTCTGTGTTCAGTACCAGATCAGTACTAAGACTGTGAACCTCTTTCTGAGAGACTCCCAGTTCTTCAAAAACTGTGAAATTCCTTTTGAGAGATTTCCAGTTCTGTGCTGAGACCACTGACCTCCTAGCGAGAGACATCAAGCTCTATGCTGATATTTTGAACCTATTTCTGAGAGATTTCCAGAGATTTACATTCACTGTAAATCTCTTTCTGAGAGATTCCCAGGTCTGCACTGAGTCTGCAAAACTAATTTTGAAAGATTCCCAGCTCTGTGTTGAGACAGTAAGACTTCTTCTGGTAGAATTCAAACTCTATACTGTGACTGAGGGCCTTCTTCCGAGAGACTTTCAGTTCTTCCTGAGCCTCCTCATACTGATTAAGGTCAGCAAAGGTTTTGTCACAACCATGGTGGCAATAAAAGCATTTGCTGTCTACAGATCAGTCCTCCGGTCCTCCAACTCAGTCCGTAAGAGAAGATCTGTCTTGTCCAAAGGCCCGGACTTGGAATAAGCTGCAAAAGATTGAAAGAGAGATGGGAGTCCCAAGCTCCCTAGCGGCGCCACTTCAACCAAATCCAACAAAAGTATAAATGTGAATATTTCACTATTGCACTTCTCAGGGACGTCCCATATGTGGAATTTAACCCCTTGTTGTCTCACAAATAAATGATATAGTGTTAAAGTCTCCCCAATAGCCTCTGACCCGTGGAATGTTTTTCATGGGGTACACTGATGAATAAAACAAACACTGTTTAGCTGAGAAAGGGCTCCTGGACATCAGCGTGCTCCAACCGGGGTAGACGTAGATTCCGGATAGGAGAAAAACTCAGGCGGTGCATCTGCTCCCAAGAAGAAACACTGCAGACCGGGACTTGTTACAGGTCAAACAACTTTATTTGGCACATAGAAGCTGAAAAAACACACTCTTATGCATTTCGCGCGTCACTCCGCGCTTTATCAAAGAGACCTCTGTAGCTCAGCGCTATCGTCTATTTTCTGTTCCAATTGTTCACAGAGGAGATCACAGTCAGGTCTGACAGTTTGCGGTGCATCTTCAGGACGGGTCAACGAGTCGTAACTTATTTGTTCCGGCTCCGCTTGGCTGGTATTGTTTGTTAGGAGCTTCTCACTGTCAGAACAAGATAGCCTTCTCACTGTCAGAACAAGAACACCATTTTGGGCCATACAATTTCTGTCTAGGGCCCTCTGGAAGTTCTGCCATTCCTGGAATTAATCTGTCAATTGCTCAAGGCTGCATGGCATCTTGGTCCACTTCTGATGTCTACGAACATGTCTTTAATTTCCATTGTTAGCAAAGCACCTTTTTTCTTTCTCTTCTTCTTTACTTTGGAAGACTGGTGCATCAAGGATAACAAGTGATAAAGGCGCTCAACGTTTTATCCCTTGTATGATTGTAATAAACAAATGAACAGTATGGGACATAAGGGTATGTGAGAGTATTGAAGTAAAGTCCCCAAGAGAACCAATGGTTCTCGCCTGAAGTGCAAGAAAAAAGGCTAAATCAAGGGGGCTATGCACTAAGCTCCGCGCTTTCGCGCCGGGCTGAAAAAAATTAGCACGTCCGATAAAAAATGAAGCCGGCGGCGCGATTCACTAAGGCCCTCAGCCCATTTTTTATCGGACGTGCCCAAAACTGGCTTATCGTGCGTGCAATGTATTTTCCCCCTGCTAGCATTCTTAACCTTTACGTACGCTAGCTGATTGAAAAAAAAGCCGCTTGTAACATTTTCATGGAGATTTGCCATCTCCATGAAAGGCTGTTACAGGCGATCGCACAATAAATAAATACATTTTAATTATAGTGTACATGAGCAGAGGGTCTCCGGAGCTGAATAGCATTGGTTTCAGGTCCGAGGACCCCCTACTTCAGGAGATATAGGCACCGTTATGGGGTGCCGGTATCCCCTGCAGAATTTCAATGTCCCGGTCACGTGACGCGGACGCTTGAAAGTGCAGGGGATACCGGCACCCCATAATGGGGCCTGAATCTCCTGAAGTAGGGGGTCCTCGGACCTGAAACCAACGTGGGTCAGCTCCGGAGACCCCCTGCACATCTACACTATAATTAAAATGTATATTAAAAAAAGAATTAGCAAACATCAATACACGACCCCCCTCCCGCCCTCCTCCCTAACACATACAGTAAAATAATGTGCAAAATAACTATTATCCAGATATGGATAATAGATTATTTGCCCATTATTAAACACTGCATTAGCATACCTAAATAAAGTCAATAAAAACAGTAGCCAGATAATCCTAGCAATACAAGCAGTAACAACATCAACAATTATTTAATTAAACCATTAACTAATGAAACCAATTAATTCCTAAACCAACTCAAAATGAATAGTAACACTAACCAATCAAACCAATTTATTACAACAACATTAATGAATGTAAACATTAAAAGACAAAGAAATACAATCAAACAATCTCTGAAAGAACCATAAAACGCATTAGCCAACATAATACAATATTAACTACAAACGAACACCAATCGCAAACATTTTATTACATTAAGCATGAAAAAAAAAAACAATGACACCCACCTAAGAAACTGACATTAAAAAAACCAACAGCAATACCAAGCCACAAATGCCCCCAAATATTGCAATAATAATGTATTAATCTGTACCCTAAAGTGGTACAGATTAATATATTATCAGTCAATGTGCCTCCCCCAAAAAATCAAAAATCACATCCAATGAAAAAACCTGTAAAAAGAGACATTTACAAACATTGAATATATTACTTACCATTAGAAGTGGTGGCCCTCAAACTCCCGGGGAAACAGGAAGCTCACGTACCTTGAAGGCCTCCAACAGCATCCGATGCCATCCGCCATGAAGATCCAGCAAAGGTACCCAAATCTTCTTTTTTCTTTCTTTACTCACTGTCTTCTATCTTCATCTGTAACCATTTCTTGTTCTTCTTTATCTTCTTTCTTCATCTGTCAATCAAAAATACCCCATGTTAAATCCCAGCCGATGCTGTCTCGTCGGCTTTTTGGGCTCAAATGAGGCGTCACGGCCTTAAATAGGGCTTGTGATGTCACATTAAGCCTCAAAATGGTTAACAGCCACCTGATTGGCTGTTCAAACCATGTTCCGACTTTAATTTTTTTTTTTACATGACGTCACTTAAAGGGAATGATGCCAGCCAATCAGAATGGCTGTGCTTCATTTGCCTTTAAGATGACGTCACGAAGCCGGCATCACATGGTATTTCAGCCAATCAGATCGTGGGAAACAATTCCACACTCTGATTGGCTGAAATACCATGTGACGCCGGCCATCTTGGATTTCGGGACATCATCTTAAAGGACCCGCACGTCATATGGGAGAAAATGACCAAGGAGGTATGCCTAGGACGCATGGCTTGACCGTTTCACTCCCTGCCCATACACTGAGGGGCCTTATTCAGGAATGCAAGTGTGCTAGGAAGGTTACACTAAGGCAGATGCAGGCACTGCTCGGGCTCCTGAATTACATGTAGGGTCATACCCATGGGCAGGATTTTTCAATAGGAGATTAGTTAAGTCGACTGTGGGGGTATCCCGCCCGCTGCACCGCATCAGGGTCACTAAAGGACTTGGATAAGACCTGGGTGACTGGGAAGCTTTCCTCCAGGACTTTAATGGCAAAGACTATGGATAGAAGGGGGGCGTAGTAACCAGGAGCTAGAGCTGTTCAGACGCGGCAGAACCATGGCCCCAAGCATGGGTAGACACAGGTTTAACTAAGGATATCGCCTTCCTGAGTTTTCCCATCATATTGGCGGTAGAGCTTTGGGCTAAGGAGCTCAGTAACAAACACATCATATTCTGGTCTGACCACCTTGAGGTGGTGGAAGTGGGGAACAGCCTCCCTGCAACATCAAGCCCAGTGATCCAGCTGCTGTGGAGGCTGGTGCTGCTCTGCATGCGCAGCAACATCAACTTTAATGCCAAGCATGTCCCGGGGAGATTAAACGTGATAGCAGATGCCTTATCGCAGTTCAATGGGACAGCGTTTAGGCGAGCAGCGGCAAATGCCATAGGTCTAACATGCCCATGTCACCTTGGGCAAATGGGATAGCGGACTTATGGACCTGATTCAGAAGTCGCAAGCCCCACGCACTTGGAGAACCTACCTCCAGGCTTGGCACACATGGCTAGTATTCAAACAAAAGGACAGAGTCGAGGGTAAGCGAGGTAGCAGCGCGCGGATCATTAGCTTCCTACAGGCCCAGAAGGCAGCTGGGGCGACGCAGACCAGGGTTGGGGCCATGACGGCAGGACTGTCTTTTTTCCTGAAATGGCACATCTGCAAGGACATAACTAAGGATTTCATAGTTTGGAGAATCCTAATAGGCTGGGATAGGGGCGAAGCCAAGTGAACTGACAGTAGGGAGCCGATAACGCCAGACAGGCTTCAGGTATTGATGATGGCAGCAAAAGAGCTATGTTTCAATATAGCGGAAAAGGGAACTGTTCAGAGTAGCATTTGCCGTGGCTTTCTTGGTGCCTTCAGGGTTGGCAAGCTAGTGGCGGAATCTTAAACAAGCCAGGGTTCGGGCTTGTTTTTTCATGAGCATGATTCTCAATGCTTCGTCGGTGGCATGCAAGATTCACAGGTCTAAAACCGACCAAGCGGGAAGGGGAGCGTGGGTCCACCTCACTATGGAGGATAACGGAAGTTTGCCCAGTGGCGTTGATTAAGTGGTACGCAAGGCACAGGCCCAAGGTAGGGGGCAATTTCCTCATCCATCAGGACGCAACACCACTCACAAGGTACCAATTTCAAAGCGTTTTTAGACGGTGCCTTGCTGCTAGGGGTGATGGATCCTAGTGTATTTGGTACCCATTCCTTTAGAATTGGTGCCGCTACAGCGGCAGCTGAGAACGGCTGTATGCCGGACCAAATGTAGAAACCGGGGAGGTGGAAACCCAGTGCCTATAGGGGGTTACATCAGGGCCAAAGGGCACAGCAACGTGCGGATGCAAGAAGATTAACATGTTTTTCCCTCTCAGTAGACAGCTGCACAAGGACCCTAGAAGTGTGGATCATGGGTCATTCCTTCATTCAGTGGGCGCACGTATGGGCGAAGGATTAGCGGTGCGGCCAGCAGCTGTGGTTTACGGGGGAGGGGGTGAATTGGCACTGGCTTGGGAAGAGAGGAAGGTGCTTGGTTGATCTGTAACAGGCTCTGGACAAGGCGCGAGCAGAATTTCAGGCGAAACCGGATGTTATTTTGCTACACCTCATGGGGAATGACCTAGCCAACAACAAAACACTAGAGTTGATTTATCGGTTACAGCAGGAATGCGCCCGCTTGAAGGCGCTGTGGAGTGAGGTTGTAATCATTTGGTCTGTAATTATTCCAAAGCGAATTTTAAAAGGGCCACGGAAAGAGAAAGCTAGGAGGAAGGTAAATAAGGCCATGGGCAAAATTCATCCTCTAGCGGAGGTAAAACTCTGAAAGCGCAGAGAGACTGACACCAAGGAGTGCAGCTGGCACAGAAGGGACTGTGTGCATCTATCACAAAGAGGTTGGAGGTGTTCTTAATCAAGGGTTTTTTGCGGGAAGAATTAAGATCAGAGGTCGCAGCTTTGGGTGGGCGTGTCTTTGGGTGGGCGTGTCGGCCCCAGGGTAGCCAGTGCCCGGCAGAGGGGCCTCCGGGTGGCGGAGCTGCTGCGCCAGCCAAGCTCAGGAGATGGAGAAAGGGTGAGGACTTTAGGGTCCGTCCCTCAGCTGGAGCCCCTAGAACAGCTCGGCAGGTTGGAGGCGCTGGCTTTAGGGCTGGGCCGGCCTATGCCCAATCAACGCTGGTAAAAGGCTGGGCGCCAGCTTTAGGGCTGGGCCTAAGCTGACCCTTGGGGGCGGGAGGGGGAGGGAAGCAGCCCAACATCGGCTGAATGAGGATCTCCCCCTCCCATCTTACAGTGCTTTTGAGGGGGAGAGGGAGCGGGCCAATTGCTGGCTGCCTGGGCAAGAATCTCCCCCCAATTCACATGCTACGGGCGGGGGGAGGGAGCGGGCCAATTGCTGGCTGTCTGGGCACGGATCTCCCCCCGATTCACATGCTACGGGCGGGGGGAGGGAGCGCGGCCAATCGCTGGCCGCTGGGCAAGGATCCCCCCCCCCCATTTTGAATGGAGCATACTTGGCTGGCGGGCAGGCTGGTAGGATTTTAACAGCGGATGTTAAAATAAAGCTGTGACCTTTTCTTCCAACATTGTGTGGTCTCCATTATTTGGTTTAGCGTCACAAAGGAGGGGCGGCGCATAAAGCCTTTAGTGTGTGTACGGGGGCTGCAGAGTGTGTTTGTGTATATAGAGGGGTTGCAGAGTGTGTCCATTAATACCTAAGAGCTAACATTGCCAAGCAGTATTTAAAAAACTAGCAAGACAGAGAGAGGAAACAGCAGGAAGGGAGGGGGAGTCAAGCCCAGGCACCCAGACATGTCACCTATGACATTGCAGGGATTTCTTTTTTCTTTTTTGCCTTGGGGTCAGAGGGTGCCTGTTCTTTTTATCAGATAAATATCTTATACTGTCACTGATATTTTAATCACAAAAAAGTTTGCTACTTTTTTAAACTTTGTGAAACTGCAATAATATGTGGCAACTGTAGCAGTAAATTAGAATTGTTGGCTAATGCGATTGTGGGTAGAAAATAACCATATTTGCTTAGCTACAGTATGTTACTACGGAAACTAGAAGATCAATTAATTTTCATTGTTTTCTCTAGTACGGACAAAAATGATCACTATTTACCGTCTACTTACAGCTGGCATATTTGAAATATAGCTCAGAAAATACAGAAGGCCGCTGCACCTAAATTATTTACAAATGCTGGTTAATACAATAGGATTTCATGCAGTTAGCATATCTGCAAATTATTCATGAATGATTGTGATATGCAACACTTCTCATCCTGGAGATTTTAATTGGATGCTCAAGCCATGAACTCTGTTGCTTTTTAGTCATGTGTAACAGTTATATTGTCCTTTTGCTCTTTGGACGTTGTTCAAATGGTAACATTATCCCCAAAAACCACAAATAAACATTTAAGCAAGCCATTTTATATTTTTTATGAATGCTAGTTTTGCATCACTATAACTGTAGTTATTGATATGAGTTGAGAGAACTGTGTTTGAATAAAGTTTAACGTATGTAGCATCATTCTTGAGCATTCCGTATTTATGTCAAACTTGAATATGAAGTCACTGTCGCTATATATTTATATTGATTTTTTTTTGTGTGATTACTGTACATTATGAATGGGATGCTTACATGAAATTATATTCCTCCAGAGGGAGCTGTTGGGGTAATGTTCTCTGTCTTGCTTATGTCTTACGGAAAAACTGTGAAAACTTTTTTCAGAATATAGTCAGTGGTTGAAGTGCACTGGCACTGAAGGTAAAGAGCATCCCTCTTTTTATTTACCATCCCAGTGCCTCATTGCCTTTTCTTGTTTACCATCCCAAAATACCCCATCTTTTTTATTTACCATCCCAGAGTACAGCATGTATTTTTGGAAAGTTAGATTTCTACTTGTTTAAAAGAAAGAAAGAAAAAAGACTATTTGACAAATCCTCCCTCTCAATTTTACAGTATAAATAATGTCTAAGGCTACGGCCCCGCTGCACACGCCCGCACGGCCACCTTGCTTGCCGGCGGCGCGTGCAATTTTTTCCGGCGCAGGGGGCGTTGACAAAACGGGTGGGGGGGGGCGCGGCCATGACGTGAGGGGGCGGGACCGCCCCACAGCGCAGCACTGCAGCCGCCCCTCAGCCCCTCGGCACACTCCACCCCTCAGCACCCTCAGCACCCTCGGCCCCCTCAGCCCCATGACACTCTCAGCCCCCTTAGCCCCATGGCACCCACGGCCCCCTCCGCCACTCGGCCCCCTCCACCCCTCGGCACCCTCACACACACACAGGCACCCTCACACACTCACAGGCACCCTCACACACACACAGGAACCCTCACACACACACACACACACACACACACACACACACACACACACACACACACACACACACACACGCACCCTCACACACACACACACACAGGCTCACAGGCACTCACACACTCACACACACAGACACACACACACACACACAGGCACCCTCACACACACACAGGCTCACAGGCACACACACACACACACACACACACACACACACACACACACACACACACACACACACACACACACACACACACAGCAGGAGGGGAATCGGAAGGGGGATCGGAGCAGAGGGGGGATTCAGAGGGGGGAAATCAGAACGGGAGGGTGAATGGAATGGGGGGATCAGAGCAGGGGGGGGGGAATCAGATTGGCTGCTGGGGTCCAATCCATGATTGGTTCCCTTGCATGCCATGTGACGCGGCACTCGCCTAAATCACAAGCTCCTTGTAGCTCCGTCTGGCTGACGCATCCCAGCACGTAGTCAGCCACGCTGGAAGGAGCCAGTGGGGACCTCAAGAACAGAGGCAAGCAGCTGGTGGTTCGCGGCCGTGCGCCCCGCCGGCCGCAGCGGGACCAAAGCCTAAGGCCGGGGCCAAGAGGCTTCAGGAGAGCGGAGGCGCGCTAACGCTGAGGCTCGCCTGCTTAAGTCAGCGCGATTCCACGGACTTGCAGGCGAGCCAGCGTGCGCGAAGGGAGCCGGGGGGAGTTGGTTGGAGGCGGGGCAGTGACGTCGCTGGGCCAATCGCCCGCGACGCACCGTGACGTTGACGCTGCTTCAGGCTGATTGGATGTTTTCAGCCGACAGCGCGCTGAAAAACAGCTTGGCGCTCGGCTGAAAACTCCAAAGCCTCAGCACGCCTGCGGACGCTCGCGTGAGCCCCCTCTCAAGGCATCCTCATTGAGGATGCAGGGGCTCAGCGCGGAGCGTCCGCACGGCTCAGCGCGGCCTGTCCTTCTATGGACTCGGCCTAAGGCTGTTTTGTAAGTGAGCTGGAGAGAACTTTACCCCAAATGTGTAGCCGGTTTCCATTTATATTAAAGTCAGGCATAGTACAACAACTTAAAGGTACTTTGATCACTGATTATAGTTAGCAGCTGGGCTGTATAATATGTTTATGCATTGCTTTGACTATGTACCTTGATAAAATCCATTCATATTTATATTTAGATAGAAAATATCTATGGAGCTAGTGCTTCTTTTCTTTTTTTTTTCATTTTAGGTTATTTCTTGTGATTTGGCTTAATGACCGTAGAAGCTGCATTAGAGCTCCATTAGATCACAGCACATATTCTGGACTTTATTCTTCACAGTTATTTCACCATGGAACTAGTTTGAACATTTATTTATACATTGATATTGTTCTTGTTTGTGAGTGTTATTAATATTATCTATCACTTTCTACACTGTTACATTGTACTTAGTACTGATGTAAATTCACATACAGTATTTACATTTTTCATTTATTATCACTTTAATGGCCCAATTTAATAATTCCCTATTATCACTTATAGACATTGATTTAAAGCTACCGTCTTTCTGATATATATATATATATATATATATATATATATTAGAAAAAAAGAGAAAGGAAAAGCGCTCGATCCATGTGTAAAATCCAATAATAAAGGTTTAATTTACCACAAACATAGACAATTGCACACTCACACTTTGCCATTGTATCAAAAGCGTTGTATGGGACAAACCTACTGTCCAGTTTGTATATTTTCTACTGACACTCATTTGCATATATTGCACTTTTGCTGCGTTGCTAGCATTTTGCTACCAGCCATTCAGACATTCAAGTTCCTGTTTACACTGTGAACTCTCTCCGGCTGAAACCGCGCTGACGTCATCGAGCTCACGCGAGATTTGATTCAGTGTATGCTCTGTGTAGCGCCGGAGCAAGGGGAAGGCGGCGTCCCTCGTGGCTTTCGGTCCCTGCTGGGACATAGAGGGGCTATTGTGGCGAGACACACCGCGGTCATCACACCGAAGTCCTCCTCTTTGGGTTCCTGCGTCTGAACGGGCTGAGTTGTACTCAAAAATGCATTTTATTCAGCTCTGTTTGTGAGTGTGTATTTTTATCCCTTATTCCATAAAGTTATTGTTATACAATTTTACGCTATGAGTGCGCCTGTTTTTTCTGTGTTTTTGTATATATATATATATATATATATATATATATATTAGAAAAAAAGAGAAAGGAAAAGCGCTCGATCCATGTGTAAAATCCAATAATAAAGGTTTAATTTACCACAAACATAGACAATTGCACACTCACACTTTGCCATTGTATCAAAAGCGTTGTATGGGACAAACCCATGCACCAAACAGATGTCAGACTGCAGCAAGTTCCTTCCGTTCCATCTGGCTGTGCAAACCGCAAGGCTTCACTGCTGCTGGTGTCATCGTCTCAGCGTCTCTCCGGCAACCTAAATGACAGCTTGCAGTTCCTATTCAGCATAGCTCTTCTTCTTCTTGGATGAGATGACAGGGAACTCCTGTGCTGGTGTCCTATGATGAAATCCGCCGAGTTGGAAGAAACGCATAGGGTCATGTGGTTGAGGAACTACAGTGGTGGAGCAGTCCAGACGCCTAAACACAGACACACCTCTATCCAGGGTATAGATATAGAGAAATGGGATAATCATTAGGTATGTGGCTGTGCATGTCAATAATGTAGGAATGACTTAACCTGGGCTGTATATATAAACTAGATGTTCGTTTTGACCTAAGGGGCGGACAGCCCAGGTTAGGTCATTCCTACATTATTGACATGCACATCCATATACCTAATGATTATCCCATTTCTCTATACACTGGCGACACACTTTATTCGAGCTCGGCTAGTCCCACGAATTCGGGTATACCCGGGTGTATTGAGGTTTGTGACTGTTTTCTGCCCGAGTGCATTGAGGTATTTTCCAAGCAGGGATTGAAGCATTTTATTCCCGCTGGCTGCAATACTGCACAGTATATATATATATACTGCATTACAATTCATGAATTTATGCCATCTGGTAGACACGCGAAGCATTGCAGCCTATTAAATCCTAATCATTATCATTTAACAGATCAGCCGCCCATCAGCCAGGCATGAACCCAGGCTGGGAAGGCAAATGCAACGGGGCTTGTCAGAGGTGAGGGGCGGCGCATTCCAGGTATCTGCCAGGTACATACCGGGTATTTGCTCGAATAAAGTGTGTCGGTGCAGTATCTATACCCTGGATAGAGGTGTGTAGATGTACACCTATGTATTCCTATTTAGGTTGGTGCAGAAGCCCTCATTCAGATTCATATCTATGCCACCATTTATCAATATTATTGTAACTAATGTGCCATATACAGCTGACCCAGGCATTGTTACTGTTTAGACCTTTGATTTTATTTATATCACCTGTCCTGTATGTATTATATGCTCCAATTACCAGCTTTAGTCAGAGTGAGAGATGGCATATATTTAGGGTTTATGTAGTGGTTTGAGACACATTGTGGAATCCCCATTTCATAAACCTAATTTTTTAATATTATGCTGTCAACCATCACATTGATGATTGACACGGGTACCTTTAAGTATTGCCTAGCATGTGGGTATATAAGGGGGCAGCGCTACTCTATTTGTTACCTCCCACCTTGAGAAAGCGCCAGCCCCTTGTGCGCGAAACGTACGTCGGGATGACGTCATCGCGTTGACGTCGTGGAGGAGGAGTAACTGGTGAGATCGCTCTGGTGCAGTGGGGAGCGGTTTTTGTTTTTGCTTAGTGCTTGATATTGCCTTACAGCCAAAGCGGCACTTATTGTGGGATCTCCCGAGTTCGACTGTTTGTAGGAATTTTTTCTTTTGCTTACAGACCGCAGTTAGGTGACTCCATTGTAGTACCCAGTTGAAATTATTCTACGGTGCCTACTACGCTTATTGGGATTTGGAGATCACTTGTATACAATTTCTATCCTACACCTGCACCCCACCCAGAGAGAGGAGGCTCTATTTAGAGTTTGTCCAGTTATTTGGGTGTCAACCTAATACATCTACCCACCCTGACATAGATATATATATTGTTTCTCCACCTTGATCGGGTCACCTATTAAAGGGAAAGTATACACATTAATTGTGGATTATCTAATTTATTTCCCTTTCTTTGTGTCACTCACACTTTGTGTTTTAATTGTTTTTATGCTAATTTGAGTATGCATCATTAACTATGCATCATTGTTTGGTTTATTAATAAAGTATTTATTAATTTGGCTATTAGGCTTTTAGTGGTAACTGCCCTCCCACAGTGCTGGGAGCGGTTACTTATTTGTACCCCTTACAGCTAGCAATCTATTTAACATGAGTGGGTATTTGAACCCCTACTACATTTAACAGCCTTGTTGTGCAGTCATTGGGGATCTTGTAGGAGAACTCTCTGTCTCCATATATGTTTGCGTCTGTTATCACCATTCCCTTTGCACCGGCTGTATTCATTACATTTATCTATGATTAGTATCATTTTGGTGAGCGGTATCTCACAAGTTATACCTATATTCCTGCTGTTCCACCAATTTTTTCAACCCTTAATTTTATTTTGTCCTACATTCCCGCCACCAAGAACGTCAAGGCGGATGCCCTCTCTAGACAGTATTCTTCTGAAGAGAGACCGGAGAAAACTACCCGAGTCCATCCTTCAGAAGCAAAAGATCCTCGCGGTCGCTGCATTCAAGAATCTTGAAAAAATCATCAAATCTCTAAAACACCTTCCTAGAGATCTCGAGGTACCGAAGGACACCTTGTACGTAGAGCCCAAGTTTATTCCTGAGATTCTGGATTGGGGGCACGCTTCCCATTTGGCATGACATCCGGGATTCAAAAAAACATTGGACCTCATCCGTCGCAACTTCTGGTGGTCCAATATGGCCAAGACATCCTTGAATTTACTCGGGCCTGTCCGGTATGTGCACGCAATAAGATACCGCGTCAGAGACCCCATGGTCTTCTTATGCCTTTACCCATCCAGGAGCGCCCCTGGTCCCACATATTCATGGACTTTATTGTCGAATTGCCTAGGTCGAATGGCATGAAAACCATTCTAGTAGTGGTGGATCGGTTTTCCAAGATGGCACATTTCGTTCCTCTCAAAAGATTACCCTCCTCACCCGCCCTAGCCGATATTTTCTCCAAAAAGATTTTCCGGATCCATGGCATTCCCACATCCATCGTATCGGATCGAGGCTCTCAATTTGTTTCCAGATTCTGGAGGACCTTCACCAGAAGACAGGGCATTTCTTCTTCTTTTTCTTCAGGATATCACCCTCAATCTAATGGGCAGACTGAGAGGGTTAATCAATCTCTCGAGAAATATTTAAGGTGCTTCATCTCTGACTCCCAGGATGACTGGGCGGAATTACTTCCCTGGGCTGAGTATGCCTTTAATTCCTCCAGGAATTAATCCACTCATGAGACGCCTTTCTTTATTAATTACGGATTCCACCCGGCTCGCCTGCCTATTTCCAGTATCTCCTCTGGAGTACCAGCCATGGACGAACACATCTCCCTCCTACAGGACTCTTGGTCTAGAATTCAATCGGCACTTCAAAAGGCCTCCCTGACTTCGAAAATCAAGACTGACCGTCGTCGCCGACCTTCACCCCATTACAAGCCAGGGGATACGGTTTGGTTGTCTACCAAGAATATCCACCTCAAAACCCCTTCCCCTAAATTGGCACCTAGGTTTCTGGGCCAATTTCCTATCATGGAGCAGGTAAACCCGGTGGCCTTCCGTCTTCAATTACCTCAAAGCATGAGAATTCCTAATGTTTTTCACACATCACTTCTCAAGCCGTTCATCTCCAGTCCCCTCTTTCTGGACCACACTCTTAAACCAGATCCAGTGATCATACAGGGCAACAAAGAGTATGAGGTCCAAGCTATACTAGATTCCAGTCTCTCGAGAGGTAAGGTTCATTTAATGGTCCATTGGAAGGGCTTTGGACCCGAAGAAAGGTCTTGGGTACCTCTTTAAGACATGCACGCACCAGGACTTCTCAAACGCTTCCGGAAAATGTTTCCATCCAAACTATGGAAGCATTGTCCTGAGACCGACCCTGAAGGGGGGGTACTGTGAGGATTCAGGGGTCACGGCGGTCGCAGCGTGACCCCCCCTCACCTCTTTTTGCTCCTGCTACTGTGGGGCTCCTTCCTCGCCGCTCCCGCCCGGCCCCCGTGGTTGAGGGGCTTCCCCGTCGTCCCTGGTGGGTAGCCGCTGCTCTGCGGGCAGCTTGTGCTTAGGCGGCTGCCATTGCCCCTGCGCGCGCGCGCCTCCCCTCGTTATGGAGCGCGCGCCGGACCAAGATAATTTATTCACTGCTCTTGCAGTGAAGCCATGCCCTCCGCCCATGTGCTGGCTACAACTTAACCCCAAAGCTTCCCACCTGGCTGCCTATCATAGGAACCAATCCAGGACAGCTCCTCGTGCTCCTCCATTCCTGCCTCCGCTTCCTATTAGTCAGCCGCAGTATATAGTACCTGTCTTACCTCTTTCACATTGCTCGACATAGTATCTCTTTGTGGATGTCTATTCTGGCTCTCTCTTGTCTTCGCTTATTCAGGTTACGACTCGGCTTGGTGGATTACACTCTCTGGCTCTCGACCCCGGCTCCCTCTTGACTATGTGGCTTCTCATGTCCCTCGATCTCTGCTTGGACCCCGACCTTCCAGATCTCTCCTATCCCTGACCTTGGCTAATGGCAATTACTACGTCTCTTCTTTTACCGGTACCGGCAAGTATTGCTACAACTATTTCCACCTGGCCAGGTAACACCAAAACACCACACTCCGGACATGCTCCTTCTGCTGCGGGTGTGTGCACATATACGTCCCCACCTCAGTATAAGGGATGGGTCTGGTCTGTGGGCAGCATCGGCGTAACAGGTATGAGCGTAATTTGAGCACATAAGGCTGCAAAAATTAGTCCACATATCTGGACACGGCAGACGTCCTGGACTCCATCGCAGAGATGTTGGATCTACCAAGACAATTGCCTAGTCCTAGGCTCTTGTGGGCATTTGGCAGATGGTAAAAGAGAGGTACATGAGGATGAGGAATAAACAAAAAATTTAATTCTATGGAAGGGATCATGCCTTCATTTAAAGCCACTTTAAGAAGAGAGAAGAATAAACATTGATATTCATGTGTGGGGTCTGAGGACAGCGGTGCATATAATATGGGGTTGGACAGTAATCTGTATGCCTTCCCCCACATAAACATCCCAGTCTGGAATGACAATACTGCCACCCTTATCTGCTTGTCTCAAGACTATCGATTCAATATCCTAGATTTCATTTAGAGCTCCCCAATCACCTGCTGTGAGATTCAAGTTAGTGCAAGGGGGTTTAGAGCATAATTTTTTTTAAATCCCTCAACACTAATGTGTAGAAGGATTCAATGTAACGATGTAGTAAATGGGTAAATGGACAAATATCTCGATGGTCTCTCCACTAGTGCCCAACAACTGAGTGTCAATAGGAATGGAAAAGTCAGTCTCAATGTGCTGACTACTAGAACCCAACTCGGTAAGAAGTGAGGTGAGTTACTCAATGCACTCTCACTCCTGTGTATTGAAAATGTGGGGTCCATCTCCACATGTTCTCAAAGTAAAAAAAATCGCTTGAATGTTACATTTCTAATAAATCTATTCACAAAAAAGTTCAAAATCTGATCTAATGTGAGCACATGTGAGAATAGATTTTGAACCTCATAATTAAAGGCAATATCCTCCAATTCTCTACTAATCTCATTGAGGACTCTCCCTGCTCTGGTCCATCACTTTCTCTTTTTTTCTCATGGTACTGTAGGGGCTTTGATGAATAATTTCTGTTGTAACGTGGACATATCCTCCCTGAATCTTGGGGAAAACATTCTTTTGTTTTCCCTAAAAAAGAATGAGATTTGTATGATAAAAAATTTCCATTTGGTTTAGCTCCTGGGTCTCTATAATTGTGGTCTAGTTCAGATAATACCAATCTATCATCTCCACTACTATAATGTTTTAAATTAAAATATCTATTGGATAATTTCAAATCTGTATAAACTGCAGGATTAGTTGGTAAAGTCCAACTTGATGTATATCCATTGGGACCCATCCTATCAATAAAGTTATTTTTAGGAAATAGCTGATATTTGTTTCTCTGATTAGAAAAAGTATTATATTTCCTAAACGTATCTATCCCTGGAATTCCAATTCATAAGGGAACATTGCGGATGATTGTCACTGGATGCTGATTATAGTTTGATGGCTGGACACACCAACTGCCATTTCATCATGAAATATTATCTCTACACTAGCTGAGAGACCCGGCGTTGCCCGGGATGTAATGTTCCCGCTCCTCTCTCTCCTCTCTCCTCCCCCCACTCTCTCTTCCCCTGTCTCCCCCCCATCCTCTCTTCCCCTTTCTCCCCCCACCCTCTCTTCCCCTGTCTCCCCCCACCCTCTCTTCCCCTTTCTCCCCCCACCTTTCTTCCCCTGTCTCCCCCTCCCTCTCTTCCCCTATCTCCCCCCACCCTCTCTTCCCCTCTTCCCCCCTCCTCCTCTTCCCCCCTCCCCCTCTCTGTTCCCCTGTCTCTCCCCTCGCTCTCTCTTCCCCCCTCCCCCCTCTCTCTTCCCCTGTCTACCCCCTCCCTCTCTCTCTTCCCCTATCTCCCTCCTCTCTGTTTTTCCCCCGTTCACATCAATCCAGCCCCCCCCCCTTTACAGGTCCGGTCCCTCCCCCCCCCATTTACAGGTCCGGTTCCCCGCCCCCCTTTACAGCTCCGTTCCCCCCCCTTTACAGCTTCATGCAGTGTGTGCGTCAGTCAGTGTGTGTGTGCATCAGTCAGTGTGTGTGTGCGTCAGTCAGTGTGTGTGTGTGCATGCGTCAGTCAGTCAGTCTGTGTGTGTGCATCAGTCAGTGGGTGTGTGTGCATCAGTCAGTGTGTGTGTGCGCATCATTCAGTGTGTGTGCGTCAGTCTGTGTGTGTGTGTGTGCGTGCGGCAGTCAGCCTGTGTGCGTGCGTCAGTCAGTCATGCTGTGTGCATCAGTCAGTGGGTGTGTGTGTGTGTGCGTCAGTCAGTGGGTGTGTGTGCGTCAGTCAGTGTGTGTATGCGCGCGTCAGTCTGTGTGTGTGTATGTGTGTGCACGTCATTCTGTGTGTGTGCACGTCAGTCAGTGTGTGTGTGTGCATGTCAGTCAGTGTGTGTGTGTGTGTGCGTCAGTCTGTGTATGTGTGCGCGTCAGTCAGTGGGTGTGTGTGTGTGCGTCAGTCAGTGTGTGTGTACGCGTCATTCAGTGTGTGTGCGTCAGTCTGTGTGTGTGTGTGTGCGTGCGGCAGTCAGTCTGTGTGCATGCGTCAGTCAGTCTGTGTGCGTCAGTCAGTGTGTGTGTGCGTCAGTCAGTGGGTGTGTGTGTGCGTCAGTCAGTGTGTGTGTGCGTCAGTCAGTGTGTGTGTGCGCGCGTCAGTCTGTGTGTGCGCGTCAGTCTGTGTGTGTGCACGTCAGTCAGTGTGTGTGTGTGTGCGCGTCAGTCAATGTGTGTGTGTGCGCGTCAGTCGGTGTGTGTGCGTGGCAGGCAGTGTGTGTGCGCATCAGTCGATGTTTGTGTGTGTGTGCGTGCGCGCGTCCGGCTATGTGTGTGTGTGCGGCAGTCAGTGTGTCTGTGTGCGCGTCAGTTAGTGTGTATGCAGCAGTGTTTGTGAGCGCGTCAGGCAGTGTGTGTCAGCAAGCCAGTGTGTGTGTGTGTGTGTGTGTGTGTGTGGCATGCAGTCAGTGTATGTGTCAGTCAGTCAGTGTGTGTGTGCATCAGTCAGTGTGTGTGTGTGTGTGTGCATCTGTCAGTGTGTGTGTGTGTGCGTCAGTCAGGGTGTGTGTGTGTGTGTGCGCCAGTCAGTGTGTGTGTGTGTGCGCGCCAGTCTGTGTGTGTGCATGTCAGTCGATGTGTTTGTGTGTGTGTGTGTGTGTGTGTGCGTCCGTCCGGCTGTGTGTGTGTGTCAGTCAGCGTGTGTGTGTGTGTGCGCGTCAGTCAGTGTGTGTGCGGCAGTGTGTGTGTGTGTGTGTGTGCGCCAGGCAGTGTGTGTCAGCCGGTCAGTGTGTGTGGCAGGCAGTCAGTGTATGTGTCAGTCAGTGTGTGTGTGCTTCAGTCAGGGTGTGTGTGTGTGCATCAGTAAGGGGTTGTGTGTGTGCGCGTGGCAGGCAGGCAGTGTGTGTGTGCGTCAGTCAGTGCTTGTGTGTGCGTCAGTCAGTGTGTGTGTGCGTCAGTCAGTATGTGTGCCTCAGGCACTCTGTGTGTGTGTGTGTGTGTGTGTGCGTGCGTCAGTCAGGGTGTGTGTGTGCGCGTCTGCCGGTGTGTGTTTGTGTGTCAGTCAGTGTGTGTGTGTGTGTTTCAGACATGCAGTTCATGTGTCAATCAGTTTGTGGGGGGGTGGGGGGGTTTGTGGGGTGGTGGTGATACCTGCTTGCGCCACCCAGCGCTCCCGGCATCTCGGCCGCCAGGGGGGGGGGGTACCTGCCTGCTGGCGCTCCCAGCAGTAATACGGGGCCTGAGGAGAAGAGCCGAGTGGGCAGGCGGCAGCGTGTGAGAGGCGGTGGCGTCGGTTACTCAGCGGCGTGAGTTTGGCTGGCGGGAGGTGGCTGTCGAGAGGTGAGGTGGAGGAGGCTTGCTTTTGATGTGCCGGGGGTGGGGGGTGTTTTAGGTGAGGCGGCGGCGGCGCCGAGGAGCGGGCGCTGCTGGCTGTAGGTTGCAGTGCAGAGGCTGGGATTTGCTGTGTGTGTTGTGGGGAGAGGTGAGGCGGCGGCACCGAGGAGCGGGCAGCGTGGGCAGCTGTGTCGGCGGCGGGTGAGTGTGACCAATGAGGCGTGCGGGGCTAGTCCACGAACTAATCTGATTGGCCAGAGGGTGAGTGACAGACCAACTGACCAATCAGATTGCCCCTAAGCACAGCCAACATACAATGTTTTCAAAAAAATATATATATAGATGTGCTTATCCTCACCATCCGTGTGAGTGTGTCTATCTTGAGGTTTTTTATTTTTGTATTAATACATTTTATATCAAAAAAATGTGTGTGGTGCTCTCAAGACAATACTTAAGCCAATTTAGTGAATAACAGGAAAACAACCCTTGAATGAATATATATATATAGTGTCTCTAGGAATGTAGCCCGGTAATGACAATCCCACAGACCAGGTAGTAAGGAAATGTCAATGACACCAGCAGGTGACCGGTAGAAGAAACATCCTATGACAAACTGTATTGTAATAAGGGCAAAATGGAACAAACTCACTTGGGAATCTTCATCCACCATAAGCAGTAAGTCCAGTTGGGTTCCAGTGTCCAGGGTTGAATGTGCATCCGTATGCGGTACTCAGAATGTAGAACAGGGAAGAAAAACGAAGCACCAAGTCCAGCTGTAGAATAGCAATAACACCAACAGGGATACGTACCAAAAATAAGCTATTTAATAGGATCCAGGCAAAGTAACAAACACACCTACGCGTTTCGGACCTCTACAGTCCTTTATCAAGGTGAATACAACCATAAGTTATGGAGCGACATTTATACTCACTTAACAAGCATGTAGCCCAATCGCGGAGCATATCCGCATACGTCACCCTATTGGTGTTATTGCTATTCTACAGCTGGACTTGGTGCTTCGCTTTTCTTCCCTGTTCTACATCCTAATACATTTTATACACAGATTTACTCTGTGGTATGTGCTATATGCTTTTTCTCTTTATATATACAGCAGTACATTATCCTGTGTGTGCGGGGGCGAGCGAGGGGAGAGAGCTGTATATGCCGAAATGTGATACTGTTACAGTACTGTACACGCCTATGCGTTTCAACAATTTTCAAATGAGACATACAGCACTGCAAATGCATGTATACAGTAAATATGCAAATTTAAAATTACTGCGCGTGCACACGCAGACTGTGTACTGACATAGGTTGAACTGCTAAAGTATTAGACTTCCAAGACAACAGCTCGTGAACACGCCCTGAGTTTTTAGACGGTGTTGCAGTATTGCAGACAGCGATAATAAAATGCTAATATTACGAGCGCTAAAATAATGCAATTCACTCCGGACCAAAAAAAAAAACGCATCTGCCCGCGATTATCAGAGCGCCGTGGATCCGGCCGCATTAGGATAAAGGCGGCCGCCACTGTATATATATATATATGTAACCCTGCTTCCCCCCTTCCCCCAGACTCTACGTTGGGGTCTAGGGTGCATGAGGGCAGATTACATGCGGTGTGGTGCATACCTGTGAGGAACAGGAGGGCCTGAGCTTCCCGTGATGTTATTGGGGAGCCAGGACCGGGCTTCTGGGGTGGTAGCCTCCATGATCTCTTAGTGGTGCAGCGCCTCCATCTTCTATACTCCCAGGAATATGGGACAGGACCTGTATAGAAGAACCCCTTGGGTCCCAGTGTAATAGCTTCCAATTCACACACATTCTTTGGTAACAAAGGATAGTCTCTTTTATTGCAGATCAGCAACTCCCCACGGTAGTGGCGTCCAGTAGCCGCAACAAGAACAGCCAAGCTGTACTTATTACTCCGCTCTCCTCCCACACAGATAATTCCCCTCTCCTTCCCTCCAAGTCTCTCCTCCAAAAGGATGGTCTGGGCTAGGGCTTCAATACCCCGTGGCCCACCCCGAGGTTATCCTCGCGGTGGGTCTTGGATTTTCCCCATCACCCCTGGCAGTGGGGGAGGGCATTGGTCCACCAAGTCTATAGTTCTATCAGCTCTACTAAAGGAAGCTGAATCTCTCCACTCCTCTCTCTCTGCTCCTGCACTCTGCGCAGGGGAGACCGTGGTCTCCTTCAACTCCTCAGACCGATCCGCAGGACTCTTCGACTCACGACATACTAACTGAACTGCATACTCTCGGCATGACTAACCAGCAACTCCAGACTCTCGGTATAACTAACCGGCAGTTCCAGACTCTCGGTATCACTAATTCTACTCACAGGAGTTGGCTGCTAAATATAGAGCTAGCCCCGCCTCTCGTGATGTCAGCAGAACCTTCCCTCTTGCTCACGCCTGCAGCAGAGTCCAGGCCTGCATCTACCACTCAGGGCAGGGCTATGAAGGGGGAAAACCCAGGATGATTACTGGTGCCTGTTCTTAACAGGACTTACCACAGTAGAAGGGAGATAGGTATAGCCTGTGCTGTTTACAGAGGGCTACACACACATATATATATATATATATATATATATATATATATATACACACCATTTTGTAAACAGTGCTTCATACAGTAATAAATATGTACTAATAATAATAATGCCCCAATAGAATTTCTGCAGTTTATTCTGATAAAATCCATCCCGCCCACTAAACTCTGTCTGCAGATTGGACACTAAAAAATTTGGACGGATTCATTCAAATTCGTCATTGAATACAATCTGGATGGATTTTTAAGGAGAGAGAGAGAAGAAGAGTGAGAAGAAGAGAGAGAAGAGGGAGAAGACGAAGAGAGAGAAGAAGAGCGAGAAGAGAGAAGAAAAAGAGAAAGAAGAAGAGAGAGAAGAAGAGGGAGAGAAGAGAGAGAAGAGAAGGCGAGAGAGAAGAGAAGAAGAGAAGGAGAGAGAAGAAAAGAAGAGAAGAAGAGAATGATAGAGAGAAGAAAAAGAGAGAAAAGGAGAGAGAGGCAGAGAGAGAGAGAGAGAGAGACAGATCGATCTCAGGTGCGCTCCACAACGAACATTAAACTGTCAACCAGGAAGTGGTCTGCTTAGAAAGGAAGCTTGGGGAGGGATCTACTACTCATTTTGTTGCTACATGAAGGATATGCACAAAGGTGGCTATGGTATAACAGAACAGGGACAACAAATATTCACTGTGCCAACTGCTAGAGTGCCAGACACACAGAGGAGCAGCGCATAGCCAAAGGGAGTCAGGGTCCAGGTTAATAGAAAAAAAGTCATTTGTTAACAAAACATGCTATAAGGAGGTAGAAAAAGTCTCCTAGGCTTTTCGTACTGGCAGATACTTTATCAAGGAGTAACATCCAAGCACTTCTGCAATCCTTTTACATCTGAGCTGTTTGTAGTGTTTCGCGCCAAAATGTCATGCTCGCCACGCACGTGCGCAAGTGCCCGGACACGCCCTCTCTGACATCGGATGCCCCATGCACCAAACGGAACACACAGAGGGATAAAGTAAGTTTAGATTTGATTACAGTCACTGTGGTGGCCATGTCACAGTGCACAGGTTTAGGAAAGACAGGTGTAATGGAATACCGGGGCCAGTTAAAAATTGTGTTATATTATGGGTCAGAGTGTACCCAGAAAGGAAAAGCTGAATTGTTGCAAGAGGGTTTTTTCAAAGGTTTTCAGCATTCCATTCAAGGGTGCTATTATTGTAAGGGGGAAATGTAAATCCAAATGGAATGGCCAACATCACATAATATTACTGACTATAGGATAGAACTGTGTTAATATGCAACCCAGGTTAGTTAAATGCAATCTTTAATTGGGCACCTACATTTCACATTCATAATATTGCTGACGGGGAGGATATTTTTTAGGAGCCTTGAGAAAGCAACAGCAGGGGCTAAGATAGGACCAGGGTTAATAACAACATGAGGGATGACCAGAGGGTTTTGTATATAGTACTTTCCAGAAATATTTTAATGGTAGGTCATTTTGGATGTAGAAAATTGCGCTATTCACAGCTTTAATGTTAGCATACTTCGGGGCATTTAGAATAAGCAAACTCTTAACAGTTAGTGCATCAGCCAGCTGAGGAGGTATAGATAATGAAGATGTAGTAGTGGGTCGGGGGGGGGGGGGGGGGGAGATATCTTAAGCATCAGGATAAAAAGATAAAATACTGATCACAATGGAAGGTAAAAATGGGTCACGCTAAAACATATACCAAATAACAAAATATGCCCTGTAGCGATGATAGAAACTTAAAAAAATACCAGGCCATAAAAGATAAATTCCTCATGCATGAGAGTAGGTCCCCTTTAACACAACACTATACACAAGCAATTTAAAAATAACGTTACATTTGTTACAATAGAATCAGTTAAACATTAAAGACATTTTGGAACCCGAATGCGATACCTGATAATGCAATAAAAAGAATGGGTGGGTGACTATTGTAAAGGTTTAAAGGCTTAAACAGCCCCCAAAAATATGCCTCCAAAAGAATCCAGTAACAAGACATTACAGTAACACCTTGGCCTCGTTCTATAAAGTGTGAGTGTTGATCTGTTGTTATCCTGCAAAACCCCATTGAAGTCAATAGAAGTCAAATTGGTACTCTCGCACTTTATAGAATAAGAGCCCTGTTCTCTGCTGTTGTCCCATCTAGATGATCACAATACACGACAACCACTGCAAGTCTGGAGAGTGATAACTCTTTCATGTACGAGGCTAGTAGAAGAGCATTGTACAGACCATTTAGAAATAATTTAGGGTGTGGACTGACGAGTAGCGATAAATTGGCGAGCAATCAGGGGGCTAAGATTGGAAAGACCTACTGTCAGAACTTCACAGGCTCACAACACAGTGGGGTCAATTACATACTGTTTAGGCTTATACATTTAGGTGGAAATGATCAAGGAAGCACAAGGAGATTTTACCTAATGGGACATAGAAAGGACTTAGCTAAAACCCCAGAAACTAATATGGTCTGACATAATCCAGAGGAGACAATGGTGGAAACCTAGGTCAGACAAAAATGATTTGATAAGATTAGGAAGGGAGTAAATTTGGCAATAACAGATTCATAATCGGAAAATGGGAGCTGATAATTAGACACAGATGATGAGTTCACTTATACAACGAGGGGCTGGACATTTTTAATATGACTATGACTAGCAGCATTAAAAAAGCTGCAAGAAAGATGGGGGTACAGGAGGAGGGAGTCCAGACTAAAGGAACAGGGTTTCCCTCTTTGGTGGGCGACCTTGCAGACGCGGCCCTCTTCATTGGCCCAAAATCAGAACATTTTGTAGGGTAAGGAGTTATTTAAAGGACCATAGATTACATGCAGGGAATTAAGAATGATTCTGCCTTGGAATCATCAGTTGGACCACTCACCCACCGTGGATAAAGGGGCAATCCTACACTCATTTGTCATTTGCACGACTGGCACATAAATAGAAAGTTTGACATACAGTAATAATTCAGCGCATAGCTTCGCCTTACACGCAGCTATAACAGTATAGCAGTAACTCATAACATAATTAGGGATCCATTGTTTAAAAATAATGCACGCATTATTGTTTGTCACATCCTTACCAGAGGGGGCAGTACACTGCTCCCAGTGACTCCCTCGCTGTGGCAGGGACAGCACAGAGCTGCAGTGTAATGGGATATGAGAGCTGCAAAAAGCAGTGACGTGTTTCTCTGTGGGCTTAATGCTATCAGCAGCTAGTGGTGGTTGCTGCTCCTCCTTAGTAAGGTTATCTGCGCCAGCTCATAATAATTCATAATAATAAAAAAGTGGATTATGTACTCAATGAAGGCTGTGGGCAATTTTAAACCCATCCATGGCTGGGTGGTTTTTAAAAATGTATTTATCCATAGGTATCAAAAGGTAACATAAGGGGGTTTAAGGGTTGGACCAGGAACGTGCTCTGTCACCTATCCTAAAGTATGTATGAAACCCTAACGAGACAATATAGATAGTACTGTAGTATAGTATATCACATTAGTGTCCTTTGTTTAATGATTACCCAGCCTAAATTTGAAACGTTATTAACTTTATTTAAGAATATAAAACAAACTAAAATAACAGTGTTGCATTCCAGTGCTTTTATTTAGTTGCAATGCCAATACAGTATATTTTTCTAAGTTAACCGGCACATTGGCACTGCACTCGAAATTTACATATATTGTTCAGGCCATTGGACAGAGGAAAACAGGTTCAACTGAAAAAGTATGGGAAAGAATAAGAATGTACTTATCAAATGATAAAGTCTGCTTTGTAAACTCAGTAGTTCCTTATACAAAGTTAGCATTTTTATAATGTAACAGTAAATGCATTTATATGCAGTCTTTTAATCATACTATGCCTGCAGATGTTGTACAGATTTTGCTATTGTTCAGAGAGAGATTTTTAGCCATGGTTATTACTTAGCTTTCTCTTGGGGCCTGCAGTGCAAAGCAAATTTTTACCCCTTAGGCAATTTGAAAATACTTTGTAGCTAGTCAGTAGAAATTGCTCTGTTTTTCTCTTGAGAGAAATGTTTGAAGGGTGTGTGGATGAGTTGGAGGTGGGTGGGATTTTCCTCTTTCAATTGGAGCTCATTAATTTCTAAAATCTCCAGTGTAAAAAAAAAAAAAGACATTTTATTTTTGGTGTCTTTAAACGGAACCATTTACAGTATTTCACAGATTAATATTATTCAAGGCAAAGAATAACAATTATACGAAACACCTCAAAAGAGCTAGAATCAGAAGCCTAAATCCAGTTTTACAATTTAGAATTAGTGTTATTATACAAAATGACATTTCAACTTTAAGTTTTTTTTTTTTTTATAATACAAACATTTCTACAGCGGCAGCATATTTGAATATTCTGTAAACATACATTTATGCTATTAAATTATCAATGTCTCTTTGATTTGTTTTGTCTTTGCGATGGCTTCACTATTGCTGTTTTTTAAATGCCAAGACTGATTGCTTTAAAGATGTAAAAAAGTAATAAAAATATTTTCACATTCCAATAAAATGTAGGCATAAAAATTAGTTGTCTTTGAATCAATGTTCTTATTTTTTTGAAAAAACATTTTAGACATAGGACATAAGGGGAATATACTGGATTACAAATGAATACACTTTTTTTGCTTTAGCTATATTTTTACTCGCAAATACATGACTACTTGGACTGAAATGCTTTCAGACTTTGAAATTATATGAGCCAAAATATCAAAGCATAAAACTTGACTACAGTGCTTACCTGGAGAGGCATTATTTGTGCTGTTTTACAGGTCTTCTTCTATTGCTGATAGACCTACGTATAGAGAAAATGTTCTGGCCAGGATCACACAAAAGCATATGAAGGTACAGTATGTATCAGGGTACCGGTTTGCACTGCGGAGACCTTATGTTATTTGATTGTACCTAATGAGGGTTTTATATTAAGCCTCGATGGTGCCAATCAGGGCATTATTGCATGGAGACTCCCACTAAAGTCAATGAGAGTTTCTGTGCCAAAGTGGCTCCTTATCAGCACTGTTGCAGTTAAATGAATATGCCCCTCTGTGTTTAAAATGCTTGGGGGCAGTGTATTGAGCTCAAACATTGCAAAGTGCACCCTGGTGCGCAATAAACTTTTTTTGCCACAATGCTGCGTCAACTGTGGGAAATATGGAAATCTATTTTCTGCCAGTTGACACAGATCTGTTTGTGCTGGGGTACATGTGAACGAAAGTGCAAGAGAAAAAATAGATACACCTCTTCTCTTGGTGAACTAATACCATCTTTTGGCTTTCAGTATCATCTCTATGCCAATGACACCCAAATGTACCTCTCCTTCCCTGATCTCTCCCCTCTCTCCTTTTCCATGTCACCAGCTGTCCCTTTGCAATCTCCTCCTGGATATCCCACCGTTACCTGAAGCTTAACATGTCCAAAACAGAACTAATACTCTTCCCCTCACCCACTGCCACCTCTACACCCAAACCCTTCCTCACTGTCAAGAACACCATAATCTCATCAATACCTCAAGCCCATTGCCTAGGGGTCATCTTTGACTCGGATCTCACCTTCATTCCACACATTCTTGCCAACTTCACCTCCCTTGCCATCTCTTGCCATCTTCACCTCTAAAATATCACCAAGATACACCCCTTTCTCACTCATGATGTACTAAAATGTATTTTCACTCACTAATCCTGTTACGACTTGGCTACTACAACCTTGTCGTAGCTGGCATTCCCTTTGTCCGCCTCTCCTAACTCTAATCCATCGAAAATGCTGCTGCCATACTCATCTACCCCACTCACTGCTCCACTTCTGATGCTCCTCTATGCAAATCCCTACACTGGATTCCCATATCCTCTAGAACCGAGATGGGCAACCCTGTCACCAATCGCCACAAGTGGCGAAATGGCTATGAAAGTGTCGGCAAATTTGAGTTTGCCACCTCCCACAGTAAAATAAACTTTTTCCTGACGGCGTGTGCTGGTTTCCGCTTTCTGAATGAGTAAACAAAGTGAACCAGCAGCAGGTGATAGTGCTGAGGTGAGGGAAGCAGATGAACAGTGTGTGTTGTTTTAAATGTTCGATTGAGCAACCTAATTTCTCAATTCATGGTGTGGCAATTTTCACTTCTCATTCGTGGCTACATTGAAAAATAGGTTGCCCACCTCTGCCCTAGAATCATATTTAAAACCCTAGCTCTGACTTACAAAGCTCTCAATGACACTTACATCTCAGCCCTCATTCCCACATATATACCTAAATGCCCCCTAAAGATGCAGCGGCCATTATTTTAAGAAACCACGGCGCCGTTTTCGTGTGCGCTGCTGTACTCCACGTGGCATGAACGCGGCCAATCGCCCCAGGCACACGTGTGTTTATCGCGGTTGCTTTGTTTGAATTTCATGGATTGTGTGCAATTAAATGCAATGAAATGAATGAATTGTAATGTGTACAGTACTGCGCTACTATGCCAATTTCATGTTTTTTAAAAGCCACAACGCTAAAATGCCATTTTATACACTCGCGTCTTAAGGAGGTACGGTTGGAAGCAATCCCGCACCATGACATGGGTATTCCGAGGTATACACAGCGTGATTTGTTAAAATAATGTGCAACAAATGTGACCAAGGTTGCTACATTGGGGAAACCAGCCAAAAACTACAAGGAAGAATGAATATGCACAGACACTCTATACTCCATCACGAAGAAGGAAGATACTGCTCACCTGTGGGACATCACTTCTCACAACCAGATCATTCCATAAATGATTTAAAAATCAAAATCCTCAATGGAATGTTTAAAAGCACCCAAGAACGGAAAACATTTGAACTCAGAATGATAAGACTCTTTGACACCAAAACCAAAGGACTTAATGCGGACATGGGTTTTCTCACACCCTATCAAAATTGTTTGTAATTATCCTGCTTGCCTCAATTCTTATCCACACTTTCTCTCCCCCCCAGCATCCCTTTCCCTCCCCACCTTTCTTTGACACTGTCCCCTGGCTTCAAACACTTAACACCCTACCTTATCTACAGTAAATATCTGTTGTTGTTTTTTCCCCCCTCTCTCTACACTGCTTTAGCCATTGAATCCTTTGTATATCAGTATTGCTTGACCTGAAGAAGAGAGGAGAACTCTCGAAAGCTTGTCCTATGACATAAATTGTTAGTCCAATAAAAAAGGTATCACCTAATACTGAAGAACTCATTTATTCTGCACTATATGTATATATATATATATATATATATATATATATATATAAATATATATATATATATATATATATATATATTAAAGAGGTTACATAAAGTTAGGAACTGAACAATTACAACAATATTCTAATAATGTATTCTAATATTTAGCATTTTTGCACCAGTGCTTTTCATGGTACCAAGCCTCTAGAGTACACTCCAGCATGATTGTTGTCTTGATTACTTGATAAATTGGCCCCAGAGGACTGCACAGGAGCATAGGTCACTCACAGGGCTCACTGTGGAAAAAGGCATAGCAATCAATTAGTGAAAGTAGTTTTAAGTATTGCATTTACCAATACCAGTACGCCTGTTCAGTAGATATGTGTCTAAATTTAATGAAAAAGGAGATACACCTTTCTTCTCAGTTTGCATGTTTCTTATCCCAATTTGTATGTATTAATGGAAAGTCATATGGTTAATTACCTATTTCCGTTGAGAAGAAACACCTGCAAGGTATGTTTTCTCATTTAGCAGCTCCAAGAAATGAAATGTGTTATGTTCCATCAATTTGTGCTCTTTCACGGCAGCCTTAATTACTCTACTTTTGGAAATATATGAACAGGGAAGTTAAAGGGGAGATCATAGAAACCAAAACTTTTTCCAACTCTTGGTGACATAAGTATATAATCCCATTTAGCAACAACTCGTAATATTACAATATATGAACCTGTATATCAGTTTTGGGGGCTCTTGTAATGATGAAAAACAATTCATCTCAAGAATAACTCTTATTTTTGGGTTATGTTTCCATAATTCAATATCTCTTTGTATTGAGATTTCTAACTTTCATTGAATTACATTTTTACTTCTACTGAATATGATGTACAAATATATTTTGTATGAATTATTATTGTTTCCAGCAAAATATTGTTAAATTTGCATATCATTCAAATCTACAACCACAACCATAAGCCACCTTTGGTGCTGGAATACATTACAGCCTATTCAAATAAATGAACTGTAATCTGTCTTCCCTCCCAGAAGGTATCTCATGGCAGAAGACTGCTTATTAGATATGGTTCTCTATCTCAGAAGAGGGTAAAATGCAGGTACAGCATGAGTACTCAATGAGAAGTAGAGCTCAAACGTACAGTATGCTGTTACAGTGATGCTACTCATCAACTGGTTTAGCTTACACAGCTGATGCATGCATACTTTGCATGATCATTTGCATATCTCCCAGGGTACCTCAGGTGTGCTTCTTTTTCATCACAGGCCTGTCTCCCTAATTTATTTGGAGGGAGGTTTGAGGGGATATATACACAACTGGAAACGCTACTAAATTGGGAGACCAAATGTTATTGTTCATTGTATTAACCATGACATAAGTACTCCTGTTCTGATTGGGTACACATGGTTGCTTCTTAGCTACAGCTTAACCAGAACCCTTGGTTCTTGTACCAGGGTCAGTGAAATTGTCAAGAGGAGGCAATGTTAGAACCAGATTGATTTTTATGCAATATAAATATATTAGCATATACAATATTTAAATCTATGTTAAAAACTGCCTTTTGGTCAAATGACACATTGCTTCTCTTACATTTTGCAGTTAGTCATTTTGTTCTATCATCCACTGTTTAACAAAAAATTAAATAAACACAATTGTATTATACAACCTTATAGCAAAAACAGTATCTTTCATATACGGTATGTTGTTAATTAAAGGAATAAACATTCCAGTATTTAGTTCGTTTATGAAGGAGCATGCAGATAACTGTAAATAAAATAATTCAAAAACCTATACTGTTCCAATTCTCTTTTTCTACTTTGCCCTTTTGTTTTATCATTTCCTTGTAATTATTAAAATATGTCATCATGAATTAAGTAGAAATAGCCGTCTTAGTTCAGTTGCGATAGTGCAGAGTAAATGAGTACTTCAGTATTAGGTGAGACCTTTTTTTTAAACTCAAATTTGATTGATTTTTAACAAGTTCATGGAGTTACAGAAAACAAAATAGGGAAGGGTGAGGAGGGCGGGGGGGGATACAGAATAATAAAAGCATAAGGTACAGTAGTCAGATAATATAGATTACATCAATCACACATAGGTCAGAGAACATGTCGTCTCACAGGACAGCTCAGTAAAATGTAAAGGCGCATCATAAGGAGCAACAGAGGTAGAGGTTGGTTCGGATCCGACCAAAACCTTGTGGAGTTCATACAATTAGTAAATAAGTTGGGGCGTGTCCCTAACTGCAATGAAAAATGACACCCAGACATGCGGCTCTGTAATCTTTTCTTTCCTCCCTTTATTTTGGGCGGCATGACACAGTGGCACTGCTCATGAGATTTGCACACACAGTAGGGCAACAAGACTAAAGATAGATGTCAACTGAGCCAGTGCTACAGCAAAAATACTTAGCACAAGTCCAAGGGGGTTTGAAGTAACCGAACATCTGTGACTGCAGGGATGATAGTAGATTTAAATGATTTCAGCCACCACAGTGCGCACGCTCCATACTGTAAGTAGTAATAGCGCCAAACTTGAAACTGCAGCAAGGAAGGAGTAGAACAGCTGGGGACACCGCCAGAACCTGGATAGACCACCTGGTTTCGCCACCTGCTTTGTCTGGGGGCTCTGCGCACTGTGGCGGCTGAAATCATTTGAATCTACTATCATCCCTGCAGTCACAGACGTTCGGTTACTTCAAACCCCCTTGGACTTGTGCTAAGTATTTTTGCTGTAGCACTGGCTCTGTTGACATCTGTCTTTAGTCTTGTTGCCCTACTGTGTGTGCAAATCTCATGCGCACTGCCACTGTGTCATGCCATTTCATTTATTGTTACATGCATTTTCTCTTAGGGCATACATCAATAGTACTGCTGACCAGCCGGTCCATGTGTTAGGAAGCATATCTTTTGCTTCCACACTTCTAGGTTAGGATTTCTGTTTCTCCATTTGGGATTTATCATTGATGCTCATATGGCTACCCTTTTACATTTTTTTCATCTTCCGGTTTCTGTACATGTGATACTTGCTATTATGCTAGTTAGATCAGGTTTTGTATGTTTATTTTGTAGTACTAGTGTAGCCCTTTTGATCACCATTTTTTCATTGTTCAGTCATTATAATATCAGCTTTGTGGACACTGCGGACCTTTTTATTATTTGTGTAATGTGTTTAAATAAATTTTGATATATTTTTGTATGCTAAAGTGCTATTTTGGGATTCTTTTTGTTCTTTTTTTCTGTTGCCATAAATCCTTCATCCCTAGCACCGCCAGTAGTGTTGACATTCACACTTTACTTAACTGGCTTTAGCACTTGTTATTTGAGGTCTGTTGCAGGCTTTTTTTGTGTCATATATATATATATATATATATATATATATATATATATATATATATATATATATATATACACATACATACATACATACATACATACATACATACATACATACATATATATATATATATATATATATATATATATATATATATATATATATATATATATATATATATATATATATATATATATATTCTTAATAATGACAACGTTAATCCGGTAAGTGAACCTTAAATATCTACTAAGAAAGTGTATACATTGATGATAAAATCTAACGATTATTTATACATACAAATGCTGAATAGTAGCTTTATGTTTCTTGTACTAAATAACAAATATAAGGTATTAAGGGTAAACAAACATAATTATCTATAGTATAACAATTTGCAAATGTTTTTAAATTGGCACTAAAATAAAAATATGATATTGAAGACATATAAAAGGAAATTGTATAAATACATTAACCGTCAGTGTATACATTATGAGTAATAGAACATATATAAAACACATGTCTGAGATTAAAGAGTAAACTAGCATAAATCTTGTAACTGTCTTAAAGTAATTAAAGCAAGTATAACAAAATGCAGGATATAATAACACCATGATACGAATATATCAGTTTCTCCCAATAATACTTAATGATACTGTGGAGAATGATAACCTAAACGGTAACCTTATATAGATATATTCTATCTTGTCTATCAAACAACAACCATATCGATGCACTTACAGTAGCAAATCTTTCCTAATATAGTTCTATCATAAAAATGATAGGTAACCAAAGTAAAGGTAACAGAATATCATTAAAACATGTTATAATATCGCATGGCTTGTAATAACGTTTATGATGCAGAGATTAGAACATTCCTTCTATTTGATAATAATCCCAAAGATTTTATGGTAACAACTACACAAAGAATTCAGAACATAATTATGGCAACGTATTGCAACAGAACGTGATATTCTATGACAGATATTGACATTTATAGCTTTGATGTGAAAGGAAGTGGGACTTAGCGTAGAAAATGTTGGAGTTCCCAATCAGTATTCATACCCCTGGGTACAAGTGACCCAAGGGTATACATCCAATACATCTCTCTGCAATTGAGAACTGCTTCTCTATTGCCTCCCCTCGTGTGTAATTGGATATGTTCCAATGCACTAAATGTAGAAGTGCTAATGGAACCAAAGGGGCAGTTGGAAAAGTGCCTAGAGTCTGGATATCTATCGTCCCTAGTCCTAATGGATCTCAAATATTCTCTTATTCTATTTTTCAATGGTCTTATTGTTGTACCAATATATAAGCTTCCACATGCATATCTTAGAAGATCAATGAAATAACTTGTATTACATGTCATAAATGTTTGCAATTTATGTCTGTATTTTGTATATTTACATATTGACATATTTGCAATTTTTGCAATTGCCACATTTGTAGAGCCCCCTTAGGGTTTTTTTTGTTAGGATTATTTACTTAAGTGGATTTAAAAAGACTGGGAGAGAGATGGTAGCCAATAGTTTTAGCTTTCATAAACACAAATCTGGGATTAGATCTAGTAAATTTTTCCAGATCCCTGTCTAATCTGAAAACCTCCCAGTGTTTTTCCACAATGGTTTTAATTTGATTCGCTTGTTTGCTGCAAGTGGTTATAAAAAGTGGTACATCATCAGACTGTTTTGGATTAATCTGATGCCCTCTCCTATAACTCTGTTTATTTTTTATATAAATTTTTTCTAACAAATCCATCCTATTGGCATGGCGTGCTTTCTCAAAGGCCTGATTTATATATTGGTTATTGTAACCTCTTTCTTTAAACCTTTTGTTTTATCATCTCAGATGGTTTCAGGAACATCTCATCATTGGAGCATATCCTTCTTAATCTGAGATATTAGCTTCGCGGAATACCCCTCAATAATGACCTAGGGTGGCCACTGTTGACTCATAACAAGGAGGTACAGGAATTTAATTTTTGTAAAATATGCGTCTGAATTGTTAAATTAACATCAACGTAAAGATGTACATCTAAATAACTAATATGATTAGAATGATATGAAGATGTAAATTTCAAATGATAAATATTCATATTGAGATAATCAAAAAATGATATTAATAATTGAGTGTCTCTCTGCCAAATTAAGAGTAAACCGTCTATATAACGGCGATAAAAAATTATATTTTTACGAAATGGATTAATATCGCCGAAAATGTGAATAGACTCCCAAAGACCCATAAAAAGATTAGCGTAAAATGGTGCAAAAGATGTGCCCATAGTAGTACCTTGTTTTTGTAAATAAAACTGCTTATCAAAAAGACAATAATTGTGCTGTAATAATAAAATAATAGAATCTGATATGAAAGTGCTCTGTGAAATGTGAATATTGGATACATTTAAAAAGTGAGTAATAGCTTTAATACCTAATTGGTGATTAATAATTGTGTATAAAGACATAACATCTAGTGTCACCCAAGTGTATGTTTCATGCCATGTGATATCCTGAATAACAGATAATAATTGTGATGAGTCTCTCAAATAGGAAGGGAGAGCCTTGAAGGGTTGTAAATAGGAATCCACGTACCTAGATACACCATCTCCCAAAGATCCAATTCTCAATTTAATCCTGGTCATAACAATATGTCTAAAGAAGAACGTTGAATCCTGTTTGGGCTAAAAAATAGAGATAATCTAATAATAAAAAATGCTGACAAAGGCGGCGCCATTTTCGTTATGCATAACAAAGATTATTACAAGGAAGCCCTTAGACAATTTAATGACCAACAGGCATATTGTAAGACAAAGATCCTCACTAATATTTACCTCACGGAATTACTTGGCCTTGTTGAGCTAGGCAAGGAGTTGAGGGTATTAACTGAACAAGAGGCATTGTTCCTCTACAATTCACATCACACAGTGCCTATTTTTCACCATCTCCCAAAGATCCATAAGTCTCTGGTCTTGTGTCAGAGGCTGGCCGGATCGTGGCTCATTTGGGTGCCCTCATGTCACCCCCGCCTGCAGATGGAAGTCTCCGATCACCGAGGGAGACTCCATGGAGGTCTCTCAGCCCAGCGGAGGGCCCGTTCCTCCAGGGAAGGCTCAAACGCCGACCCGGGGAGAAGACGGCCATGGGCAAGATGTACTCCGCACCTCTCAACTCGGTGTTCACACGGCAGTCATGGCCAGGTTTGGACAAAATGTATTTATTTTATTTAGGTGGACCTTGGTCAGGCAAGGGTGTGGGACAGGGAACCCCCCCAAATGGATTGCAGGCCCTGATTTATAGGCTTGGTTGAGGAGCTATGGGTCAAAGTCCCAAGTATATTCAGCAGGCTCACCTCAGACTTTAGTCTGGGACCAGACCCACCTGCGCTTGTCACCGGCAGTCTGCAGAGGGCCGCCCATGTCACCGGGTCCACCCGCAATTCAGTCTTGGTGGTAGAACAGATGGGCTTCGTGTCTGCATTGTCTGGACCTGGCAGGCCCTCTGGGGTGCCAGGTTCCACCGTCTTTATTTTTGGACCAATTTCAATAGGAGTGGTACTGTAATGAAGCTTGTAAGTTCTCCTTCAATGACTTTATCTGTATTGGGATCTGTCTGCAGTGGATGGTGATGGATTTTTTAACTCTCGTTATGGAGCTCCAGCATTATTCTGCCATCTTGCAGCGCTCCAATCCACGCCACCAGGTGAGACCTTCTTTAACCCCTTCCTGCCTCTCCACCCCTCTCCTCTCCTTCCCCCTCTGCACATTGCTGATGGATATATGGTCCTATATCTCACTGTCCCTTTCATCCATTTGTTGCCCTGTCTCTTTATTCACCATTTCCGCTACCATTTCTTTCTTACATACTGCTGCGACACACTTTATTCGAGCAAATACCCAGTATGTACCTGGCAGATACCTGGAATGCGCCGCTCCTCACCTCTGACAAGCCCCATTGCGTTTGCCTTCCCAGCCATGGTTCATGCCTGGCTGACGGGCGGCTGATCTGTTAAATGATAATGATTAGGATTTAATAGGCTGCAATGCTTAGCGTGTCTACCAGATGGCATAAATTCATGAATTGTAATGCAGTATATATATATATATATATATACTGTGCAGTATTGCAGCCAGCGGGAATAAAATGCTTCAATCCCTGCCTGGAAAATAACGCAATGCACTCGGGCAGAAAACAGTCACAAACCTCAATACACCCGAGTATACCCGAATTCGTGGGACTAGCCGAGCTCGAATAAATTGTGTCGCCAGTGTATGTCTTAGATTGTTATCTGGATTTTTACATCTGTGTTTGACTCATGGGATCTCTGTAAATCAGTATTGCTGACCTGAGGTAGAGAGAGAACTCTCCAAAGTTTGTCTTATGATATCAATTTAGTTCCAATAAAAAAGGTCTCATCTAATTCTGAAGTTCTCATTTAATCTTAAATATTTCTATACCCCTGCACTGTGTTTGCCTCCACCCTTGTATTCAAGCTGTATTGATATTATTCGCCATCTCTCTTCCACCGTGCTCAATGACCAGGTTTCTTTACTTCTTTGGAAAAATAATTTGAATATAATATATGAAAAATACCACAGCATATACAAATTATATATGGCAATAGCATAAGAAAATTAAAATAAAGACATTACCAGTGTACAGGCATACCCCGGTTTAAGGACACTCACTTTAAGTACACTCGCGAGTAAGGACATATCGCCTCATGGGCAAACGACAGCTCGCGCATGCGCCAGTCAGCACGTCCTGAACAGCAATACCGGCTCCCTTCCTGTACCGAAGCTGTGCGCAAGCAGGGAGACTATAGAGCCTTTTACAAATGCCTTATTTACATCAGTTATGCACGTATATGATGATTGCAGTACAGTACATGCATCCATAAGTGGAAAAAAGGTAGTGCTTCACTTCAGGTACATTTTCGCTTTACATACATGCTCTGGACCCATTGCGTACGTTAATGCGGGGTATGCCTGTATGTTTTTAGCAATAGAAAAATTACAGTGGTCTAAATTGGAGTCAACATTATATGATTCAGTTATGTTTATACTTTAATCTGAAACGACGACGGCTCTCTATCACATTTTTACTCAATTAATTTGCTTTCCCTTTTTTTGTAGCATGGTAGCATTCTTTCAGGAAGAAGTACCTTTTATATAAAAATGAATATATTCACAGTAAATGCTAACCATTTAATATGCCTCCCATGCTTTTCTTCCATAGTCTGTCTCCTTCACACTTTACCTATTGTATTCATCTCTTATCTAAAAAAAAGACCACTACCCTCAGTTATTCATTAGAGGGAATTTTCCGAACAATGAACGTGTGCTGTGAATTATCATTTTAAGGCGCTAATCAATTCTTCCTGACATTGGACTTGTATTACAATGTATTTCAAAGACATCCGTCAACTGGACGCATTTTCCCAGTGCGTAAGAAGCAACCTATGCAAAATATAATATGATAGTCATTAGTAAAGGAAATTTCTAATATTGTTTTAGGAATTATCTTGTGCATTAGGCAGTGGTGGAGATAACTATTCAAAAATAATTTTCTTATCCTTATTCTAGTAGTCAATAGTCCAAATTTCCTTAGGGTGTTACAGAAATATATCTGGTTGCAAAACTTCCCATTATTAATACAGATCCAAATTTCAATTAATAGGGTTAGTACAATGGGGCTAATTTCCATGTTTTGTATATCAAATTAAATGAATGTCTTCTATAATATTTCACTTATGCAAGGAGGAAACATTAGAACTTTTAAAATATTCTTATGAAGGAGACAGCAGTGTATGGGGCATTAGTCTAGTGAAATACAATACATTTGTTATGTCCCGACTGCTGGTCAGCAGGCATCTCGCTTCCTAGGTATAATGTCTTTGGCCACTTCGGGTCTCCTGGTTTTAACTTTTACCAAATTGCTCAGGCGAAATAGGCCTATTAATCCGCTCCGCTGTTTCCATGATCATTTGTTGCTTTGCTAATTACTTCGTGGTTAGGACTATAAAAGCTCAGAAAGTGCAATCATGCCTTGTTGCTGCAAAAGGTTAAAACCCCTGTTGGTCTCTGCTGCAAACCTGATTATCTAGTTATTGATGGACTTGCCCCCTTGCTATTTTGACCCCTTTCTTTCTGCTGGACTCTCCATGTATGATCTCTGTTTGCCTGACCGACCGTCCGCCTGCTTGCTACCTGATTGGAGCTGTACCTACCTATTGCCTCTTCTCGCTTGGACGCCTCTACTCACCTGCTGCTTTTTCTAGACTGAGCCACTCCTCACTCCCAGATCCCTTTTAACCAGTACAGTTTCTTCACAAGTTTTCCACCGTGACCCCATAGGTGTGGCTCACTAACCTATGCTACCAGAGCGGGTTGCTCCCGGTTAGCTCCAACACGCATCCTCTGCTGCCCATTTCCTTTCAACATTATTATTTTTCATTTCACAAAAATAAATAATATATTTGGCAAAGTGTCTAGTGATTTAAAGTATACCAGTTTATATGAATTATCAACAGGTTCAGGGCAAAACTGCATATTATTCAAAATATAGTATTGCACCTTTTCATGACAAGTTCCATGGCAGTAGAATACTATAGATAATTCCATACCGGCAGGGCCACCAAAATAGGGGAGAGTGTGGGGACAACTGTCCTGGGCCTGGCAAGCGGTAAGTACAGGCCCCCTCTCAAGTGCTCTGGCCCATGTCAAGACTTTAATCGTGGTCCCGGGAAAGCTATCAGCAGCCCTGGTTACTATATTTTACATATGACACTCTTCAGCATTATATTACAGAGTATTCCTTTTTTGTATACTTTATCTGTATACATGGCCGCCAACAGGGGGGAACAGCCGGGACTTCTGTCCCAGGCTCGGTGAGTCAGGGGGCCCGGGCCCCCTCCAGGAAAAATAAAAACGCTGACACACTATCTTAAGTGTAGTCTGGTTAGGAAAGCCAATCAGGGCCTTCCTGATGGGTAGAGGAAAAGTGTGTAAAGTGCGCAACCAATAAACCATCCAGTAAAATCAATATTGATTGGTAACCCACTGTGATAAATAATCACCATTAAGTGAATATCATATACAACCTTGTATGATATTAAACGCAAGTGCCGGCATCTGCTGCTGTTGATATTAGGGTGGCTCAGCACCCCTATAATACAGATAAAAAAAGAAGAAAAACAGCACAAAACGCAATAGTGAAGTATGTAAAAATAGTGTCAAAACATTTATAGGGTAATAATTCTGCGTACATTAAAGAATTAAAAACAAGCATTTCGTGTACCAAGACACGGGTTACCAGTCGCTGGAACAGATCTCTGTAGGTTGCTCACTCCACGCCCTCAGTGTAGCAGTCACTGGCTTCTGGAACCATGGGTTGCACCTCAGGTAGGTGGGTGACCTCTCGTATGGTAACACCAATTCAGCCTCCGTGATGGTAGATCCCTTAGACAGGTTTCTTCTTGTAGTTGGAAACACAACAGAGCAGCAGTAGGCAGGTTCTCTCCTTCAATTCTTGCTGCAGTGATGCCAGGTTTCCACAGCTTGTGCATGCTCTGGGCATAATTGAGTTGTGTGCTATTTTCCTTCTTGTTTCCTTCCTGATGGGTGGTGTGTGTCCCAAACCTACCTGCATCCTCCGCAGGTCCTGGCCTGGCCGTGGGCTTGTGGTGGCACCAAGCCCCCAGCAGTCTTTCTGAAGGGCCTCCCTCTGTGGGCCATCAGCAGCTCCTCCAAGGCCCCACCATGGGTTTCTGAAGGCTCCTCCTTGGGGCATCAGCAGCTGCTGCAAGGCCCACCATGTGCCTTATGAAGGCTCCCTCTGCATCTGTCTGAAGATCCCTCCTTTAACCTCCAGGCTCCAGCCATCAAGGTAATTTCCCCCTGGCTCCTACTTTTATACACCTTACACTCCTTGGCCCATACCTTCCCCCTTCCCCCAGGCCCATACCACCCCTCCCAAGCCCGTACCTCCCCTCCCAGGCCCATACCTCCCCCCCAGACCAATACCTCCCCCCAGGCCCATACCTCTCCCCCAGGCCCATACCTTCCCCCTCCAGGCCCATACCTTCCCCCCTCCCAGGTCCATACCTTCCCCCCTCAGGCCCGACCTCCCCGCCCACGTCCCTACTCCCCAGGTCCCTACTTCCCCATCATGTCCCTACATTTCCCCCCAGGTCCCTACCTCCCCACCCCCCTGGTCCCTACCCCTTCCCGGTCCCAACCTCCCCCCACCCCCCCAGGTCCCTACTTTTCAACCCAGCCCCCCCACCAGGGCCCTACCTTTCCCCACCTCCTGCCAGGTCCCTACCTTTTCCCTCCCCCCTAGTCCATAGCTTCCCTCCCCCCTCACAGGCCCATACCTTTTCCCTCCCCCCAGGCCCATACCTTTTTTCCCACTCCATAGGCCTATACCTTTTCACCCCCCCCTTTCCAGGTCCCTACCTTTGCACCACCCCAGGTCCCTACCTTTGCACCCCCCAGGAACCTATGTTCCCCCCCCTTTTCCCATGCAAATATTAAAATAATCAGATTGCATTGTAATATAATCATTTTTTTCAGTCTTCCAATAACACAAGTGAACATTTAAGTAAAAGTGATGTCCTAAACATTTTTGTTATGGTAGGTGCGCTATGGAGGGAGGCACGATGAAGGGAGGCGCAATGGAGGGAGGCGCGATGGAGGGGGACCTGATCCTTACATATGTCTTGGCGCCAATTTTACCGTTGGCGGCCCTGTCTGTATAGCATATTTGCTTACATAAAAGTACTGATAAAAAAACAAAAACAGTGAATGAAAGAAACAAACTCTCTGTTCAAAATAGTACAAAGAGATGTAACGCTAACAACGCAACAACTTATCTTTATTTCTGTTCACTTTAAAGCACTGCACGGATCGACTAAGACAAGCCAGATGTCGGTGACTTGTGTCTGCTTACTACTAGCCAGTCAAATTAATTATTCATCTTATATATATATATCTATGTATAAAATATTGTTAAATTATTATTTATTATATGCGTCTTTCTGCCCGTCTCTGCCGTCTACCACCCTCCCTTACTTTCCCTTCCAACACAGCTTCTAAATGGTGCCAGGGGAAGGGAGAAATTGCTTTATTATTGTAACAGGGTATGTAAGTCCTGCTAGCTGCAGGCTGTAAGGGGTTAATCTTATGGGCTTGTGACCTCCACCCATGCTCCTCTGTGATGGACGGAAGTAAGGTGGTGACTCATGGCCTGTGTAAGCCTATTAGGGATAGGTATAGACCATGACCCCGCCCCTTCTGTTCCTAATTAGGGGAGTGCCAAATTTAGTGTCAGTCCTGCTCTGAAGGAGAGAGGAAGCAGTAGAGCTGTGAGACTCTCCCATGGTGGGATGAGAGTGCTCACCCCCAGCCTTTGGGTTGAGGGAACATCTGATTCAGCCACAGATGCCCTATACTTCCAGGGGCAAAGCACCATCCAGAGGTATGGAGCCTCTGAGACCTTGCATCACTGTAAGAAGATCTGCAGTGGATATCACTAATAAACATTGTTATACTCTGTCTGAGTATCAGTCCTTGGGCAGAGGGAGAAAGAGTGCAATAGTGGGGCTGACCTCCGAACACCCTGGAACCCATTACTGCTGGAGACGCTAAGCACCATGAGAAAGAGCTAAGATTAGAACCTAAGCCTGTCCTGATCTCCCACCATCGCAGATCAGACTCAGCTCTCCTGACCCTAACAGGTACTTGCACCACACACTAGGTAGCATAGGCTGTGTATCTCCCCCTGGGGGGGGGGGGGGGGAGGAAACAGTGATACATTAGGAAGGAGGATGAAATATCACCAGTTCCGATATGATTACCTTGAGCCCAGCACAGAGATTTGAGTCTTGGGCTAAATTTTGTTTAAATACCAATGCTTCATGGGTGTTAGATTCCAAGAATCTGGAGTCACTCATTGCTAGCTGACATTGAAAACATTTTGGATAATAATAATAATAGCATGTTCTTGTATAGCGCTGCTAGTTTTACGCAGCGCTTTACAGAGACATTTTGCAGGCACAGGTCCCTGCCCGTAGAGTTTACAATCTATTTTTTGGTGCCTGATTGTGAGGAATCAGGGAACGCGTCCCTTGCGGCGTGCTCCCTCCTCGCTTACTTATAGTACTGCAGCGCCAGCTGCCGAAGATCCGCCCCCGCTGATGCGCGCATCACCGCTCCTGTTACAGAGCGCGCGCGCACCCGCTCCTTCTATGCACGGTCACCGAGCATAGCTTTGCCCCCTCGGGCGCGCCGCACCTCCGCTGTGCGCGGTGCACGTGCATGACGGTGCGCAACGAGCCCCAGCTGCGTGGCATGTTTAGCTATGAGCCCTTGTCTCCTGCAACCTGTGTTAGGTCTGAGGAAGGGACTGCTTGTCTTCAAACTTTACTATTGTTAGCTCTGATGCATCAATACATTTGAAATCATTTGATTCCACTACAATTTGTGTGCCTCTTCCTTTCTCCTTTCTTGCAACCTATCCTTGGCATCTTTCGGAGGCCCCGCCTCCACTCTGCCCCCTCTCCTACTGGTTCCTGTCTCCTATAAAGGACTGCCTCTTCCTGTCATACCTTGCTGAACATAACCTTGTGTAGCCTTTGCGTGTGCCTGTGTTGTCCAGCCCAGTCTTGTCTTGTTCTCTGCAGTTAACCCCTCGTGTACCGACCTGGCTTTGCATTTGGATTCACTCTGGCTCTTGACCCCTGGCTTACGGATAACGACTACGAGTACCTCTCCAACCCCAGACCACAAGCTTACAGACTCCAACTACGTGTACCTCTCCAACCCACGGACCCGGCAAGTATTGGATGAACCCTTTCTACATACCCAGACCCAGCAACGCTGCAAACCACCTTCTGGGCTTACCCCCGCTACTGTGGGTGTGTGGCATATCCTTCCCACCTCAGTGCCGGGGTCAGGTCTTGTTTGTGGGCTCGCGCAAGCGTTACACTGAGCACAGGGAGATTAAGTGACTTACCCAAGGTCACAAGGAGCCGACACCTGGAATTGAACCAGGCTCCCCTGCTTCAAACTCAGTGCCAGTCAGTGTCTTTACTCACTGAGCCACTCCTTCTAGGATAGGGATATGGCTGATTTAGTTAAAAAAATATATAATTGGCTCTACGCCTTCCCATCACACTTGTTGTTGTCCATTTTAGATGTAAAGGGGTAGGGCCCACCTACCAACACTCACATCAGTTTGAAGATGGGACCCTTGCAATTCATTGATTACATTCAATTAGGGTACTGTAATGGTTACTACATTAGTATATGGTAGTAAATATATCTATATGTCTGTGGGCTACTGGAGGAAATTGTGATAGTTTGTATCCCAGATCTCCTCTGTTATTGCCCATTAGCACCCACATCCCAATTAGCTTAATGTTGCATGGTTATTGTGCTTAAATAATTCTTAGTGAATAAGGCTTTAAATGGGTAATGCTATTTGATTTTTGCTTTTTTTTTCATAACGCCAAATACTGTACTTTTGCCTACTAATGATCTTTGGTGAATTCTAGTCACTGTGCGTACCTGCTTCTCACCATTTTGAATACCGGCCATTGAGAAATAGGTGACATGACATGAGCACAGAAATTAAGGAAGCCTTGAAAAAAGGAGCCTACTTATTAAACCGCAACAAATATTCATACAGGAGCACATCTCGCTGTACTCATTAAACAGTTCTCATATGTCAAAACTATGCGAAAATAGCGTTTTAGGCCATGATTTGGTCCCAGCTGTGCTAATCCATATATCCGTGCGGCATGCAAACTGTGTATACAAAGGAAGAAAGGTAGGCACATACTGCACCATTTAATAAGATGTAAGATTGCATTTCATACAGAAATAATCACCCAGAGATCGCACCTCTGCAGGCAGATGAGATTGTGGATTCTGAGGACAGACAAGAGAGAGAGGTATGCAAAAATATGTAACAATGCTTTAATAAAAAAAAATTGTTAAAAAAAAAATCGATTTCTGGTATGGTGCGAAAAAAAGAGGATGCGCCATGTAGGGCTCTGCAGAGGTCTACAGATAAAGATCCCCTGGCAAGCTGCAACAGATGTGTATTAATAAGATGTATCTTTGTAAATGTTTGAGGAACACATATGGAAACATATATTAATTACTTCATTAAGCGGAGATATGATGCTGAAATTAGTCTCCCATATTTGATGAGAGACTTAACTCTCCAAAGCATGTTTTCTTGTTGAAGCAGACTACTGTCCATCTTCGAGTTCCGTTTTTGTATGTATGGGACCAGCTCTTGGGTTTCTACTGTTTAGGATATACCTTAATTCTTATGTTAGAATGTCTCCCTCTATTATCCAGGTCCTCTTTATGTAGAAGCATATTTTGCATAGTCTCTTCCTGCTCCTGTACTTTATGAGTTACATACTCCTGCAATATTGAGAACGAACCGGCTTCTTTTTCCAGCTCGTCCACCCTGTCTCCCAAAGCATTAATGTCTTTTTAAATCTCAGACAGTTCGGTTTTAAGCATTAGCATCAGGTCTGTCAGCAGCTTGTGTATATCTTCTTTTGTCGCTAAGTTCGTCAGGTCTGCTTTTGTTGCATAGTCTACATAGCTTTCGGTCATTTCGGGTTCTCTTTCTTTCACTTGCCCCGTTGAGGCTTGCGGAGAGCCAGATGGCACTCGTGAGCCACTGCACCTGTATGCTTGGGCCCTGCCTCTGGTCGCCGGAACAACTGGAGTGTGCGTTCAGTTGCTGCAGCCTTTTTTTGTTGTCTTTACAGTTTTACTGCTGCCTTGCATGTCTGTTTTGTTTTATTTAGATTTTGGGCAGATTTAGTTGATGCAGATAGTGTACAACCATGTGTAACATGGCTGGACCAGATTGCCTCTCTGCCTCCTGTCATGTAAGTCCTGATAGCTACAGGCTGTGGCAGGTAATTCGGTGGGCTTCAACCCCCCCCCCCCTCATTCTGACTCCCTGAGTGACAGAACTGGTGGTGACATAGGAATCTGTGTGCAGCCTATCATGGTGCAGATCCTGTGCTCTCCCCTTCTGAGCCTCAGGGAGGAAGTGCAAATTGTAGTTAGTCCAGTTCCACCCCTCCTTGGGAGTGGAAGTGTGTGCCATCTCCTCCCGGCTGGGAGGGAGATAGGCTAGGCAGTCCCTCATGGGCTGGCTGGCCAAAGAAGATCTAAGGCCTCACTATTAGAAGAGAGCCAGCCCCATCCAGAGAACTGGAATCCTCTGTAAACCCTGCATCTGCTGTAAGAACATCTGCAGTGACTGCAACAATAAAGCCCCTTTGTTTTATATACCCCTGCCTGAGTTCTCAGTCTATTGGGCAAGGGGGGGAAGTAGTCTGTTCCAGTGGGAGTCTATCTCTGGATATCCTGGAGCCACTAGAGCTGGAGGCGCTGTCACCAGTAAAAGGAACATCAAGATCATCAAAAACCTCTCCTGTTCTCCCACTATATCATGGACCACTCAGCTCTCCTGGACCCTCACTGGTATGCCAGCACCACAACAGCAGTAGCGATAGCAGTATCTTGCAGAGGGGGGGGGGAGGGAGGGGGGTTAAATGTGTTACATCTGTATTTATTATTTTGGCTCATGTATTGCTCCCCTGTTGTCAGAGTGTCTCATTTAGGCAGGTATCCCATCCATTGCCTGGCACATCTCCCTTGGCCTCCCTTACTCCTCAGTTATGTAGGTGGCAGCCATATTAAGGCATGGGGCTGGGGCTAATGAGCATGGGCCAGCCAGCCCATCAGACTTCATCTCCATGGTCCCTCAACAGCGCCTCCAACCGTAGGACATGTTCTGCCCCTCTGTGCCCCTGAGTGCCCGCTCTGGAGCTCTGGAAAGGTGGGGTGGCGAGCCCCGAGTGCTCCAGAAGGACTGAAAACAAGATATCCACAGCACGATCCCTTTCGGCGGCACAGCCTCCAGCAAAGCCGCGATCCGCCCATCTCTATCTCCCTCACCCCTCAGATGGTGGTGGGGTGAGGGGGGGGGGTGCACCACCTGTCCCCGCCGGTGTCCGGTCCTCTCCAGGTATTATGGGGCTGGACAGCCCCGCATATCTCCCTGCCTGACAGAGCTCAGCAGACCTGCGTCTGCACAGCTCAACCTCCTAGGCCCCTGTTCTGCTATTTAAAGGGTCTGTCCCCATCTCCTCTCTCCGAGGCACCTCTCCTCATATCCTCCAGGAAGCTACTTTCTAGAATATTCTCCCTATCCTAAATACTCTCCTGTAACATCAGAATCCTTATGGTAACACAGGGTGGGGCCCAACATACACTAACCTGCTAGTAACCCTTTGGGGGGGGGGGGTTACACTATCCCCTAACTCAGAGGTGTGCAAACTTTGTACGCTGTGGCCCCCCTGCCTACAAGCCCCTGAGCTTGCCCCCCCTTACCTAAAATCCGGCGTCAAATGACGTATGGGTCACGAAACATCACGTGACTTGCAGTGTCATTTGATGCACGTTGCCAATGCGACACGTTACGTCAAATGACCCCGAGATGCTGAAGACAAGGTAGGAGACACTGCAGAGGCCTCACGCAATCCCCTGGCTCTTAATTTAAATGCCGTGTGGAAGAGTGTGGGCTCTGGAGCCGCCGCACCCCCTCCCTGAAAAATCTTGCACCCGCCCTGGGGGGCACGCCTTCGACTTTGTGCACCCCTGCCCTAACTAAATCTTTCCGTCATCTGTGATAATCTCTCATCAACCTTACCAGGTTCACTAACTATACGTTTCACCCTGTAGAGTTTACTTCTAGGTAGAGAACAAATAGTGCTTTGTGGAGGAAATCTGTTATGCTGCAGTAAGGTATTCCTATCTGTACCTTTGGTAAAAGGTCAGTATGCTTGTAAACTTGAGTATTCAGAAAGCTGACCTCTCTCATCATAATGCATCTTGAAAGATATTGTGAAGACAGAGTTATTAAGTTAATAGGGTCTTAATGTGCCCCGTCCTAACCAGGAAGATATCGGCAATATACGGAAAACACACGAGTGTGCTATCTATACAGATTGTTATTATATACATGTATCTCCTCAAAATGATTCATGAACACATTGGCATAGGACAGGGCAACACTAGACCCCATTGCAGTACTTTTAATTTGATTATAGAAGTCATCTTCAAAAAGAAAATAATTCTCATAGAGAATGAGTTTAACAAAGCAAGTACAGAATTCTGTTCTGGTGTTGTGATAAGTAACATACTTCTCATATAGTAGTCAACAGCCCTACTCCATCCACATGGGTAATGGAGGTGTAAAGGCTGTTGACATCCATAGTGACAACTAAAGCTTCATGGATACATTTCCCAATAGTTTAAAACTGGGTTTTATCCTGGATCCACGATTGACCGCCCACCCCTAGAGGACAATGAATCCTGTCCAGGAAAAGGTTATAGGCTCGAAAATTGAAATAGAGCCTTTTGCTGTAGGATGCCTGTGTGGATTCTCATCTTTTATGTATCTTAGGGAGAGTATAAAACACAGGGATAACTCAATCCTCCACTGTAAAATACAGCCAAAGCTGTTTCATAATGAGGACCTATGTTTCTGCTCTCCCCAGGATTGTAAGAGTCTTGGATTTAATCCATGGTGTGGGGTCCCCTTGTCATAATCTATAATTAGTGGTGTCGGTTAGTTGTATAGTATAGCTGACCCTGTCCATCACCACTATGGCGCCTCCCTTATCAGTGGGTTTAATCACTAGATTTTTGTTTTTGCTCAGATTCTGTAAAAATGTTCTATCCTCTTTATAAAAATTTGATTTGTATTCTATTGGAGCTCTTTTTAGAGATTGTATCCCTGTATATATTAATCTCCCCTTGAGTGAGTCTAATATACGAGTCCACATGTTGATTAGGGCAGGGTGAACTGCATGCGCTTTTACTCTTTAAATCAGACGCATATATAGACAAATACTCCGTATAGTTGGTGTCAATACCATCTAAAAATGGGAATTGCTAGGTGTATACCTACCAAATCCTGGTCAGCAAAAAAATGCTGTCCATCTAAGGTTTTGAAAAAAGCATGAGAGATCAACATCAAGTTAAAATAAATCCACTTCATGGGTGGGAGCAAAGGACAAGCCCTTCTGTAACATATTTATCTCTGAATCCATGATCAAATGTTCTGAAATACTGACAATTAATACATTCTTCTGTTGGACGACCTCTTTACCATTCTGTTCTTGCTTGGTCGGCGACCTCTTCGGTGCCGTTCCCCTCCATGACTTGTCGGAGCCTTTCTTCTCCAGATGGTGGATGCTGAGTTTAGCCCCGATCTAAAAAAGAAATATTACTTAAGTGATCTGAATCAGACGATTGAAAGGGATCTCCTTTTGGAAAATTTCTCCTCTGTTGAAAATGAGGCCCACATCGGTTGTCAAAGCGCTGGAGGTTTTAGCGATATACTTGGCTGGATTCATAGCCCGGAGCGCCTAACTGTAATTTGAATGAACATTGTGGGTATCCATGGAGATGCCATTTTGTAAAATGTGTATAAACTAGATAGAATTGACCACTTTTGAGTCACCGTAGATTGATGACGTAATCGTTTTGGCACAAATAATTAACTTCAGTCTTCACTATAAGAGTTTAATGTTAATTATACTGTTTTTCTATTTAGTGATATTTTTGTTATTTGTTAGTGTGCCCCAGAAACACCTTTTTCTATACTGCATATTCTATAAAGATGTATTTGAGGAGGTATATAAGCATCTTGAGACAAAATTTTGAACAACTATTTGAGGGTTTGCAAAGAAATAGAAAATTTTATGTAAAGGTTTGCAGGCCGAACTTTTACACTTTTGCTCATCTCTATTTGTGCTTTGGATATGTCAAATGGAAAATGGGATATAGTGCTATAGTGTATATATGAGTAACAGGTCTTTATGTTTTAAAGATGTTTGGTGGATTGTTAGTGTTACGGGTTATGGGGGTTGGGAGTAGGTGGGCTTGTGAGAGTGTTTAAGGCACCTAGGGGGAAAGGATGTTATCCTTTATACCCGAGAGGAGAGTATGATCTTGTGTATCATGAGTGTAAGACCAGATCCACAAAGTTCTGTTCTATTACCCTAATTTAACATCACATTATTCCTTACCACATATCTGTAAAGACTAATAACATAATGTTAGGTCATGATTTCTCATGGAAAAAGCATGAGGTAAACATGTTAGTGACATCCAAAAGAGACATATCCACTGAAGTCCTTTAAGGTTAACACACAGACTTAACATTATATTGGTTGCTGTAAGCCATACCTAAAGGTGATTTTACTACTAATCAAACCCATTGATTTTGAGAGAGAGATAGAGACATCAATGGCTAAGACATACTCAACGTGAGTATGCCAAGCACTGCCATCTACTGCACTTATTCCCTCACCTGCTATCTCTGTAAGTCTCCCAACATACCACTTAGATTGCAAGCTCTCCGGAGCAGGGATTGCCATTCCTATTGTCTATCTAATGTATTATTATAATTCACTGTACTGTATTGTCCATGTAGAGCACTGAATATACTGTGGGAGCTATATAACTACAGATATCATGCATCCATACATGTTAATCGCGGATAGCACAATGTTTCATTATAATAACGTGACTTTAAGCCTATGTTAACGAGATGTACCCAGGCCTATATTTTGTATATAATTAGCTTTGTGGACCTGCATTAGCCATAGTGAAAGTAATGGCCATTAGGGTTTTAGGTAATGTCACGTTTCAAGCCCTGCGTTAACTGAGCTTTGTGGATCTGACCTAAGTGTAGTTTTAAAAATATTTTAACCCCCTTTTTAAATAATTTATTAGCCAACGAGCCATGGACTTGAGCTACAAAACGGTTAATGTAAGCATTCAAATAATTCTTGTCAAGCCTGATCAGCCACACTCGGTTTCAGAGACTAACATCCATCATTGAAGTCATTTGCAATTAAATTAAATTCAACCGTGCAATGACTAGTGAGGGTAACATTCTCCTATGAGGACATGTAGGTGTTTTCCCTATTTCCAGGTTAGATGGTGTAAGTGATGGGAGAATGGGGGACCACAGGATTTATTTATTTTCAAATTGAGATATGCCCCTTAACTAACTTTGTACATGATGGTAATGTATCGGTAAGTAGCCGGGTCCCCCTGTCCCTCCCTTACCTCCAATGCGGGAGCGGAGCAGGGGGAGGCTAAGAGCGGCTACAGCGGGTCACAGCGTCTGCCGGTGGAATGCAGAGAGATTGCAGCTGCGTGTGGGCAGTGGGGAGAGGGAGCTCCTGTGCTCCGAAGGTGCTGCGGCGCAGCCGGCTAGAGGGGGCCGCCATGTTGCCACTTGCGCATGCACAGGAGAAAGCTTGTACATGCGCAGAGCACAAGGTCCCGACGGCCACGGGGGAAGCTTGCACATGCACAGTAGCACTCAGCGCATGCGTAGAAGAGTTCAGACACCCCAGCGGCCATTGAGGGCCGCGCATGCGCATTGGTATTGCAGCAGCGGTGGCCATCTTCTACATTGCTTCGCAGGGGAACTACATATCCCAGCATGCTCTGGAAGATAGCTACACGTACGCACCATAGCCAATAGGGCTCCCCAGATCCTCTGAGGAGAGTTTTGCTACATTTGGCACGCTTAAACCGCAGTTGGAGCCAGGACACAGAAGGGGAAGGTAGGGCCTGGGTGTCAGTGCCTCCCAGACTAGGCCCAGATTGCCCCTTAGGTCCCAGATAGGCCCCACTAATGTATAGATTGTGGCTGCTACAGGGAAAGGCCCTGAGATAGGGACAATTCCCCAGTAGCTTGTCATGGATAGGCATCAGCAACAGGATGCCATACAGTGAATTGCGGCCTTTGGTCTGGGTCCAGACAACCACTGTATTATCAGAGACACTTAAAGGTGCGACCCTCCAGCGGGAACACCTTTGTGGATGACTACATCGCTGGATCAGCGGATCCCCGTTTATTATTCAGCAGTACCTGGGTGCTGGAGCACAGTGGCATGTACCGCAACAAGTGCATCAACAGTTCACAGGATAGCCCTATTCCACACACTTTCGGGTGGGTCCTGACATTGGGGGAAAGGACATCAGTGGTATTGGTGTCAAGCACCCTATGTACTTTGGGGACACTCACTTGGTGTATTGGGGTTGTGTGTGATATACTGTGGGGTACAGGTCATATGCTATTGTTCAGTAAAGCGTTATTACATACCTGTGTGTGTATTCACTATTTGGGTTCCTGTAAGGGGCTTATCCCACTATGCTGGGATCCCTCTCAGGTGGAGGTGCTGCACTGAGGCAAGCAAGAGACCACCCCATGCTCCCAGTGGTGGAGGCTCAGGCCTTCTGGTAGCCAAACAGATAACAGCACGTACAGGTTCCTTTACGTACGGGGAAAACGGGCTACAGGTATATAACTGAAGGTCTGCATGGGTGCAACTCTAAGTTATCTAACATAACTCAGACCACGTGACTTGCGTAAGAGGAAAACGCCTCAGGAGAGAATTATGGGGATCGTAAAAGAGAGGAGTGGAGGGTGAGTGGGTTAGAGGTTATGGGGATATATTGGGGGGAGGAGAGAGTGGAGTGTGAGAGAGAGAGGGAGCAGAAAAGAGTACAGGGAGAAAGTAGTAGAAGGAGAATTATAATATCACATTTCCTCAGGGACTGTCAGACACTGCTGGGGCTTAAGGAGGAGGAGGTCGTAGGCAGATTTATAATCAGAACTGTTGCCATATTAGCCTTTTATTAAAAGCAGTTGGATTTAGTATCATGTTTGTACATTTTTTATATTTGATGCTACATACTGTATACATGTGTAGCCAGGTCACCTTTTTCCCCCTGCGACCCCCCAGGGAACCTCCGTGGCCCAGAGCGATGTCGGGTGCTGCCGGAGGCAAGCGGCAGACCCGACGGCTATTCCAAGGGTGGGGGCTGGAGCAGGGAGCAGCGCGGCTTCTCCTGCCTGCGGCCGGTTGCCGGGGACGCGATCGGGCCGTTGCTAAGGCCGCGATCGCGTCTCTAAGGTCCCGGCGGCCGCAGAGCAGGGCGCCGCCATTGAGCCTCAAGTCGCGCATGCGCAGTGATCGCGCGAGGGCAGGAGAGCCCCAGATAGGTCGCGCATGCGCAGATAGGGGTAGGGAGCTAAGGCAGCTATTAGGAGGTCGCGCGAGAGTAGGGAAGCCTAGGGAGAGATCGCGGCGGCCATTGGGAGCTAGTGTAGGCAGAGGGGAGGAGCGCACGCGGCCCCAATGTTATAGTAAGGGCCTCGGGACTACACTTCCCAGGAGGCATAGCGAGACAGGCACCAGGTGCCTGATAGGAGCCAATAGGGCTGCAGGACTGCCCTGGAGGGAGATTGATACATTTGGCGGGCTGGAGCTGCGTGTCAGTCAGGAAGGAGCAGAGCAAGGAGGCAGACAAGGGAAGGAGGTAGGGTACGGGAGAGAGGGATCCCCTGTACTAGCCAGCACCCCCTTGGCCCAAGATAGCTCTAGGTATCACACATAGTGAGTGTTGCCAGGGAATGCCCTAGAGTAAGGGACCCTGTCACTCAGGTTAATCGGTTGTTAGTGGGAGTCAGGACTGGGCCTCGTTAGGGGAGTAGGAATACTATTAACCCCTTAGGTCCCAGATGTCTCTCCCTCTCCAGTGTATGGTGTAGGAAGGATTGGCTGCTGTGTGTTGTCGCTGCAGGCTGGTAGTATCTGGGAGTTAGTAGCTAGGTGTTAGGAGTAGCTATTGTTAGGGAGGATTAGGGACTGGGTAGCTCGGGGAGTGGGGCAGGGTATTACTCCGCAGGCCCTAGGAGATTTCCCCTAAGCCACCCAGGTTGCGGTTCATCAGGGACAGGCCCTAGGTTAGGGTTCCTGTCACGCTAGGATTAGTTAAGGATAGACAGGGATAGCGGCGTGGCTGTTCCTGTGGTTCGGTTGCTGTACCAAGAGACTGTTGTGTTCCCGTGAAGCGGTGGGACCCTCGTTGGGGTCCACGGCAGAAGTACCTGGATAGGATCAGACGGACGTCTGACCCTTTTAGAAGAGAGTTGCAGTCCCGAGCATCGGAGTGCTCGGAAGGTATCTCTAACGTATAAGTGCACCAACAGGCCTATTCATATAGTGACTGCGCAGTCACCCAGTGACTATCTCTGTAGGAGTACGGGACATTGGGTGGGGTTCTTGGGACACTGGGTGGGATCACCGGGTGTCGGGGAATCGTCCTGCGAGACGTCACTGGTAGTGTCTCCTCGTGAGAGGGACACAAGGTATTATTACATGTTCATAAGTAAAGTCATTAGTTAGTTATATAATCATTGTGTGTGTAGTCCATTATTGGGTTCCTATGTAGGGTCATTCTACATTTCCCTAGAATCCTACATAGGTGGAGGCGCTGAAGAAGATCCGTTCCAGAAGATTCACCCCAGGCTCTCATTAGCGGAGGCTCAGACCTCCTGTGAGCCTACAGGTATATGCACCACACCGGTAACACCACATGTTCTACTCACCCACACTATATATGAGATTGGGTGGGGTGGAATACCCGTTACATTTGGAGGCGCTGCTGAGATAGACCTGGGGTGCCCTGTTTTTATTTTTTTCAAATTGTCCAATTCCAATTTTTGCTGTCCACCATGTTTGTGAAGTCCGGGCGCGAGGTCCTTGCCTGGGCTTTGAGGCAAGATTTTAACCCCCGCCGCGTGGTGGCCGTAGGAGGCCTTCCCGCACATCTATCAGATATAGAAGTCGGTAAGCATATGCGTAAAATCCCCGGGTGGCCGTACGCATGTGACTTAGCCGCAGAACAAGATCCCACGTCCACCTGGAAAACCGTACTTTTTGTGGCATTTCCCTTTGAGGATATATGTCTGGCCGAGGCACCGTCCGTATTGTTTATGCCTGGGTGTCCCCCGGAGGGTTACCCTTTAGTATACGCTGACCCCGCGCCATGGCAAATTTCTCCAAGTTGGCAACATGCACGTGGTGCCGCGCTTACGGCGCAGAATGACTTTGCAGAAAACCGTCCAGGGATGGCGGGAAAACCTAAGCTCCATCCCCGCCAAGTGAGTGACACAGAGCAGAGCCCGGCTTGCACGTTGATAGAAAGCGCCCCTCCTCTAGAATCCACCAGGGGGAGAGGATGCCTTGAACAGCTATCAGTCATAACTGCTGCTTCCCTCAAAGAAAGTCCCGGATGCAGTATACCACACCCTCCGTGGTATGGTGAGTGGCGACTAAAAGGGATGAATACGATCGCTTTGGTGTGTCCTTGCTTCCAAGCTGAATTGGGTATGCCGGCTGGCGCTGAATTGCATCCCCTTGCTTTACCAATCGAGGTTGTATCGATAGAAGTGGAGGGGAAGCCTTGTCTTAAATGCACGTGTCCCGAATGTGATTTCCCAGGTTGTGAATGGAGCCGCGGACCCCGGTGTAGTGACTGCGGGATACAATTCCTTCGACCCGAGTGGCCGCAGCCCACGGAACCATCGGTGGCGATGCGCCTCCAGGCGGACCACTTTAGTGACACCAACGAACACACCATCTCGGCGGATACAGAGCCTGCTGTGGGCCCGTGTGCCCTAGAGGAAGTGTATCCCGATGTTGCGGACCCTGCTGTGAGCCCGTGTGCCCTACAATGGTCAGTCCGACCTACTACAGAGGTACCATCGGTCCTAGAATGGGGACCAGTACCTAACGCCGACAAGGGTGAGTCGACTGCCCCAGGGGTGTCGGGGGTGAGCCTGCAGGTGACCGCGGAGCACGATGGCTCCTTAAGTCTGGTCGCCTGGGCGAAGGGCTCCCCTCTTCATCGCGTCCTGGCGGAGGTGTCCTCATTAGAGGGTAGCTGTCCAGGGAAGAGAGTGGACCAGTGTCTACCGTCGATCCTTCCGGAAGAAGGGAAGCCCATCGTCAGCCAGCAGAGTGGTACGGAACCCCTTTGTTCCCAACCGACTCCGATGGAGGTGGCCGTGAAGAAGGCCAAAGCTACGGTTCCTGAGCGGAGTGTGAGGCCGTGTGCTCCGACGCAAGAGGTCCCAGGACTGGGATCCAACGCTCCCGAGTTTCCAGCGCGTAAGTGGACTGCCCCAGAAGTGCCGGGGGCAGGTCCCGATACCACCAAGGTGGGAACTGACAGCGTCCCCGATGACCTGTTGGCCACCATGAATCACCGCAGGGGTAAGGTGTCTACTTTTTCCCCCCTGCCAGGTGAAACCGAGACATTTCACAGTGCTTGCTTCTCAGTGGAAGCCTCGCAAGTCCGTAGGGACAAGGACTGTGTAAAGGACGATCCAGGGAGACTGGACTCCTTTACGCCCAAAAAGGAGCGTGCCATTCGCCAGGTGGTGGACCGCGGGAAAGGTCCTGGCCTCCTGGTCTACCGCATCCCTGCCGCGGATGACCGGGTAAAGGTCTGTTTCAGAGACATTGTGCTACTCCTTCCACCAGGGGGAGGAAGTAGCAAAGAGCCAGTTACTGTCGCTTTAGAGTGTGCTCTCCAAGAAATTTTTCTGGGGGAGGCTCACGGACGCAAAAGTGAGGTACCCCCATCTGATCAGTTAAGGGCACCCCACAAATGGTCTCAGCAAGCAGCTGATACTCAGCTGGCCTCGGGTAATAATGGGTGTGATGTGTCAGGCTTCATGGATTTTGCAGCCGATCTGTTAAGTGTACGGGTTATGCCAGGCCATTTTTCACTGTGTAAAATTGTGCCATGTGATGTCATTCCCCAAGCGAGGGCGTTGGGTGTTTCACCAGGGGGAGAGTGTAGCCAGGTCACCTTTTTCCCCCTGCGACCCCCCAGGGAACCTCCGTGGCCCAGAGCGATGTCGGGTGCTGCCGGAGGCAAGCGGCAGACCCGACGGCTATTCCAAGGGTGGGGGCTGGAGCAGGGAGCAGCGCGGCTTCTCCTGCCTGCGGCCGGTTGCCGGGGACGCGATCGGGCCGTTGCTAAGGCCGCGATCGCGTCTCTAAGGTCCCGGCGGCCGCAGAGCAGGGCGCCGCCATTGAGCCTCAAGTCGCGCATGCGCAGTGATCGCGCGAGGGCAGGAGAGCCCCAGATAGGTCGCGCATGCGCAGATAGGGGTAGGGAGCTAAGGCAGCTATTAGGAGGTCGCGCGAGAGTAGGGAAGCCTAGGGAGAGATCGCGGCGGCCATTGGGAGCTAGTGTAGGCAGAGGGGAGGAGCGCACGCGGCCCCAATGTTATAGTAAGGGCCTCGGGACTACACTTCCCAGGAGGCATAGCGAGACAGGCACCAGGTGCCTGATAGGAGCCAATAGGGCTGCAGGACTGCCCTGGAGGGAGATTGATACATTTGGCGGGCTGGAGCTGCGTGTCAGTCAGGAAGGAGCAGAGCAAGGAGGCAGACAAGGGAAGGAGGTAGGGTACGGGAGAGAGGGATCCCCTGTACTAGCCAGCACCCCCTTGGCCCAAGATAGCTCTAGGTATCACACATAGTGAGTGTTGCCAGGGAATGCCCTAGAGTAAGGGACCCTGTCACTCAGGTTAATCGGTTGTTAGTGGGAGTCAGGACTGGGCCTCGTTAGGGGAGTAGGAATACTATTAACCCCTTAGGTCCCAGATGTCTCTCCCTCTCCAGTGTATGGTGTAGGAAGGATTGGCTGCTGTGTGTTGTCGCTGCATGTGTTGGGCGCCGTGAGTGCAGCGGGTGTGAATGTCTGCAGGCTGACGGTGTTAGCTGTGTGTACGCTGCAGGCTGGTAGTATCTGGGAGTTAGTAGCTAGGTGTTAGGAGTAGCTATTGTTAGGGAGGATTAGGGACTGGGTAGCTCGGGGAGTGGGGCAGGGTATTACTCCGCAGGCCCTAGGAGATTTCCCCTAAGCCACCCAGGTTGCGGTTCATCAGGGACAGGCCCTAGGTTAGGGTTCCTGTCACGCTAGGATTAGTTAAGGATAGACAGGGATAGCGGCGTGGCTGTTCCTGTGGTTCGGTTGCTGTACCAAGAGACTGTTGTGTTCCCGTGAAGCGGTGGGACCCTCGTTGGGGTCCACGGCAGAAGTACCTGGATAGGATCAGACGGACGTCTGACCCTTTTAGAAGAGAGTTGCAGTCCCGAGCATCGGAGTGCTCGGAAGGTATCTCTAACGTATAAGTGCACCAACAGGCCTATTCATATAGTGACTGCGCAGTCACCCAGTGACTATCTCTGTAGGAGTACGGGACATTGGGTGGGGTTCTTGGGACACTGGGTGGGATCACCGGGTGTCGGGGAATCGTCCTGCGAGACGTCACTGGTAGTGTCTCCTCGTGAGAGGGACACAAGGTATTATTACATGTTCATAAGTAAAGTCATTAGTTAGTTATATAATCATTGTGTGTGTAGTCCATTATTGGGTTCCTATGTAGGGTCATTCTACATTTCCCTAGAATCCTACATAGGTGGAGGCGCTGAAGAAGATCCGTTCCAGAAGATTCACCCCAGGCTCTCATTAGCGGAGGCTCAGACCTCCTGTGAGCCTACAGGTATATGCACCACACCGGTAACACCACATGTTCTACTCACCCACACTATATATGAGATTGGGTGGGGTGGAATACCCGTTACACATGTAACCCTTCTTTACTTTCCTAGCTTGATTTAGACATATATTATGGTGGGGCCTGAGTCCTACTCCCCAGTATGTACTCTACGTCAGTGGTGCGCAAAGTGGGGGAGCGACCCCCCCCTGAGGGAGCGACCCCCCATGGGGGGCGCGAGATTACCGGCGGGGGGTGCGAGGTTTACAGAGGCCCCGCGCGCTTCCCGAAGGCAGTTAAATTAAGTGCCTGGGGAGCTGCAGGGCCTCTGTAAACCTACTTACCTTGATTCAGCGACATCTGCAGATGCGTCACCATGGCAACGCGGGGTCAAATGACGCTGCGAGGTCATGTGACGTCACGTTGCTATGGCAACATGACGTCATGACGTCCAGTCACCGGGAATCAAGGTAAGGAGGGGCGCTCTACATAATACTAATCAACCAGCGGAGAAAGCCTGGCTGGGGTCAGGCAATATGACAAGACACATATATTCAAATTGCAAAGTTTTGTATTCATGTTACAACACAATGATCCTCAGTGGTGAGGACCCTACATAACACTTTATCACAAAAAATCAACCACTGTGTGAATCGCTGAGCTACTGTCCCTGGGTGTCTCCTTTTCAGTCCCAGTGGCCCAGTACCTATAAATGGGGACTGTGTAGGTGCCGACACAGCTTTGTAGCTCGTTTTGACTACTGATGGGTGCCCAGTTACAAACCTGACACCGCTGTAACGCTGTGCTCACCACAAACAAGGCGGGACCCCAGTTCTGAGATGGGAATGGATATAAATGCCACCCACAGCCACGGTGGCACGTCTGGAGTGCGGATGGTCAGGCAACCGGGTCAGGATTGGAGAAAGTAGAATGGTTAGGTACTTGCCGAGGTCTGAGGTAGGAGCCGGTAGAATGGTCAGTGTCCGTTTAGCTGTGGTCAGGGTTTGGAGCCAGTAGGAGCGTAGATGTCCATAAGACGTGGTTAGGATTGGAGAGATGCGGAAGGTCAGAGGTAAGCCGGGTTGATAAGCCAGATGTGCGGAGTCCAAAGTAATAGCCAGGTCGGTACACAGGAGGTCAATCTGAAAGAAGGAGCTAGGAGACAAGGCAAGAAGGGACAAGGAACCAGGAAGTGGGAGAACAGCGCTAACTGGAACTATGCTCAGCCAAAATGCAAGTGGCACAGCTGAGCATATATGGGAGAGCATGACCAATGAGAGAGGGGGGGCGGAGCAGAGGCGTGGCCTCCGCGGAGGCACGGATAGGAGGAGATACACAGATAGGAGGAGATACACAGGAGACAGGTGGCATAATAAAGAGAGTTGACACGCAGCTTAGGAGTGGTGCACACGCATCACGTGTGTGTGCCACGCAATGTTGATGCGTGTTGCAAGCGGGGGCGGAGACAGACTCTGTGACATCATAAAGACTCCTCCATGAGCGTGCGAGACATCAGGTAAGGAGTGAGTGTGCCACGGGGATGCGCTCCATGATTCCTTACAGCCGCGTTCCCATGGTAATGCGTCCTGGAGCCGGCTGAACCTCGGTAAGTAGAGGTTGCAGATACCTCGCGCGGTCCCCCGGCATTTAATTTAAATGCTTGGGAGGAGAGCGCAGGACCTCTGGAACAGCCTGCGCCCACCCAAAAAAATCTCGCACCCCCCAGTTTGCGAACCACTGAGTCCTAATCCATGCTGGTTTAGTTTATCATGCTCATGTATATAATGACCAATATATTGGCCATTATATACTAGGCAAGACAGGGCTAATATTCACACAGCAGGGGAGCGGGGGACATGTACAATGGAGAAGGAAGACAAAAAGTCCAGTATAGAGTAATATTGCAAGGACAGATGAGTATATCTAGATTAAGATCTCCAAATTCAATACTCACAAACCAACAAAACAAATGATTAATTTCAAATGCTAACCAATCCTAAAATGTATTAATCCAAACAATAAACAGAAATCTAAAAAATAACAATCAACAGAAAACAAGCATTTGCTAAAAAAATTATTTATCTGTACCCTAAAGGGGCACAGATTAATACATTATCAGTCTATGGGCAAGCAAATACATAAAAATAAATAAATACAATAAAAAAATCTGATTTTTTTTAACTTACCTTAAGGCTGCGTCCATTGACAGGCAGACCGCGCAGACGCGTCCGCACACTGAGCGATCAGACTGCCTAAAGGCAGTGATCGTGTCTATACAGTGTGCGGGTGCGTGCGTGCGGAAGCGGGAGGGAGAGCGCGATGCGCGTGAAATCAGTTAAAACTGATTTCTCGCGCGATAGGGCAGTCACGTGAGCGGTTCGCCCAATGAGGGCGAACCAGCTCCGTGACGTCAGTGGCCCGCCCATAGATACGCCCCCAGATTGCATGCGTACTAAGGCCAGGGAAAGCACCCGCTTTACCTCAGCCTCCGCGCGCCTCCGCACGGCTGCATTATCTATGGATGCAGCCTAAGATCTTCACCCTTCAAATTCTTAGCTGGCTGCTAAGGTAATTAAGCTGTTTTAATATACATGTTAATACTAGTGTAGATGAGCAGCGGGACTCTGGAGCAGAACCACGTTGATTTCAGGTCCGGGGAACCCCTGCTTCCCGAGATAAAGGCCCCGTTATGGGGTGCCTGCTGCCCTTCTGGTCAGAGAACAATCTCTGTTCATTATTATGGGCTGTATCTGTAAAGGGCCCACTCCTAAACTGAAAACAATAAAGGTGACAGGACATCCTTGCTACACATAACTACTGTATACACTTCAACATATTTACACACCTTACAGTGAAACCCTCTCCAACTGCTTCTCCAAAGGAACCTCATTCTTGAACAGTCTACCTTGTGTATTGTAGTGATGACATCATTATCACCAGACAAAGTGGGCGTGGCCTAGTTGTTGCCAAGTCACCCTGTGTCATGTGATGGGAGAGGTGTATTACCCAGTGTAAGCCCACACAGTTAACCCACTAGGGCCCTAAACCTTTACACTACCATAGTAGGGGGGCTATATTCAGGGCCATCTTAACAGCATTATAGGCCCCCGGGCAAAGCAGTGCACTGGGCCCTGCCGCCGGGGCAGCGGATCCTCTGCAGCATCAAGCCACCATTTAGATCACCATACCCCACCACCGGACGCTACCCTGTGTGTTTTAATAAAACAGTTTTATAATTATACCATGCCCTTACCCAGTGTCTTGTAAGTTTTCACTGCTTTCCACACATGTGTTTTATTTGCATGATAATACAACTGAGCCATTTCCTGCAAGCCTATTTGGAGTGGTCTACTTTTTTGTGTATGTGTTGATTCAAGCAATTGCATCTTTCACTTGATTTTTGTGTTATCTACTGCACGTCACTATGGGCACCTCTCTCCTTCATTTAGTTGGAGTAGTTTTAGTGGACTGTGTGTATATTTACTTGAGCACTCTTCTTGTGAGAGATTTGGTTACCTGCAGGGTTATATTGTGTTTAGTATAGATACCGTATATTCACACTTATTTTGAGGGGGGGGGGTGCCGTCAGGATAACGGAGCCGCTGCCGCACTCACCAGGTAGACGGAAGATTGGTCTCAGGAATGGAGCAGCAGCAGGCAGCTTCTCCTTCACTTCTCCAAGTGCTTGATGGAGTGACGCCAGGGTTCCCCTCCACAGCGCTTGCGCAGCAGGGCTAGGCATACTCTGGGCTTCCATACCCCCCCTGACCCCTCCCCCCCTGAGTCGGCACCGTGATGGTGACGGTGAGAGAGGTTAGAGAGCAGAGTGGCTTCTCCCCATGGGGTCCTCGCACAGCAGCAGGAAACAGCGCAGTTTTTGAGGGGGAAAGTAGGGCTAGTTGTTCCGGTTCAGCGAACTGAGAAAATGTTAGGAACCAGTTCTGCCCAGCATGCCCATAGGTTAAGATGGCTGTGGCTACAGTTGCAACAAGTATAACTCCATAGACAGCTTTTTGGCAGTTAATAAACTATTTTACTTTATTATAATTGTCTGCATTTACTAGTGTGTACTGTTTAATCTGCAAAAAGGGAGATTGTCCATGTTTGGCTATCCTGACCAGAGGTGACCCCATTGGTGTACTATCCCTGATAAGGATTTCAGGGCTATTAGTGTCAGCCATACAGGACACCTACACTGGCGACACGTTTTATTAAAGTAGGGCTGGTACCGCAAGCCGGGGGGTGCCCCGGCTTGCTAGCCCCACTCCGTCGGCGTGCCGCGCGTCATCGACGCGGGTCACACGTCATCGGGAGCCTGCGCCCCCTGCACGCGCGTCCAGGGCTCCCCGAGGGAGCCCTGGTGTCCCGCGATGTGGGGGACGGCGGCAGGGGGTTCCGGGGGACCCGGCGGACCCGGCGAGCGGAGGGAGAAAGCCCCGACGCGCGCGCCAGGTTACTGCTGCGGCCGAGACCGGGCAAATGCTCAAATAAACTCGGCCGCAGCAGTACAAACTCATATTGAACCCCCAAAATAACTACAACATATATATAAGCATATAAGTGTCACATGATCAGTGCTAATGATCATGGCAATATATATTTAAAACCAGACACAGAACATAAAACACAGACAGAGCTCAGTGCACATCCAGTGAAACTCATACACGGTACAGTGCCTAAATATATATGTATAGATATCTATTAAATAAAATGGTCTTTTAGTTTAACATTTAGTTATTTTGGGGTTCAATATGAGCTTATAGGTGTCCTGTATGTTTTACAATTCTTGTTCAGTTAGTCTTAGCTGATTGGAGGGTGGCAACCTCCTACCTAATTTAAGCTCACCCCCTCCCACATGTAATTGGTTTAAAGCTCACTCCATAGCATCTCCCACTCTCAGGGGAACTTGCTTGCTTGCAGTTTGATTGTGACAAATCTAATACAGAGTGCTTTTCCTGGTAATGTACAGGTTAATAAAAGCTTCAGTCAGACTTTGAACTATGCAACTAATTTTGACAGATTTATTATAAATCGTTCTTCCTGGTAATGCACAGGTTATTAAGAATTTATATTAGTGTTAGGGACCCTTGAGATGTAGTCTGCCATGTAGTGGCTCAGGGGCTTACAACAATTTGGTTGTAGTACACCATGTAACTCCCTTTGGATGACGTCACATACTTGACCTAAAATGACTCTGCACATGGTGTACTACAACCAATCAGATTGGGGATTTAGTTTCCACAATCTGATTGGCTGAAATCCATGTGATGCCAGCCATCTTGGATTTAGTGACGTCATGTTAAAGGGATATGAAGCCCAGCCATTCTGATTGGCTGGCATCATTCCCTTTAAATGACGTCATAAATTTTTTTTTAATCGACACATGGTTTTAACAGCCAATCAGATGGCTGTTGAACCAGTTCCAGCCCAAATGTGATATCACAAGCCATATTTAAGGCCGTGATGCCTCATTTGAGCCCAAGAAGATGACGAGACAACATCGGTTGGGATCCACCATGGGGTTTTTTGGATTGACAGATTAAAACAGAAGATTAAGAAGATTAAGAAATAATTACAGAAGAAGTAAGAAGAAGCGGATTAAAGATAAAAGAAAGCAGAATTGGGTACCTGATCCGGATCTTCATGGCATCGGATGGTGTTTGAGGCCTTCGCGGTACGTGCGCTTCCTGTTTCCCCGGGAGTCAGAGGGCCAACGCTTCTAAAGGTAAGTAAAATATTGAATGTACGGAAAGTATTTTTTTACAGGTTTTTCGAATGGATGTCTATTTTTTTTCTTTGAACATTGACTGATAATGTATTCATCTGTACCACTTTAGGGTACAGATCAATACATTATTAGGCCAATAATTTGTTTTTAATTTCTTGCTTTGTATTGAGTGTGATTTTTTTCTATGTGTGATGTAATTATTTGTCATTCTGCTGCTTTTTTTTTTTACAATCTTTTTGGCGTTTGATTTTCGTTTTTAATTAATGATGTCCTGGATTGGGTAATGCTTTTAATGGTTGTGTTGCCGAGATTTTTGATTATTTAATTTTTTTGTTGGTTACTGTTTCAATTAATTCCTTGTTGTTTTATTAATTAATTGCTTTGATTGATTAATGGTTTAATTAATTCCCTGTTGTGCTGGTTAGTGCTTTTATTAATTGCATTTGTTGGCTACTGTTATTATTTATTGAATTGGGGTGTTTCTGTGTTTTTGAATGTTTTATTATTGTGTGTTTTGTGCATTAATGTATTTTGATTTGGGTGCCCATTGAGTGCAATAGTGGCTTCAGGCCCATATTATTATATGGGTATAATGTACCACTATATTACTCAATGGGTACAGGGTGGGTATAGTGGGGTGTGGGTCCAGGGAGGGTGGTTAGGCCTCCCGTGTGGGTAGCGGGGCAAGGTGGGTTAACCCCTTAATTATTTCACGTTTTAATTTATCAGTTTAAGCTCCCGTTTTATTTTTATTTATTTTTTTACTTCAATAGTTTCATGTGGGCAATCTCTACTTACCTAAAGAACTGCATAGCTGCCGGTCAATTTGTTCTCCGTCTATTGATCGACGAAGTTTGGCGACATCTTTAGATCTGGGGAATGTAAATGGTTGCCATAGGAACAAACATGCTTGTTAAAATAGAATACAAGAAAATTGGTCTTTCAAAGTTGTTTTAAAAAAAAAAAGAAAATGCTAAAAGTATTTTTTCTTACTACAGAGTTGGTTTATTTAAAAAAAACACACATGCAGGATATTGCTTGAACTGCAGCTTTAACTGCTGAGGTGATTAAGGGGCTAGAATGTATTTATTACTTTATGTATGCTTTCTGGCAATGGAGGACAGAGACCTGCAGTATCCTGACGGTTTTATTTACTTTATTTATGCTGGATAATGTTGTGTTTAATAATGGGCAAATAATCTATTATCCATATTTGGATAATAGTTATTTTGCCCATTACATTACTGCATGTGTTTGGTGGGGGGAGGGAGGGGGGTATTTATTTAAATGTAGGCCATGTTTTATTTTTTAACATACAGGATTGGTACCACGTTGACCACCTGCGGACCCCCAGATGCCCACAGGTACCACCTGAGGGCCCACGGGGGACACCTGTGGGGAAGAACCAGGGGCCTCACAGCTGTGGGTGCCCTGCAGACCCCCAGACACCCGTGGAAACCACCAGAGGGCCTCCAGACCCTTGGGAACCACCCTAGGGCCCCAAGACACCCATGGGGATGACCCAGGGACCTCCAGACACCCACGGGGACCACCCGGAGGCCCCCAGACACCCGTGGGTACCCCCCGGGGTGCACTGTGGGGCCTGCGGTCACCGTCGGGACCACTGGGGACCCACACCGGCATGTTGTATTAATCATGTGTGTAAAATAATAAATCATGGTTTTATAGGGGGGCACAGGGGGGTGGTGTATTGGTGCTTACTAAATATTTTAACATTTAAATTTTATTCCTAGTGTAGATGAGCAGGGGATCACGTTACGCGAGACATTTCCATGCAGAGATGATACCGGCACCCCATAACAGGGCCTGTATCTTGGGAAGTAGGGGGTTCCCGGACCTCAAATCAACAAGGTTCTGCTCCGGAGACCCCCTGCTAGGGGGGAATAACATTGAAATATTAGAAATAACATTAAAATGTTATAATATTTTTATTTCCGGCGAGATTTTCGATGAGAGAGGCGGATCTCTCTGCAGCAGATACAACTCGCCGGGTGAGCCCTTTTCGGGGGGCAAGTCCTATCGCCACAGGCAACTCGCCATGTTTGGAAATGTTGCTCTCACTGGTATTCGGGCCTTTCTGCATACTGTGAGAGCAACTCTGCAAAAATATGGCGAGTTCAAAACCCTGCCGATATTTTCTATCGGAGCTTTCTGCATAGACCCCTTAATCAGAAAATATGTGGAGTTCTCTAATTTGTATTATACTGCTGCGACAGAGTTTATTCTAACCTTTACCCGTCTTGCCCCGCGCGTCATTACGGGCTGGCGCCGAACGTGGCCGTGCGCCAGCCCACCCTAGCCGCATCTTACCCTCCCCCTTCCTTTCCCCTCGCGACCCCCTGGCTGTTCCGGCCCGCTCCACGCTCCCCAAAATAAAATACCCCCTTACCTGCAGCCTCCTTCGGGGATGCCTGGCGTCTTCGGCACGCCGAAAAGAAAAAAAAAGTAAGCCGCGTCTGCCCGCACTTTGCGGTGGCGGCCGAGTTAGAATAAACTCTGCCGCCACTGTACATAGAGATTCCATTTACCCAAAGAATATTCTTAAATTAATACAAATACAGAGAGGGGGTGCCTTAAATGTTTAAGTGAAAGCGCCAATATTAAACGGGAGACTTTAATCTTTTTCAGCTCTTCGATTTTTCTTGTGGCTAGGGAGTGTTTTCTAAGCCACTGGTTAAAGAAGTCCACACCTTCTATTACTCATCTAGATCTAGATTTCTATGGAAATAAAAGGATTAATGCGATGCTGGATGTAGAAAAAAATGCATAAAATAATTATTATAAACAGAAAAAGTATATCTTAAAATTAGACCCTATATAGAGCGTCACACTCATTGCCGCCATTTCAGGTACTGAATATATTTTGTGTTTTTTTGTTAATAACAGGGTTGAGAAAACACTGTTGAATCATTTAACTGTAATGTGCAACATACATTTATATACATATTTGGACATACCGTAATACTTACCTGATATTTTATACACAATATGTACACATTTGATTGTAATCTGTGTTCGTACTCCAAAGCTGCATCATTTTCATTTTAGTTTTTTCTTTTCATTTTTATGTTCTAAAGTGACTATTCTAAATTACTATTTTAATATCAGATTAGCACTAAGACCAAGCCTGAGAGTTTGATACACGCACCAGCCCCCCAAATGTAGACCCTAGAAAAGGGGTGGGCAACTCCAGTCCTCAAGGGCCACCAACAGGTCAGGTTTTCAGAATATCCCTGCTTCAGCACAGGTGGCTCACTCTTTGACTGAGCCACTGATTGAGCCACCTGTGCTGAAGCAGGGATATCCTGAAAACCTGACACGTTGGTGGCCCTTGAGGCCCGGAGTTGCCCACCCCTGTACTAGATAGCTGTGCCATGCAGTGTTATGAAGTCTGCACTAGTAAACTGTGCCATTGCTTAGCAACATCCGAAAGCGTTCTTTCTAGAGAGAGAGAGAGAGACTTATCAGGCTCAGGTTAAAGTTTCAGAGCAGTGTCAGTTTCCAGATATGCAACACACAATACTCACCGAACGATGCATTTATTGCATAAAAGTGCAAAAGGATACGTAAAAGGTTTTATTTGTGAAGCACGAAACAGTGCAGGTATATATCAACTAAGACAAAAGACAGATGGCGACGAGTTTTAATCAGCTTTTCTAGGACACGGTGGGAGCAAGACGACGACACGGAGCACGGCAAGCGGTGTGATTACCTTACAAACTTACAGTTATTTGTATTCAGAGGTGCCTCTGCTTTCACACGACCGTACGGCCCTGAGATGCCGCGTGCTACTTAATTACAAGGTAAGAAATAATATCCTAAAATGTCTCCATTAAAATTAATCTTTCCAACACAATTATTTTATAATCATGCAATTCTATACAAATGTACTAATGGATTAAGCTTTGCAAAAAAATACTGCAGACAATGCGTGAAGTATGGAGCTAGGCTATGAAATATATATATACTGTATATATATATTTATATATACAGTGTATATATATATATATATATATATATATATATATATATATATATATATATATATATATAAAAACAAGTTAAAATTGACATTATGCAAATCTGGCTATTGTAAAAAAAAATATATATATATATTAATGTATGAAGATTGACAGCTATCTTAAGATTTAGAAGAGGATATGTTCATGCATGATCTGCATATATTTTAATTGGAGCTGCTCTTCTGAAAAGATGACCTAGAAATTAAGAAATAATGAAACATTTATTGAAGTCCTACCCAAGACTTATACAGAGACAGACATGGTCTGATCCAGCAATACAACATGCAATTTTTTAAAAATATATTGGAGACACACTGTTTTAAACCTTTGTTGCAAGCGCAGCAGAATGCTGGGAGACGAGGCTCTGACGTCTCATCTGGAACTTTGGGGCATAGATTTATTTTAAAGTATAAATTAATAAGAAAACACATTAGCAGGTTTTGTGTGACTGAGGTATATTAATGGCCTATTTTGTAAGTGAGATCTGTAGTGCTGCATTTTAGATGCTTTTTATTTCTTTATAGGAACTAAGGGTTCACCAATAGCTGATTCGTGGTCCCCCGTGCTCCCCCGACCTCATATTTGAGTTTTTGTGTCATTTTTGTGTCACACGAAAAAATGACAAATATGCTTGACAATAGAATGTCACAATGTCATCTCTTAGTGACGATGCAGCTTTCTATTGATCATGCGTCCATATTATGACCACTGGGCATGTATTCTTAAACTTGTATCTCAGTAACAATGAGGCCCCTGGCAGTCGGGGCATCGCTGATTAGGTCTGACATACCCCCATTATGTGTAGCTACTACAGTAACAAAAAACGCATAAATATGTATGCACGCCATAATAAACATTGTTGTTTTTTGCAGATGGTTGATGACCTGTGATATCATTAACCATATGATGGTTATACTTGATATACTGATGGTTATACCACGAGGTCATACTTGACATCGTACAGTTCCTCCTTGTACAGATGAACCATTATATTATAAGTGAATGAACATTGCTTCAAGATGACACACTTCGGCAAGGACAACATTAATATTTATTTTCTAAATTTGTAAGCGTTTCATGTTTATTTCTCAAAAATGCATTACCTTGCTCCGATAAGAGACGTTGGTGCACTGTTGCATGTCCTTGAAATATTTTTGGTAGGTTACTACACATCCCTACCCATAGTCAGCACACAGGGTCAGTTCCCAAAACTTGAAAATGTGGGAGCATTAAAGCTTGTAACCCTAGTGCCACCTCAAGCAACATGTGGATTACCAGAAAGAAGCATATTTTGTCATAGTGATAGAGACATTAAAAACATTCACACCTGCACTCAACGACTGTGTATTCAAGAGTGCCCGTATAGAGCTGTCTCTCCTGCCTACCATGACCTCATTCTACTGGGCCTCGGAACTTGTGTTATAAAGGACAAATATGACTTGCACCCTGGATTCACCAGCCATTCCACTAGTTTTATATTTTACAATCATAAGGACTGCTTGGCTACTCCACCTCCTCTGACAACTGGAGTTTCATTTACACTGACGGTGTGGCTGAAACCTGAGCACAAAGGTGTAATGTAAGTACTAACGCATCTGTTACTTTCTTGTGTGTACAAAATTGATAGAATCATCTTGTTGTTTAAAAAGCAGAATAGTAAAGCACATTAAAATAATTTCCATTCAAAATATACTAGTAATCTGTAAGAACTAGAGTAATGCTTTGCAGTTTTAAAGGAGCAATCCAAGCAATATCCTACAGTACATGGTTTTTTTTAAAATTTAATTTAAATAAATTAGTTTTGTAGTATTAGCTAATACTCGGTACCATTTTTATTTTAAAATTCAACTCAATGCTGTTTGAGCTGTAAACTGTAACAATAGATAATGTTACCGTAGTAATATAAGAATATGTTGTAGCTACAGGCAGTCCTCGTTTTACAACGCTTCGCTTTACAACGAATGGCTTATCCAACGCTATGCAATGCATACCTATATTCATTTTTACAACGCCAAAATGGCTTATCCAACGCTCTTAAAACGCTTTGCAACATTGTGTATGTGTGTATATATATACACATTCACATAAACAACGTTGCAAAGCGTCGTAAGAGCGTATATATATAATATTATACTATATAATATTATATTATACTATATAATATATTATTTATTATGTTATATTATATATATAATACAGTATATACACTATATAATTTATGTGTGTGCTGCATATCTTATTGCCGGCATAAAATATTTGGTGTATTTTAGTGTTAAAAATGCCTTCAGGAACGGAACCTTTCATTTAAACAGTGTTCCTATGGGAAAACGTGTTTCGCTTTACAACGTTTCGCTTTACAACGCCATTTTGAGTAACGCATTGTGTCGGATAACCGAGGACTGCCTGGACTGAGTTACAGTATACTGACTGATGCATTGATTTGAAGCTGAAAGGCAGCCATTTAGTGAACCCTGGGAAACAGTTTGCTGATTAATCACGGGAGAACCAATCAATCAGCAGCTTAAGTAACTCATTTTCAATAAAGAAAATCAAATGTTGCATATATTAAAATAAAAAAACTATATATATATTATATATATATATATATATATATATGTATGTAACCCCGGTCTCTTTTCAGCCCCCGAGACCCCCCATGTAGCGCTCCGAGGCTCTGAGGCACACCCGGCTAGCGGGGGCCGCCATGACAGGTTGCGCGAGCGTGCGCGTTGGTCGCCCATGCGCAGTAAAGATCGCGCACGCGGTCCCCATAGAAAAGAGCTGTACCAAGAACTACAATTCCCAGCAGCCTCTGGGGACTGCACTTTCACCCTTGTCACAGGCAGCATTGAAGCCAATAGAGCAGGCAGATTCTCATGCTGCAGAGTTGCAACAATATTGTGTGCAGACAGGGTTTTTGTCAGTTGGAGCTGGGAGCAGAAAGGGGAAGGAAGGGTGTAAGGAGCAAGTGGCTCCTGCACCACAAGGATCCCCAAGTCCCAGGCAGGCCCCAATCCCCACCAGGGTAGTGGGTAGGTACTGAGGGAGGGCTCTAGGTTAGGGACTCTGCCCTTAGGTGTGTGAGGGTGCAGGCTTGTCAGTGTCAGGCTGGTAGTGCTGTGAGCGCTGACAAGTAGGCACAGCGTGTGCAGTGTGTTGTTGCTGCATGTACCGAGTGAGTGCAGTGTGTTTCCTGCAGGTACCGAGTGAGTGCAGTGTGTTTGCTGCAGGTTCAGAGTGAGTGCAGTGCGTTTGCTGCAGAGATTAGGGAGAAGTTAGTGAGAGGGGATACGGGAGGGGAAGGGAGAGGTAGTGTGTGTGCAGGGGGTCAGTGACCCGCCTGCCTAGGACAGTTCTACCCCGCAGGCCCTAGGAGTATTCCCTGAAGTCACCATAGGTTGCTGTGCTGCAGTGACGACCTATAGTGAGATCGAGCATCACCCCTTACTGAGTACCAGTTAGGGACAAAGCACAGAGTTGCGGCGGTTGCAGTCATCTGGGACCAGATGGCTGGACACCGTGATATCTGGAGGCTACGTGTTGGAGGCATCTGACCCTTTGTGAAGTTGTTGCCAGTCACCGCCGTGACCGGAAGGTATTATAACATCAAGTGTACCAACACCGGTCATCAGGCGCTGATCCCGCCTTAGGCGTAATTCTTTAGGGACACTGAGCGAGTGGCTAAAGAACTGAGCCTATACCAATATACTATACATGGACACGGTGTGTGGGGCACGCGGTGAGGGGACGGACACGTTACTCCTGATGAGTGGGCGAGCCACTAAGGTTATACCGTTAGAGTATAAGTGTGTACGTTGCATTATAGAGTGATAAGGTTGCCGTGCATTATCATATTACAGTAAAGTTGGTTGCATCACATGTGTGTGTATGTATTTCTTGCCCAGGGGAATCTCACATCACGGGGATCCTGGGTAAGTGGAGGCGCTGCGCTAAGTAAGTGTATAAGTGTTACCCCAGGCTCCCAGCTAGCGGAGGCTCAGATCTCCTGGAGCCGCAGGTGTTATACAGCGACCAGTAGTTCCTTTGGGAGGGTTCAGAAAAAGGGCTATATATATATATATATTAGACTGTAAGCTCCTCGGGGCAGGGACTCCTCTTCCGAAATGTTACTTTTATGTCTAAAGCACTTATTCCCATGATCTGTTATTTATATTATCTGTTATTTATTTGATTACCCCATGTATTACTACTGTGAAGCGCTATGTACATTAATGGCGCTATATAAATAAAGACATACAATACAATACAATACAATATATATATATATTAAGCTGCTTGGACTGCCTCTTTCAATTTAAAACGGGTAAGGTAATTCAACCCGAAAAGCTGATGTATTGTAACAGTGTGGATTACATTGGGTCAGTTGGATGAAAGCCCAAAAGGATCAGGGAACAAGAAAGCCTTAGAAGTGCTTGGTATCTTGGTATGCTTCTATAAAGTGCTGTCTGATTTGCTGGTAGAGAGCAAGGGAGCATTCAGACAATTAAAGGAGGGTGCAGTAACATGTAACTGACAGCATTTACCAGTGTCCAACGTGCATACTGCAAATAATAGCTTTGAAACAAAAATAACTGCAGAACTGTAGAAACATGAAATGGTATGAATAAACAAACATAGAAATATTTATTGTTAGCACCAATACATTTGGCCTGAATACTTAAATTATTCTACTGCTTGAAGAGCATAGGGTTGTAGATACAGCTATTTCATAATCTGTTGTTTTTGGGGGGCAGGTTGGAAACAGCTAACTAGTTAAAAAAACTGAATGTTTTTTTGTCAAATATGCTTTTAATGGGAGAAATTAGCAGTCATGACTTTGTGACAGCAAGTGTAATATTTTAACAAATAAAATATGTCATTATTTCATAATTTTGCATGAGTAAATATGATTTTTTTAGATGTGGGTCATAATGATTTTGCACTGTGCTATGCATGGCCATTGAGATTTTTTAATACATACTTTATAAACGATTAGTTATTTGTTAAGAAAAATTAAAAGAAAATGGTGAATATATGATGTCTCTATGAATCACAAATCTACTAAATAGCACAAAAGCAATAAATTCATATTGTGAACATTGAGAATAATGAAAAGCTGCATGAGGGTTCATCATCTATAAAGGTTAACTGTCAATCAAGTTTTTTGTTCGCATTTCCTTACATAATGTAATAATGAAGTACATTATTTGTCCATGATAAACCCATGCTCTAGTAAACATGCGTTCTCAGTGTAATGTGTCTATAAAAATAAGCATGCATTGCTTGTGCTGTGTCTTTCCTTTCAGAAGCAATGACAATGGATGGCAAAAATGCACCAAAGATACTATTTCACATGCTGTCTTCTCCTATAAATTAGTTTTTTTAACCCCTCTTTGAATGGGAATGAAAACTTCCCTGACAAGAGAATATAACTTTACAGTGTACTGGTTAGGGTCTAAAATTCTGGGACAAAAAAAGGTGTGCATTTGCATGGCTGACCCTTCCAATAAACAATTAAACTTGTTTAAGAAGATTAATCTAAATATTGTTTAATCTACTTAAGCTAAGACCATCTGTTTCCAAGACCAATTTTTTTTTTCTACTCAAGAACCATTTTAAAATGAACTGCAGGAATTTGTGTGCTGGTTGTGTGTAGGACCACCAACAGCTGTTACGGGTCCCAGGACTAGAGTTTCCACTGGGGTAATCTATGTCGTATGCCTTGCGAGCCAGTCCCATCTTTCTCTTACACTCTCTATCTCTCCCCCTGCCTTTCTTACACCTCGTCACCCCCTC